>NC_041393.1:392514659-392621992 GCF_002162155.2 Triticum dicoccoides | reverse complement strand
ATATTCAGATGAAGAACAACACCGGAAAGGGTGAAGACAATGCAAAGTTGAAGAATTTGAAAAACTGAAGAATTTCAAAAACGAAGAGAAACTCATATTGAAGATTTTCAACTTTGGTTGGTGGTGTAACCCACCGTATAAGAAAGCTGATTTCAGACACCGCGTACAATTGTCGTAGAGCTCTGAGAATCAATTTCTTCATTGATTGAAGAAAAACGTTACTTCGTGTGTTGCGCACCTAAGTCATCAAGTCAGCATAAGTGTTAGGATGTGTGTCCATTTCAGAGAACATTCAAAGATTCTAGGATATTTAGCTCACACCGCAACTTGCTAAATCTCTTCTCATCAAGGGCTTAGTGAAGATATCGGCAGTTGATCTTCAGTGCTGACGTGGTCGATGGAGATGTCGCCCTTCAACACATGATCATGAAGAAAATGATGACGAATCTGGATGTGCTTGGTCTTCGAGTGCTGAACTGGGTTATGAGCAATCTTGATGGCACTCTCATTGTCACAGTAGAGAGGCACATTCTTCACGTTGACGCCATAGTCCTTGAGTGTTTGCTTCATCCGTAGTAGTTGAGCACAACACGACCCTGCAACAATGTACTCAGCTTCTGCAGTGGAGAGTGATACGCAGTTCTGTTTCTTCGAGGACCAACAGACCAAAGATCGTCCGAGGAAATGACATGTGCCAGATGTTGACTTGCGGTCCACGCGATCGCCAGCATAGTCAGAGTCTGAATATCCAATGAGATCAAAAGTAGAGCCCCATTGGGATACCATAATCCAAGTGTTGGTATGTGAGCTAAGTATCGAAGAATATGCTACACAGCCTTATGGTGTGATTCCTTCAGTGTAGCTTGAAATCGGGCACACATGCAAACACTAAGCATAATATCCGGCCTAGATGCACATAGGTACAATAAAGAGCCAATCATGGAGCGGTATACCTTTTGATCGAAGTCTTTACCATTTTCATCAGTGCATAGATGGCCATTTGTGGGCATTGGAATTTTAACCCCTTTTCAATCTTGCATGCCGAATTTCCGCAGTACGTCCTTGAGGTATTTCTCCTGAGATATGAATATTCCATTGCACTGTTGACGAATTTGAAGACCTGTGTGTAGCCTTGAGCTACAAGCCGTGCCTTATTCCTCACCACAAGGCCATTTTCATCTTGCTTGTTGCGGTAGATCCACTTTGTGCCAATAATGTTGTAATTGCGAGGATCTGGACGTTTGACCAGTTCCTAGACATTGTTGATCTCGAACTGATGTAATTCTTCTTGCATAGCTTGAATCCACTCAGGCTCCAGAAATGCTTCATCTACCTTAGTGGGCTCTATGATAGAGACAAACGCAAAGTGCCCACAAAAGTTAGATAAATGTGAAGCTTTTGAGCGTGTGAGAGGACCTGGTGCTTCAATGTCATCAATGATCTTCTCAATTTGCACTTCGTTTGCAATACGAGGATGAGCGGGTTGTCTTCGAGGAATTTGATCTGCATTTTCTTTAGGAGCATTTTCCTCAGCACCATTTTCTTCAGGTGTGCCAGCTTGATGTTCATCACATTCTGGAATGAATTCTTCAGCAGATTCTTCAGTAGGAATGACATCCTCAGTGGCTTTGAATTTGATAGAATCCTCAGGTTCTGGTTCATCTATCATAGAAGGTAGGTGCTCTCTTTGCGAGCCATTAGTTTCATCGAACCGCACATCCACAGTTTCAACAACCTTGTGAAGAACATTGTTGAAGACTTTGTAGGTGTGCGAGTCCTTTCCGTAACCAAGCATGAAACCCTCATGTGCTTTCGGTGCAAATTTAGAATTGTGATGAGGATCTCTAATCCAACATTTAGCACCGAAGACTTTGAAGTAACTCACATTGGGTTTCTTGTCAGTGAGGAGTTCATAGGCAGTCTTCTTGAAGAATTTGTGAAGATAAACTTTATTGATGATGTGGCATGCAGTATCACTTGCCTCACTCCAGAAATGACGAGCCGTCTTGTATTCATCAAGCATAGTGCAAGCCATCTCAACAATAGTTCTGTTCTTGCGCTCCACGACGCCATTCTGTTGAGGAGTATAAGGAGCAGATAACTCATGAGTAATACCAAGTTCATCAAGATAGTCATCAAGATCGGAATTCTTGAACTCAGTTCCATTGTCACTCCTGATGTGCTTGATCTTCACACCAAAGTTGGTTGAAGCCCTTGAGGAAAATCGTTTGAAGACTTCCTGCACCTCATGTTTGTAAGTGACAATGTGTACCCATGTGTAACGAGAATAATCATCAACAATAACAAAGCCATATAGAGATGCATCATTTGTAACAGCAAAATAATGATTAGGACCCAAGAGATCCATGTGAAGCAATTCAAATGGTCGAGTGGTAGTCATGATAGTCTTCGCTGGATGCTTGGCCTTTGTCATCTTCCCAGCTTCACAGGCTCCGCATAAGTGATCCTTGAGGAATTTGACATTCTCAATGCCATTGACATGCTTCTTCTTCGCGAGCATGTGCAGATTCCTCATGCCAGCATGACCAAGTCGTTGATGCCATAACCAGCCTTCTGAAGCATTTGCAAGTAAGCACACAGCCGGTTGTGGTCCTGTAGAGAAATCAACAATGTACAAATCTCCTCTCGTAAAGCCTTCGAAGACTTTGGAATTGTCAGCTTCCATGATTACAACACAATGATACTTGCCAAAGACAACAACCATATCCAGATCACAAAGCATTGAGACAGACATGAGGTTGTATCCTAAGGACTCGACAAGCATGACTTTGTCCATGTGTATGTCCTTAGAGATCGCAACCTTACCTAGACCCAATACCTGACTTTTGCCTTTGTCAGCAAAGATGATATGCTTCAGATGTGACGGTGATAAAGGAGCATCCATCAATAGATTCTTGTCACCAGTCATGTGATTTGTACATCCACTATCGAGGACCCACTCATTGGCTTTGGGTTGATCATCCTGCAGATGAATTAGTGCAGCTGACAAACTCATATACTTCATCAGTGAAGAATATGACATCAATATCATCGAATCAATTTCATCAAGCAATAGAACAGATAAACAATATGAGGACGTGTGAAATGAAGGTTCATTTCATCATGATTAGCCTGCGTCCTATCAGGCACTGTTCAGGTCTCTAGCAAATTCTTCAGTCGTTTTGAGCACGACTGGAGACCTGACCCTGCATAAGAGATTAGTTCTTTTTCTTCACCACCCACATCTGAAGGGGTGGCAAAGAATTTATCACTCTGCGAGCACCATATGAGAAAGGTGGCATAGACGCCAGTCCACTTCGTTTCACATAAGAGGGGTTAGGGTTAGCATATGAATAAGCAGAGAAATTCTTCGAGGACTTATGAACATAATGATTTGAAGAATAATGCACATATTCATAACGCTTAGCTCTACCCTGCGAAACAGAAGGGTTAGCACGATGATGATCATATGAGGACTTTGATCCTTTTGAGGAATTTGATCCACGTAAGGACTTGGATCCATATGAGGAATTTGGTTCATATGAAGAATTTGATCTGGAGTTCCTATTCTTCACAGGTGGTGTCATGAGGACATTCACCTGAAGACTTTCAAGGCAACTTTTGGGAACCCAGATTTTCTTCATAGGGGAACCGCTCCTGCAGTTAGTCCCAACATATCTAGCAAATACTTCACCATTCTGATTTTTGAACAGTTTATAGTTAGAGTCAAATGACTCATCAGAAGAATGAGGAGATTCACATGTCAAGCCAGATAAGTTGGATGGATCATCTGGAGGTCCCTTTGCAGCAACCCATGAGGTTTTGGGGTACTGCTCAGGCTTCCAATATGTTCATCAGCATTGAGTTTCCTCTCAAAGGCAATACCCTCTTTCCTAGGGTTTCTGTTGAGGATCTGCTTTTTGAGCACATCACAAAGAGTTTGATGCCCTTTGAGGCTTTTGTACATGCCTGTCATGTATAATTCCTTCAGCCCTGCATCATCAGTGATACTTGCATTATCCTCAGATGAGGAATTAGTGATAGCAGAGACATGTGAAGAATTTGTAGCATTAGAAGCATTTGAACATTTAGGTGAAGAATTAGAAGTTTCACGTTCAATGCACTTCAGACATGGAGGAACAAATTCTTCCTGGGTAGCGCTGATTTGTTGAGCAAGTAATGAATCATGCTCCTTCTGAAGATCTTCATAATCCACCCTTAGCTTTTCAAGATCTTGCTTTCTTTGAAGAAATTCATAAGAAAGCTTCTCGTGATCAGATAAGAGAGTGTTATGATGACCTTGAAGATTGTCAAACCTGGACTGAAGTCTCTGAAGATTTTCAGTCAAGGTTTTAGTGCGATCCATTTCTTCACCCAACATATCATCACTTTTGTCTAGCATGTTTTGAACCTTTTCAAAGGCCTTTTGTTGTTTCACGGCAATTTTAGCAAGTTTAGAGTAGCTGGGCTTGAGATTTTCATCAGATTCATCCTCACTAGAGTCAGAGGAGGCGTATTTAGTTACCTTGGCACCCTTTGCCATGAAGCAATAGGTGGGAGCGTAGTTATCATTGCCTTCATCAGCCTTGTTGGTGAAGTCGTTTTCTTCAGAGTTGAAGATAGACTTGCCGACGAATGCAGTAGCGAGAGCTAGGCTCGCCACACCAGACTCAGACTCCTTAGATGCCTCCTCGTCCTCATGTTCCTCAGATTCAGCCTCAGAGTCCATTTCCTTGCCAATGAATGCTCGAGCCTTCTTGGAGCTGCTCTTCTTGTGAGATGAAGACCTCGAGGATTTTGACGATGAAGACTTTGAAGATTTCTTCTTCTTCTTTGCGTCATCAGAATTGTAATCCTTGTATTTCTTCTTTGATTCCTTATCCCATTGAGGACAATCTTGGATGTAGTGACCTGGTTTCTTGCATTTGTGGCATAGCCTCTTCTTGTAGTCACTGGATGAGGAATTATTGCTCCTTGAGGATTTCCCAAAGCGACCACGTCTTGAGAACTTCTGAAATTTCTTCACGAGCAGTGCAAGTTCCTAGCTCAGTTCTTCAGGGTCACCAAGGCTGCTAGCAGAGTCTTCATCTTCAGATTCAGAGACTGCCTTGGCCTTCAGAGCACGTGATCTGCCATAGCTCGAACCATAGAGATCTCTCTTCTCAGCAAGCTGGAACTCATGAGTATTTAGCCTCTCGAGGATATCAGCGGGATCAAGTGACTTGTAGTCAGCACGCTCTTGAATCATTAGTGCCAGAGTATCAAATGAAGAATCTAGCGATCTCAGCAATTTCTTCACCACCTCATGGTCGGTGATATCAGTGGCGCCAAGCGCTTGAAGCTCATTTGAGATGTCAGTGAGGTGATCGAAGGTTTTCTGAACATTTTCATTGTCGAGTCTTCTGAAGCAGTTGAAGAGATTGCGAAGAACGTCAACACGAGAGTCACGTTGAGTTGAGATTCCTTCATTCACTTTGGACAACCTATCCCAGATAAGCTTAGCAGTTTCCAAAGCACTCACTCTTCCATACTGTCCTTTGCTCAGATGGCCACATATGATATTCTTCACTTGAGAATCGAGTTGCTTGAATCTCTTCACATCAGTAGCGTTCAGAGAAGGTGTGACTGAGGGAACACCATTTTTCACAACATACCAGAGATCGTTGTCAATTGCCTCAAGATGCATTCGCATCTTGTTCTTCCAGTAGGGATAATCCGTTCCTGTCGGATTTTGGGTTCCGGCAGACCCTTAAGGTTCGAACACTGGGGTGCACGCGGAGATCACACCTCCAGCCTACCCATGTCTCACCGCCTCGTCAGGATCTAGAACTACTCGAAGAACAACACAAGGGACACGAGATTTATACTGGTTCAGGCCACCATTGTGGTGTAATACCCTACTCCAGTTTGTGGTGTGGATTACCTCAGGGGCTGATGATGAAGAGTACAAGGAAGAACAACCTCGCGAGGGTCTGTTCTTGGCTGGGGCGATGAACTGCTAGGGGGAGTTCAATCGCCTCTCTCTCTGTGTCTCAGATGTGGATTCGATCCCTCTACCCTGTGGGTGGCTAGTCCTATTTATAGGCGAAGGCCCCGGGCCTCTTCCCAAATATTGAGCGGGAAGGGCGCCAACAATTGGCCATTTTGAAGGGGAACATCTAGTACACTTATCCTGACTAAAGTTGGTCCTCGCCTGCCAAAGACCCTGACGATAACGCTGGCTTGGGCTCCACGATGACCTCCGCTCTGCCGTCCTGCGGGTCTTGGTCTTGTTGCACCGAAATGGTTGCCTTTGCTTGATACCCTTGCCTGCGCTTGCCCCCTTTGCACCAAAGAGGAAACAAGGACTCTGCGCAGGCCGGCACCCACCTGACGCCCACCTGGCCTTGGTTGTCATGGCTTGCGTCACGGGCACCTCGTGAGGTATCCCGCCTTGATCTCTCCGCCTCCTCGCAAGCCGGCCTGACGAGGCCGTGCCTGAGGAAGCCTCCTGTCGTCCGCCCTGCGAGGCTTGGCCCCTCGCGAGGGTCTTGAGCATGTGTTGATGAAGATGGGCCATACTGGGCCATTCCTTGAGCCACGCCGCAGGCCGCAGGCAGGCAAGTCTGGGTACCCCCGTTCCCAGAACGCCGATAGTAGCCCCCAGGCCCAAGGCACGCTTGGACTTGGCTTAGCAGAGAAGCGAAGAGGCAAGTGCGAAGCGCTGCGAGCCCCAATAGCCTGCGGCCTTGGGCGCCGCGTGGCAGTTGATTGGACGTGGGCATCCTGGCTCCCCCACGACGCCTCGACAACTGCACGAATTGACAAGTCCCTGCATGCAGAACGGGTCATGATTACCTGTGATCGTGGAGGCCGTCGGTTGGCCACCCTCGGCTATATGTACGGAACGGCGTGAGCCCTTCCAATCCGTCCCCCCCGTGCTACTCTCCGTCTTCTTCTCGGCCGCTCGCCATCCCCATGGCCCCGCCGAAGAGGTTCTCGGCCGCGGAGAAAGGGAAGGCTCACCAGGAAGGGCCCAGCTCTCCTCCGGCCAAGCGTGGCTGGGGCCGCCCTTGCAAGCACCCTACGGCCCCTGCCGCCCTACGGCCCCTGCCGCGGCCTCCCGTGGCCGTGGAAACAGCCCTCTGCGCAGCGGTGGGCGTCCAGCTGCCATCGAGAGGTACGCTGGGGCTGCACGTCCCCCAAGGCCGCGCTTCCGCTCGGCGGAATTGCTGCCGGAGTTCGTCATGTGGTCGGCGGATCCGATCGGCACCTGGCTCCAGCTCCCCCGCTTCTTCATAGGTGAGCTTCCGGCTGGTGCCCCAAGCGGCCTTTGGCTTCAGGCAGATGGTTGCTGCAGCAGGGCCTCTTGGGCTACCCTGGAGGTCTCCACCGTCGGGGAGGCGGCCTTGACCCGCGGCTGGCAAACATTTGCCCGCGCGCGCGGCCTGTGCCGATGATGCACTATGCACTTCAAGTTCGACGGCGACGCCACCCTCTACGTGAGGGTGTTCAGGGAAGACGGCCGCCGCGCCGGATGCTACACTGAAGACGATGACCGCGGCCGCGCGCCCAGCCCTGGCATTGGCCGGGGTGAAGGCGGTGGAGGGCGCGCGGGCAGCGGGGCCCGAGGCCCGCCAAGCTCTGGTGACTCCCCTTCGGATGGCAGCTCCTCCAGTGGCGGTCGCGACGAGCCCCCTCATCGCCGCGCTCGCCTGGGAGAGGGCAGCGGGTCGGTCCGACGCCACGCCTCGGTGAAGCCAGAGGCGGAATCCAGCTGAGCTCCGGAGGCAGTTCGAGCCTTCGCTGAGAGTTGGCGCCGGGTAGGTCGTGCCCCCTTTTGCTTTCCTTTCTTTCCTGCGCAAAAAGAATGTAGTATGGCCCCCCACGGGGGTGTGTTGAACTGTCGTTGTTTAATTGATACGCTGTTTCTACCATTTCTGCGCTATATTTTGTTCCGCGTGCTTATGCATGGAAATCACTTATCTTGGGGGGAAGCTCATTGCGATCTTTGCCTCTTGAGGCTAGGGCCTTGTCGTGCGCCTTGCGTCCTGCAGGGTTTTAGTCAGTGGGGATAATCTCCATCCTTGGTAGCGAGGGCAACTAACCCAAGTCCCGTGACTGCGTCGCGATGCCCGTGGGGCACGGAATGGGAGGGGTGCTCCCGCAGCGGACTCAGATAAGGAAGTTCCAAACCACCGGGGCAGAAAACACTCGCGAGGGTGCCCGTGTTCCTCCCTCGTGAGACTTCGCGCGAGAGAAAATGAAAACCAGCAAGCGAAACGGACGAGGGGTCGCGAGTTTGTAACGGTGACAGCTTCAGAAAAATCTCAAATAGGAACAAACAAGCCAACTGCGGAAAGCAAATGAAAGAAGCCGCGTCCGACACCTAGTCTAGTCTTCGACGTCTCCTCACCAGCACGGAGCTAAGTGCTGCCACTGGGCGTGGGCGGGAGCCCCCGAGGCCCGAGGGCGGCACTCCGGAGACTCTGGGGCGTGTACAGCCCCACTCATTATTACGTGAGAGTGTCACGAGCGACGAGCTTCACAGGCGTTTGCCTTCTTCACAGGCACCGGGCCTTTTCCCAAAACACAGCTTCTTCACAGGCATTCGCCTTCTTCACAGGCACCAGACCTTTTCCCAAAACACAGATTCTTCACAGGCATTCGCCTTCTTCATAGGCACCGGGCCTTTTACCAAAACACAACTTCTTCACAGGCACCGGGCCTTTTTCAGGGGTAAAACCTTCGGAGATGTTGGATGTTCCACGCGTTCTGGATGGGCACCCCCTCCTGGGTCTCCAAGCGTGTGGAGCCGGGCCTGGAAACATGAACAACCTTAAACGGGCCCTCCCACATGGGAGAGAGCTTATGCAGCCCCTCCCTGGAGAGAACCGTCTGAGCACGAGGTCCCCTACCTCGAGAGTCCTGGGGCGGATGTTGCGGCAGTGGTATCGCCGCAGTGCTTGTTGGTACCTTGCTGCCCGCAGCGTGGCTTCTCGGCGATGCTCCTCCCCCAGCAAGAGATCCGTCCCCCGCATGGCGTCCCGCTGCGCTTCATCGAACGCCAGGATCCGCGCGGAACGACGTCTGACCTCGTGAGGGAGAACGGCTTCATCTCCATAAACCAGAAAGAACGGGGTCTCGCCAGTCGGCTTGGTTGCGGTCGTGCGGATTGACCACAACACGGACTGGAGCTCGTCGTACCAGCCCCTACCGCAGGCCTCCAGCTTCTTCTTGAAGGTCCTGGTCTTGAGGCCCCTCAGGACCTCTGCGTTGGCTCGCTCGGCTTGACCGTTGCTTCGCGGGTGCGCCACCGAAGCGTAGCATATCTGCGTTCCAAGGTTAGCACAGTACGTTTTGAAGAGGTTACTGGTGAACTATGAACCGTTCTCGTTGATGATGCGGTTCGGCACCCCAAATCGGCTCACGAGGCCCCTGATGAACTTGACCGCGGAGCCTGCGGGGATGGTGCGGACAGCTTCCACCTCAGCCCACTTGGTGAATTTGTCCACGACAACGTAGAGGTAGCGGTAGCCCCTTGGCGCCCGAGGGAACAGGCCCAGGATATCCAGTCCCCAGACTGCGAAGGGCCAGGAGAGGGGTATAGTCTGCTGACCTCCCGCCGGTTGATGGATCTGCTTGGCATGGAACTGACAGGCCTCGCAAGCTTTCACCAGTTCCACAACGTCATTGAGTGTCGTGGGCCAATAGAACCCGCTAAGTAACACCTTGCCAACGAGAGTTTGTGACGACGAATGATGCCCACAGTCGCCGCCATGTATGTCTGCCAGTAGCTCCTTCCCTTGCTCCCTGAAAATGCAACGTAGGGACACATCATTCGGTCGTCTTCGGTAGAGCTCCCCATCCTTAAGGCAGTATGCTATGGCCTGCCGGGCCGCACGCTCCGCTTCCTCCTCCTTTTCCGGCAACGTGCCTCGTGTTAAGTAACTCCTGAGCTCTGTGATCCAGCACCCCTCCTGAGGTTCCAGCGTCAGGAGCAGGCGCGCTCCTGATGTCGGGCCGTAGACCGGGGCTCCCGAGGCAGGCGGCTGGGGGAGCTCCCCCCGAGGCTGCGCCGTGCTTGACAGTGATGGCGTCGCCGAGGGATTGAAGAGCCGCTCCTCGAAGACGCCGGGCTCCTGAGGTAGCCGCCTGGATGCCCTTTTGGCGATGTCATCAGCCTCTTGATTGGTGCCGCAAGGCACATGCTTCAACTCTAGCCCCCAAAACTGCTTCTCCATCCTGCGGACCTCCGCGAGGTAGGCTTCCATGTGCTCGTCCTTTGGTTCGTATACTTTGTTGGAGAAGTTGACGAGGAGCTGCGAATCACCCTTGATGGTGAGGCGCTTCACCCCCAGGGCGACTGCAACCTTCAGGTCTGCTATCAGGCCTTCGTATTCCGCTATGTTGTTGGAGACCTTTTCACCGTGCTGGAAACAGAGTTGCACGGCGTAGTAGAGCTTGTCTTGAGTGGGGGATACGAGCACCGCACCAGCTCCCGCGCCGTGTCGGGAGAATGCCCCATCGAAGTACATGACCCATTCGTCCGGTGCCTCGCTTCCTGGGGAGAGTGATCGATCCTCGCCAGCCTCAAGGCCCAGCGCTTCCACCCATTCCGCCACGAAGTCCGCAAGTGCAGCCCCTTTGATGACTCTGGTTGTGCTGAATTCTATCTGAAACGATTGCAGCTCGATGTTCCACTCAGCGACTCTTCCAGCTGAGTTGGGGCTCCTGAGCACTGAAAGTGCTAGTTATCGGCTAGAGCGGGGGTGAATAGGCGATTTTTATGAAAGTCTTCAAAACATGGAAGTTTCGAAGAAAACAATAGAAATGACCTAATTGATATGCAGCGGAAGATAAACTACAACAAGCAAACCGTAGTCAAGTATGCAATAATGTGAAAGTACATGACTAATAGCGGCTTAGTAGTAAGGATCAGGATGGAAGATAGTATGAAGCCAATCAATGATAGTAGTCAAGCAATGAAGTCAAACAGGTACGACAGATAGGCAATGACTTCACGAAGACAAACTCTAAGTAAAGGAAGGGAGAGGATAGAACCAGTCACTTGTTGAAGACACAGGATTTGTTGGACCAGTTCCAGTTGCTGTGACAACTGTACGTCTGGTTAGGGAGGCTGAGATTCAACTCAGAAGACCGTGTCTTCACCTTATTCCCCTTGAGCTAAGGACACACAGTCCTCGCTCAATCACTCTGGTAAGTCTTCAAGGTAGACTTCCGAACCTTCACAGACTTCGTTCACCGGCAATCCACAATGACTCTTGGATGCTCAGAACGCGACGCCTAACCGGCTGGAGGATTCACAGTCCTCAAGTGTAATAAGTCTTCAGGTCACACAGATAGAAAGACTTCAGTGATGCCTAACACTCTTTGGCTCTGGGTGTTTGGGCTTGGTCCTCGCAAGGATTTCTCTCTCTCAAAGGCTTCAAGGTGGGTTGCTCTCAAATGACAAAAGCCGTGCACTAACTCTGAGCAGCCACCAATTTATGGTGTAGGGGGTGGGCTATTTATAGCCACTGGGCAACCTGACCTGATATGTCTAAAATGACCCTGGGTCACTAAGGAACTGACACGTGTTCCAACGGTCAGATTTCAAACACACACGACAACTTTACTTGGGCTACAAGCAAAGCTGACTCATCCAGCTCTGGATAAGATTTGCTCTCATTGTCTTCGCTCGAAGACATAGCATTTGGGTTGAGCATCACTTCAGTCATTCTGACTTTGTTCACTTGGACCCCACTTAATAGTACGGTGGTTCCTATGACTCAACAAAGAAGAAAAGGAAACAGCGAAACAAAACAGTCTTCGCGCTCCATAGTCTTCACTCAATGTCTTCTCATGTCATAGTCTTCAATATGAATATCTTCACATACCACCATTGTCGTCAATG
The DNA here is from genome assembly GCF_002162155.2 of Triticum dicoccoides. NCBI lineage: Eukaryota > Viridiplantae > Streptophyta > Magnoliopsida > Poales > Poaceae > Triticum > Triticum dicoccoides. The sequence goes on along the minus strand of NC_041393.1, from coordinate 392,610,096 downwards.
TCTTCACACATTTTTAGGGGTCATCTCCGGTAGGTAAACCAAATCAGTGAGGGACACTACCTGCGTTATCCTGCAATTCTCACAAACGCATTAGTCCCTCAACCAACTTTGTCGTCAATACTCCAAAACCAACTAGGGGTGGCACTAGATGCACTTACAATCTCCCCTTTTTGGTGATTGATGACAAACTGGTTGAAGTTTTCAACGGGGATAAAGTATGTGAAATTGTAAAGGATAGGGTTTTGTCTTCATAAGTGGCAAGGGCTCCCCCTGAATATGTGCATATAAGTAATTTGCTTTTGGAATGCAAATGCACATGGCAGGTTGTACTTGTGGAGATCCTCTTCAACTTATGAAGATAATTCATCATGCATGAAATGATGTAGCAAATGAAATGACATGCATAATGAAAAATGGACGTCTGCATGATGATCTAAGTGCGGAAGTTATCATCGCACATGCGGAATTTATCATCGCATCACAGTAAAGCAAATAAGTAGCAGGCGACCATCGAGTTTAAGTGTTACAACTCAAAGAACCAAATGTATCAAAAGCGAGAGTTGTAAACACTAGGCAAAATAAAAAGCAACCGCCCATATGAACCCGCTTGAAGACTATCAAACTCATATGCTTCTTCCCCTTTTGTCAGTAAGGACCAAAAAGGTTTGAAGACATAGAGCATCTACTCGTCCTCGTGAGTAGGTGAAGCAGCAAGGTTTTCGGTGTTGTTTGGCGGCGCAGACGTACTTGGTGCAGTGTCGATGCGTACAGAAGTAGGGGGCGGTGAAGTAGCATCATCTTCATCATCGATCACTCTTGCATTCATAGTTGCCGCGGAGGAAGAATAGTCAGAGTCTTCAAGGGATGGAGTTCGACGTAGGAGAGCACTCCGTGGAGGAGTGGAGTCAAACTTGAATCTTTCGGTGAAGCCATCGTCTTGAAGATCTGCTTCAGCACTAAGCAGCGTCAAGCTCTTCCATGATCGCTGACAAGTCTCGTGAGCAACAAATGCATTCTTGGTGGCAAGATTTCGAATGCGATTGACGTCCACCAAGAGGCTTTGCATCTGTCTCTTGAGCCAATAGTGATGCTTATCTTGTTTTTGATGAAGTGCCACAAGAAGTTCTCGGTCATTTAGAACACGAGAGCGCTTCTTAGGCCTTTGGGCAATGGTGCTTTCAGTAGCTTCAGTTTGCGCATGATGAGGCAGACGAGTATTCCCAGCCATTGGATAGATACGTGCTACTGCTTGGACGCCTTCCATGGGCTGAGTGAAGCTTTGGTGATCAGCATTTCGAAGACAAAGAGGCTCCTTAGCAGGCTCAGGGTATATAGCTTCAACTGGTATATCAACCTCTGGTAGAAAGATCAGATGATTGCGAGCAGAGGGCTAATAGTTGACAGAGGAGTGTCGCTTGATGAGGTGCATGACCCATGGAGCATAGAATTTCAGGCCAAAAAGGTCAGATCCAGACGCAGCAAGTTGCCTGATGAAGAATTCTTGGGAATTGAAGCTGATGCCATTGAGGATGTAAAAGACCAATGTCTTCATGGCTCCTTCAAGTTTGGCCGCTGATGAATGTCCTTTGATAGGCCATAGAGTTCGCCTGATGATGTGATATATTGTGCGAGGCAGATACTCAAGGTCATCAACAAAGAACTCCGTTCGGTATTCAGCGTCAGATGGCAAAGGCTTCATCATGCTCAACATCTGGCTCATGTTGGGTTCTAGCTTATGGAAGATGCTCTCCAGTGCATTGCGGTGGAGTTGACAATCAGGTTCATACAGCTCTCCGGGAGTGGGTAGGCCTATAAGCTCAATGACGTCAAGAGCTTTGGCTTCATGATGAACATTTCCAGTCATCCACTCGAGAACCCATGTCTTGATATCCCTGTTGTAGCCACGAATGTGGAGGGTAGCATAGAATTGAAGCAAAAGTTCCTCATTCCAATGTTCTTTGTCTATCACAAAGATGAGCAGACCTACATCACGAAAGCAGTCAAGGGCTTCTTCTAAGCATGGCAGTCCAGCAATGGCTTCAGCGTCGAGGCGCATATGAGGGAAAATGCGCCCTTGATCATACAGAACGCAGGAGCAATAGCTTCGCTGCTGATAGCTCCAGAAACGATCAGATGATATCCTTGGCTTTGAGTAGGGGTTCTTGGCGTTGTCAAAGAAGGTGTTGTGGCTTTTGAAGCCATTTGCATTGAAGGACCCTGTAGAGTTTGCAGTACCTGGGAACCTTGGCAGTCTTGGCTTTGGTTTCTGGACCTGAGGCCTATGCTCAACATGATAATCAAATTGAGGTCTAGAGGTAGTAGGCGGAGGGACCAGAACGGGCCATCGGACAGTGGTTAGATGACCATGATTGTATGCTTGCTCATTTGTAAAGGGCCTTGGAGGCGGAACAGGAGTAGTGGCAACAACTGAGGCTTCAGGCTGCACAACAGGTGCTTCGGGAGCAGTTGCCTCATTGGCTTCTGGCACACTGGTTGGTGCAAACTCCACATTAGCTTCAGCCATGACAACGTCATTGGCTTCAGTTGCGTTGGTGGTGGCAGCTTCGAGATTTTCAACCTCCACTTGACGAGCTGGAGGGTCGGGCACTGGCACATTCACATCAGGAACAGCTTCTTCATTATTGGGGGGAGTAGGCACACGTACGTCTTCTTGTCTTTCATCGGCTGATGTAGCCAGATTGTCTTCAGCAGCTTGGGCTTCAGACACGGAGACATTCACAGTCGAAGTGGCTTATGGAAACACTTGACGTGCAACAGATGAGTGATGCACTTCTCCTTCTGGAATGCTCGGAAGAGGGACCTGAGGCCTTGGTCCTTTGCGAAGCCTGCGTAGTGCTGGCGACGCCTTTGGAGATGGAGTAGGCTGGGCCTCAAAGTCTTCTTGTTCTTCTTGCACAGGTGGTGTGACTTGTGGTTGTTGTTTGGGAGTACTTGGGGAGTCTTGTTGCTGTGGGTGATCAGCCCATGATGCATCCTGAGCAATTGGCATCAGAGGATGACCAATGCTGATGAGTTCGTTGTTTGTGAGAACAGGCGATGATACCAAGTTGTGTTCGATCTAAGGAAGAACTTCATCATCTTCAACATTGTCATCGTGACCAATGTCTTCAGCAGTGGTAGGTTCAGCTGCTGGAATGTCTTCACATTCATGAGCCTCTATGGAAGCAGGCTCATGAACTATCATCCGTCGTTCTTGGTGTTCAGATGCAGGGCAAACCACTGAGATGGGTTCAACAACTAAGGGCTCTGTGGAAGCAACCTGATTCTTCTTAGTTTTGCGCTTCTTCTTGGAGGGAGCAGCATCAGAGGCTTCATTATTTTTCCTTTTTCTGGCTTCAGCCTCGGCAGCCCTTGTCTTCTTCTGTTCTGAAGCGGTTGATAGGACCTTTGGCTTCGAGCCAGTCATGCTGCTTGGGAAGATTATGCGAGGTGCTTCCTGCCTTGAAGGTGCAGATTGGGCAGTAGAGAGCTTCTTCTTCTTTGCAGCCATTCTGGGGTCAATGCTAGGAGGACCAAGAGATTTGCGCTTCTCAGCCTCATTGTAGGCTAGCACACATTTGTCAGCCAAACTCTTCATGCGCTCACGAGAGCCTTGGGCTTCTTCGCGCTTCTTAAGAAAGGCTTCTTTAAGCTCGTGCAACATGACCTTGAAGTTTCTGACATCTTGCACGCTGAGCTTTGCCACATGCTTCTTGAACTGAGCTTTCTCATAATCAATCTTGTTCTTCAGCTCAACGATGCGCTGAGCGAGAGCTAGCTCAGAAGCAATGGCGCCATTGAAGGAGATGTTGAGGCCAATGGGAAGCTGCAGATCTTCAAAGCTGAGATTTGGGGTGTCAAACCACTCATCAATGAAGTTATGGATGATTGCCACATCAAAGAGAGGCAAGTTGTTGAAGATCTCTGCTTCTTCCTTGCTCTTGATCAGTTGCTCAAGGGCATCATCTGCAAGATCTTCATCGCTGGATAGATCAATGGGTTCTTCTCGCAGAATGGCAACAGGAGTCAAGGTTTGATCAGTATGCTTGACGATTTTCTTTTTCTTCTCCGTCCTCTTGGAGATACGTGATAGATCTTCAGACTGCACACTGTCTTCAGGAGGTGCAGTGGCCAGTGGCTTCGCACGTGAAGCTTTTGGAGGGGCAGCTGATCTTGAAGCCTTAGGCTTCTTTAGCTTCTGTGGCTTTGGAGGAGGAGCTGTGGCTTCATCAGTGTCAGCATCACTATCAGAATGATCCACTTTGGCACCTTGGACCAAGATGTAAGTGATGAGGCCATCAAGGTTGGAGAAGGGGACAATGACATTGGGTTCTGCATCATGTGAGCCATCAGCACGGGGAGCAGAGGGACCAGGGTTGAAGTCTAATCCCAATGACTTCTTGTTTTCCTCGGCCGATGCCTTTGTGTGCTGGAAGTTGCGCTTGAAGAGAGTATCATCACGACACCAGAGCAATGATGATGGGTCGGCATTCTCAGGCTAAGGTCCACGGACCATACAAGGATAGAAACCCTGTGCAATAGCTTCAGCTCTGTTCTTGGGTTGAAGGCCTCGATAGAGAATATCACCCCAAGGACTTTTGGTAGCATTCTTCTCTGCATATTCCTGGGTCACGAACTTGTACTTGAACCATTCTTCAGCCCAATAGCGTCGAATCCATTGGATTCGTGTCTTGCGCTGATGATAATTCTCTTCAGGATCAGTCTTGTAAAGTTCTGCGAGGTCATCAGGCAGATCTTTTGATGTTCCCCCACGACGTTGTCTGCCACCCTTCCTTACTGATTTCTCTGTAGCCATGAACTTCAAACTGAATGGCTTCAATACGTTCAAAGGCTTCAAAGACTTATGCTTGCTGGTCAAACAGGAACTGGCTTCGGGAGAGTTAATGTGATGCTGTGAGTATTCTGCAAACGAATGCAGACTATGAGAACCAAGGGATTCTCCCACGGACATGTACCTGTGACAACATTAGAGATGCGAGGGAAGGGGAAGAGGTCATATGCATTCTCAGAAGATTTTGAAGATAAATCAGTTTAAAGACATTGACCTCATGATGCGAAGACATTCACTTATATGTTGAGAGTTGGTTCCAGATTTGTACGAATCCGTGAATAAGTACAAGTGAGGAATCAAACTAGATATTAAGTTTAAGTGAATTGACTAGGCAATGAGATGCAGACGGAATAGATCTAACATTGTGTAGGCAGAAACCACTTTTGGTAAAAAGGATGAATCTTGAAGATCAAAAAGATGGTAAAAATAGAGTTATATTTACCGCAAGAAGAACTGCTAGATGGGATGAACAGGAGACTGAGCAGTTCAATCCACCGTGCCCTAACTTGGCGACGGAGGACACCTACGGCGACGGCGGAGAGGACGATTTCCGCGGCCGGCGTGAGGACGGCGTCGGAGAAGTCGCGGCAGCTAAGCGCTTCGTCGCCAGTGTCGTCGAGAGCTAGCGGTGGCGCTAGGGTTTTGACGAGGTGGAGAGGTGGAAGAAGGTTTTCTTTACCACAGGGGCATGTATTTATAAGGAAGTGTGCGGCACAGCGCAATTACGCAGGTGCCCCTGGCGGTTCACATGTGAGGGGCACGTGGCACGCATGCCACATACTCAGAGTTGTCCCACGTTCCCACGCCCGACACGTTTGTCGGATAGTTGTTCCGGATTCTCCGGATTCCAAACAATAAGGATGAGTCATTTAAAACAGACTTAATGTTTGTCTCTGTGTCTTCTGCTGACAAGGACGCAGAGAAGACATTCGACAGTTTCAGTAGAATGCATATGATTTGGACAGATAGAGTTTGAGATAGAAAGCATAAATAGATTAGGGTCCGATCACATTCACTTAGTTCAAAAGATTTAACTAGGAAGACATAGCTATAAGTTAATGCTGTAGAGGACAGAACACTAATATATATATATATATATATATATATATATATATATATATATATATATATATATATATATATATATATATATATATCAGAAAGCAATCAAATCATCATAGTGAGGAATATCATGAAGATAAATTGAAATTGAAGACAGACCAAATGCGAAGTCATTGCAAAAATAACGCCATGAGTGAAGCACTTCAAACAGAGAAATTGGCGTTACCCACCGTATAGGAAGTATTAGACCCAGACACGGCGCACAATTATCGTTGCACTCCGAAGTCAAATTCCATGTTAATGTATTCACACTCAGAATGTAAGTCTTCATTGATTGAATATATACTTTACTTAGTGTGTTGCACATCTAAGTCATCAACATGCATAAGTGTTAGGATGTGTGCCTGATCACAGGACATTTGAGGATTCCAAGATATTTAGCTCACACCGTAACTTACAAAACCTTTTCTCATCCAGGGGCTTTGTGAAGATATCTGCCAGTTGCTCTTCAGTGTTGACATGAATGATGTCGATATCTTTCTTCATGACATGATCTCTGAGAAAGTGATGACGAATTTCAACGTGCTTTGTCTTCGAGTGCTGGACTGGATTGTTGGCTATCTTGATGGTACTTTCGTTGTCGCAGAAGAGAGGTACTTGTTTCAGAATGATGCCATAGTCCTTGAGAGTTTGCTTCATCCATAGAAGCTGAGCACAACAAGATCCAGCAGCAATGTATTTAGATTCAGCAGTTGAGAGTGATACACAGTTCTGCTTCTTTGAAGACCAACAGACAAGTGATCGTCCCAGAAAGTGACATGTGCCTGATGTAGACTTGCGATCCACCTTGTCACCACCATAATCAGCATCCGAGAATCCAACCAAATCAAATTTTGAGCCCTTTGGATACCATAATCCGAGTGTTGGGGTGTAAGCCAAATATCGAAGAATTCGCTTCACAGCTAAGTGATGCGATTCCTTTGGTGCTGCTTGGAATCGAGCACACATACAAACACTAAGTATAATATCTGGCCTAGATGCACATAGATAAAGTAAAGAACCAACCATGGAGCGGTATACCTTTTGATCGAACTCTTTACCATTGTCGTCGGGACCAAGATGGTGTTTGGCTGGCATTGGCGTCGTGTAACCTTTGCAGTCTTCCATTCCAAACTTCTTCAGACAATCTTTGAGGTATTTTTCTTGAGATATGAAGATGCCATTTCTTTGCTAACGAATTTGAAGACCAAGGAAGAACTTCAGCTCACCCATCATGGACATCTGATATTGCTCTTGCATCATGTATCCAAACTCATCACTATACTTCTGGTTGGTGCAGCCGAAGATTATGTCATCCACATATATTTGGCACACAAACAGTTGACCATCATATGTCTTCGTGAAGAGTGTGGGATCGAGGGATCCAGGTTTGAAGCCTTTGCTCTTCAGGAAGTCTTTGATCGTATCATACCATGCGCGAGGAGCATGTTTGAGGCCATACAGTGCTTTGTTTAGCTTGTACACCATATCAGGATGTTTTGGATCTTCAAAGCCAGGTGGTTGAGCGACATACACTTCTTCTTGAATCTTGCCGTTGAGAAATGCACTCTTCACATCCATTTGATATAGCAAGATGTTGTGGTGATTAGCATAGGCTAGCAGTATGCGAATAGCTTCAAGCCTAGCCACAGGAGCAAATGTTTCATCGAAGTCAATTCCTTCTACTTGAGTGTATCCTTGAGCCACAAGATGTGCTTTGTTTCTGACGACTTGACCATGCTCATCTTGCTTGTTTCGATATATCCATTTTGTTCCAATGATGTTATGCCTGCGAGGGTCAGGACGCTTGACAAGTTCCCAAACATTGTTCAGCTTGAACTGTTGAAGTTCCTCTTTCATAGCTTGTATCCATTCAGGTTCCATAAAGGCTTCAGTGACTATCTTGGGTTCTGATATTGACACAAATGAAAAATGCCCACAGAAGTTTGCTAACTGAGTTGCTCTTGAGCGAGTAAGTGGACCAGGTGCATTGATGCTGTCAATTATCTTCTCAATTTGTAATTCATTTGCAACTCGAGGATGAATTGGACGAAGACTTTGCTCTTGCTGCATTGTCATCATTGGGAGGATTATCTTCAGTCTGAGCATTGTCTTCAGGTTGGTTAGGTGCAGAAATGATAAGTTCCTCTTCAAGCTGTGCTTCAGAAGGCATGATTTCACCAGTTCCCATCAGCTTGATAGATTCGCTGGGTGGAGCTTCATCTAGTGTACTTGGCAGGAGTTCTCTTTGTGAACCATTTGTTTCATCAAATCGCACATCCACAGTTTCGACGATTTTGTACAGATAGAGGTTGAAGACTCTGTAGGAGTGCGAGTCCTTTCCATAGCCAAGCATGAAGCCTTCGTGAGCTTTAGGTGCAAATTTTGACTTGTGATGGGGATCCTTGATCCAGCACCTAGCTCCAAATACTCTGAAGTAACTTACATTTGGCTTCTTGCCAGTGATCAGCTCATAGGATGTTTTGTTCAGAAGCTTATGGATGTAAACACGGTTGATGATGTGACATGTTGTATCAATAGCTTCAGGCCAGAACTTTCTTGGTGTCTTGTATTCATCGAGCATTGATCGAGCCATCTCAATGAGGGTTCTGTTCTTGCGCTCAACGATGCCATTTTGCTGAGGTGTGTATGGAGCAGAGAACTCATGAGTGATTCCCATTGTATCCAGATAAAGATCAAGTCCGGTGTTCTTGAATTCAGTGCCATTGTCACTTCTGATATGCTTGATCTTCATACCATAATTGTTCAATGCTCGATTGGCGAAGCGTCTGAAGACATCTTGCACTTCAGTTTTGTAGAGAATTATGTGCACCCATGTATATCTTGAGTAGTCATCAACAATGACGAAGCCATAGAGGCAAGCAGTTGTTGTGAGGGTAGAGTAGTGAGTAGGGCCAAATAAGTCCATGTGTAACAGCTCGAAGGGTTGAGATGTTGTCATGATTGTCTTCGAGGGGTGCTTTGCCCTAGTCATCTTTCCAGCTTCGCAGGCACCACACAAATGATCCTTCTTGAACTATACACCCTCGATGCCTATGACATGCTTCTTCTTGACTAGTGTGTGTAGGTTCCTCATACCAGCATGCCCCAACCTCCGATGCCAGAGCCAGCATTCAAAAGCTTTTGCGAGAAGACATACGGCAAGCTGTGGACCTGCTGAGAAATCTACCATGTATAGATCATCTTTTCGATACCCTTCAAAGACTAGAGACTTGTCAGATTCCATTAGTACAAGGCAACGATATTTTCCGAATAGCACAGTCATGTTCAAGTCACAAAGCATTGAGACAGACATTAAGTTGAAACCAAGGGATTCAACAAGCATCACTTTATCCATGTGTTGATCCTTTGAGATTGCAACTCTACCTAGACCCAATACCTTGCTTTTACCAGTGTCAGCAAATGTGATGTGACTCTTGTCTCATGGACGTAAGGTTGAGTCCATGAGAAGACTTCGATCACCAGTCATATGATTTGTGCATCCGCTGTCCATAATCCATTCTGAAGCTTTTGGTGTCGTACCCTATAGTACAGTTAGGAGGATGGGCTTCACAAAGAGCGTTGTGAAGCATAAGCATTTGACGCACACAAGGATTATCACAGCTTAGATCAAGGTTAGGACACATAGTATGACTGGTAAGCCATTCAGACATGAAATGCATAGTAAGATCATTTTATCATGCGTCCCACAATGTGTTTAAGGTCCCCAGCAATAGCCTAGGATGCCTTTGATTACAGGCTGGAGACCTTTCCCTGCAAAAGAAAGTTAATTCTTCTTCACCACCCACATCTTCAGGGGTGGCTTAGAAGCAATGAGTCTAAGTGCAGCATCTGAGAATTTCGGCTTTGGAGCCCTAGCAAATAGCCTTGCAGGAGATGAATGATACTCATATGAATAAGCAGAAAAGTTCTTAGTTCTATGAACATAGAGGTTTGAAGACACACATTCATATTCACAAGTCTGAGTATGATTTCCCTGCAAAACATTGGCGTTAGGGTGACTCAGGTGAGTCCTGTATCTGTATGAAGCCTTTGGGCCATATGAAGCCATAGGTCTGGGGTTTGTCTTTTTCCTTGGTGGTGTCATGACGACATTCACAGGAAGATTCTCAATGCACTGCTTAGGTACCCAGATCTTCTTCATAGGTGGTCCATTCCTATAGTTAGTACCAATATACCTGGCAAACACTTCACCATTCTGATTCTTGAACAGCTTATAGTTTGCATCAAAGGATTCATCAATGATAATAGGATTAGCACAGGTAAAGCCAGATAAGGTGGATGGATCCACTGAAGGTTCCTTTGCAGCAACCCATGTGGTTTTGGGATACTGCTCAGGCTTCCAGTACGAGCCATCAACATTCATTTTCCTCTCGAACCCAACACCCTCTTTCCTAGGGTTTCGGTTCAGAATCTGCTTTTTGAGGACATCGTAGAGTGTCTGATGCCCTTTCAGACTTTTGTACATCCCTGTTTCAAGCAATGTCTTCAACCTAGCATTTTCATCAGCAATAGTAGTGGTATCCTCCGCAGAGGGGTTAGTAACCACATCAGTAGTTGAAGACAATGCAACATTAGCAGCAGTGGAACATTCAGCAACAGATGTAGCGTTATCACGCTCAATGCATTTTAGACATGGTGGTTCAAATCCATCCTGAGTGGGGCTGATCTGTTGAGCAAGTAATGAATCGCGCTCCTTCTGAAGATTCTCATAATCCACTCTTATCTTTTCAAGATCTTGCTTTCTTTGAAGACATTCAGAAGATATCTTCTCATGATCAGACAAGAGAGCATTATGTTGATCTTGAAGGACGTCAAACTTGGAGTGGAGTCTCTGAAGACTCTCAGCCAATGCTTTTGACTGATCCATTTCTTCACCCAACATATCATCACTCTTACTAAGCATGTTTTGAACCTTTTCCAAGACTCTTTGTTGTTTAGTGGCAAGGGAAGGAAGTTTGACATAGCTAGGGCCAAATTCATCACCTGACTCATCATCACTGGTGTAAGAGAGGCAGCATTCAGTTACCTTAGAACCCCTTGCCATGAGGCATGGTGAAGATGATGGCGATTCAGGTGTAAATGTCATCTCTTTAAGAGACTCTTTGTAATCCTCAAACCAAGGATCATGACGAGTACGATGACCTTCATAGACCTCAGAAAGCCGGTCCCAGATTAGCTTCGCGTGATTGAGGTGCATAACATTCCTGAACTGATTTCGGGACAAATGGGAGCAGATGACATCCTTCGCCGTGAGGTTCAGTAGAGTGTACTTGCGAATGTCATCGGCCTCAGCCATCTTGCATAGATCAGTAAGACCAATCTCAGTGACGGTCCACAGTTCGCTATCCATAGCCATGAGTCGCTTCTTCAGCATGGCCTTCCATCGGGGATACTCATGACCGTCAAAGGTGGGGCAAGATATGTTCCTCAATCCTGCAGTCGACATAGCTAAAACTCCAGGTGGTTAAACCGAATCACACAGAACAAGGGAGTACCTTGCTCTAATACCAATTTAAAGTGCTAGTTATCGACTAGAGGGGGGGTGAATAGGCGATTTTTATGAAAGTCTTCAAAATGTGGAAGTTTCGAAGACAAACAATAGAAATGACCTAATTGATATGCAGCGGAAGATAAACTACAACAAGCAAGCCATAGTCAAGTATGCAATAATGTGAAAGTACAGGACTAATAGCAGCTTAGTAGTAAGGATCAGGATGGAAGATAGTATGAAGCCAATCAACGATAGTAGTCAAGCAATGAAGTCAAACATGTACGACAGATAGGCAATGACTTCACGAAGAAAAACTCTAAGTAAAGGAAGGGAGAGGATAGAACCAATCACTTGTTGAAGACACAAGATTTGTTGGACCAGTTCCAGTTGCTGTGACAACTGTACGTCTGGTTAGGGAGGCTGAGATTCAACTCAGAAGACCGTGTCTTCACCTTATTCCCCTTGAGCTAAGGACACACAGTCCTCACCCAATCACTCTGGTAAGTCTTCAAGGTAGACTTCCGAACCTTCACAGACTTCGTTCACCGGCAATCCACAATGACTCTTGGATGCTCAGAACGCGACGCCTAACCGGCTGGAGGATTCACAGTCCTCAAGTGTAATAAGTCTTCAGGTCACACAGACAGAAAGACTTCAGTGATGCCTAACACTCTTTGGCTCTGGGTGTTTGGGCTTGGTCCTCGCAAGGATTTCTCTCTCTCAAAGGCTTCGAGGTGGGTTGCTCTCAAATGACAAAAGCCGTGCACTAACTCTGAGCAGCCACCAATTTATGGTGTAGGGGGTGGGCTATTTATAGCCACTGGGCAACCCGACCTGATATGTCCAAAATGACCCTAGGTCACTAAGGAACTGACACGTGTTCCAACGGTCAGATTTCAAACACACACGGCAACTTTACTTGGGCTACAAGCAAAGCTGACTCATCCAACTCTGGATAAGATTTGCTCTCATTGTCTTCGCTCGAAGACATAGGATTTGGGTTGAGCATCACTTCAGTCATTCTGACTTTGTTCACTTGGACCCCACTTAACAGTACGGTGGTTCCTATGACTCAACAAAGAAGAAAAGGAAACAGCGAAACAACACAGTCTTCGCGCTCCATAGTCTTCACTCAATGTCTTCTCATGTCATAGTCTTCAATATGAATATCTTCACATACCACCATTGTCGTCAATGTCTTCACACATTTTTAGGGGTCATCTCCGGTAGGTAAACCGAATCAGTGAGGGACACTACCTGCATTATCCTGCAATTCTCACAAACGCATTAGTACCTCAACCAACTTTGTCGTCAATACTCCAAAACCAACTAGGGGTGGCACTAGATGCACTTATAAGCACCCTTTCCAAGGGGTATGCCGAGACAACCTTGATGGGATGGCCTTGGAAATAGTGCCGAAGCTTGTGCGAGGCCACCAATAGCGCGAGGAGGAGGCCGCGCAACTCCTCCCAGGAGGCCACGGAAGCCGTTGGCAGGTGGAGCAGCCACATGCGCGGGACGTCAGTGAGGGCCATGGGAAACCAGTTGGCCATGACCCTGTCGTCGGCCCCGGCCTCGAGGACGGCCTCCTCGTAGGCCAGCAGGAAAGCCAACGGATCGGCCACGCCGTTGTAGTGCGGTGGCATCTTCGGCTTGAACTTGTTCGGCCATTGCACCTGTCGCAAGGCGGGGGCCAAGGCTCGGAGCCCCCCGGCCCCCATGCTGGCGCCGGCGTCCGGAGCGAGCGGCGCGCTGCCCATCGTGAGGGCGAACCGCGGTGTTGACGGAGTGTGGGTTGGTGGAAGGGAAAGCTCCGGTGCACCCCTACTTGGCGCGCCAAATGTCGGATTTCGGGTTCCGGCAGACCCTCAAGGTTCGAACACTGGGGTGCACGCGGAGATCACACCTCCAGCCTACCCATGTCTCACCGCCTCGTCAGGATCTAGAACTACTCGAAGAACAACACAAGGGACGTGATATTTATACTGGTTTAGGCCACCATTATGGTGTAATACCCTACTCCAGTTTGTGGTGTGGATTGCCTCAGGGGCTGATGATGAAGAGTACAAGGAAGAACAGCCTCGCGAGGGTCTGTTCTTGGCTGGTGCGATGAACTGCTAGGGGGAGTTCAATCGCCTCTCTCTCTGTGTCTCAGATGTGGATTCGATCCCTCTACCCTGTGGGTGGCTAGTCCTATTTATAGGCGAAGGCCCCGGGCCTCTTCCCAAATATTGAGCGGGAAGGGCGCCAACAATTGGCCATTTTGAAGGGGAACATCTAGTACAGTTATCCTGACTAAAGTTGGTCCTCGCCTGCCAAAGACCCTGATGATGACGCTGGCTTGGGCTCCACGATGACCTCCGCTCTGCCGTCCTGCGGGTCTTGGTCTTGTTGCACCAAAATGGTTGCCTTTGCTTCATACCCTTGCTTGCGCTTGCCCCCTTTGCACCAAAGAGGAAACAAGGACTCTGCACAGGCCGGCGCCCGCCTGGCGCCCGCCTGGCGCCCGCCTGGCCTTGGTCGTCATGGCTTGCATCACGGGCACCTTGTGAGGTACCCTGCCTTGATCTCTCCGCCTCCTCGTGAGCCAGCCTGACGAGGCCGTGCCTGAGGAAGACTCCTGTCGTCCGCCCCGCGAGGCTTGGCCCCTCGCGAGGGTCTTGAGCATGTGTTGATGAAGATGGGCCGTACTGGGCCACTCCTTGAGCCACACCGCAGGCCACACGCAGGCAAGTCTGGGTACCCCCGTTCCCAGAACACCAACAGTTCCATCGAAGGTAGGACACCCAGCAGAGACCTTGATCATACCTGCGGTCAACATAACTAAAACTCCAGGCGGTTAAACCAAAATCACACAGAACAAGGGAGTACCTTGCTCTGATACCAATTGAAAGTGCGTTATATCGACTAGAGGGAGGTGAATAGGCAATTTTTTTGAATTCTTCACTGAGGAATTTGCTGGTGAGGAAATTCCTAAATTAAGAACTACTAGAAGTGGAATAAGTACTCAGAAGTTAACATAACAGAACACAAGCATAGTCATCATGATGAAATGAAGACAAACACAGAGTACAGAAAGCGTAAACACAGGATAACACAAGAAAGAAGACGGGTAGACTGAAGAAATTGAACTGAGGAAATGAAGACAGTCTTCAGTCAAAGTCTTCAAATAGATATGAACATGCACACAACAACAGAGATGAGGAAATGAAAGAGTTGAGGAAATAGAGCCAGTAAGCTCGGTGAAGACAATGATTTGGTAGACCAGTTCCAACTGCTGTCTCAGTTGTACATCTGGTTGGAGTGGCTGAGTATTTAAACTCGAGGACACCCAGTCCCGGACACACAGTCCTCACCATATTCTCCCTGAGCTAAGGTCACACAGACCTCGCCCAATCACTCATGGTAAGTCTTCAGGTGACTTCCGAACCTTCACAAACTCGGTCACTCGGCGATCCACAATTCCTCTTGGATGCTCTAGACCTTGACGCCTAACCGTCTGGAAGAAGCATAGTCTTCAAAGGAAACAAGTGTCGGATCCACGCAGGATCAATCTCTTCAGTGATGCTCAATCACTTTGGGTTTGTAGGTGTTGGGTTTTGGGTTTTCCTCACTTGATGATTTTCACTCAAAGTCCTTGGAGGACGGGATGCTCTCAAATGACAAGTGTCAGTTTCTCTCGGAGCAGCCAACCAGCTAGTGGTTGTAGGGGGCGGCTATTTATAGCCTAGGGAGCAGCCCGACATGATAAGACATAAATGCCCTTGTCTGATATGACCGTTAGGTGGGTAGATATTTTGGAACCGCTGGCACATAACACAGCAACCGTCGGAATTTTGACTATCAAAATCCTCAGGGCTATCATGTTCCTCACTGTGTAGGCAATTCACACTGGTGAATTCCTAAGTCCTCAGTCAGAACAAATTCCTCAGAGACCAGAAGAACTTTGTCTTTGTCACTAAAGAATATGACTGAACTGTATGAGATTTCCAATGGCTTCACTCGAAGGGATTGGTAGGTGTAGGATTTTGAGTTGACCATCACATGGAAAATTTTCCTTAGTATTTCCTCGACCCCCTTTAATAGTACGGCGTTTCCTATGACTCAAGAAAGAGAAAATGAAACTATAAAAACAAAAGTCTTCACGCTTCATGTTCCTCGAATGATTACCAAGTCTTCAAGGTCACACCAATTCCTTCACTTTCAAAGTCTTCAGAAAGTCTTCAGAAATCCAAAGTCTTCAGTTGAAGAACTTCATTTTTAGGGGTCGACTTTCTCTGTAAATATCAAACTCCTCATAGACTTATAGACCTGTGTACACTCACAAACGCATCAGTCCCTTAACCTATAAGTCTTCAATACACCAAAATCACTAAGGGTCACTAGATGCACTTACAGTTGCTCAAGCAATCATCAAAAGAAGTTCCATATATGGAAAAATCATCCATGAAAACCTCAACAATCTTTTCACAAAAATCAGATAATATAGCCATCATGCATCTTTGAAAGGTAGCAGGTGCATTACATAAACCAAAAGGCATACATCTATAAGCAAAGGTACCGAAAGGGCAAGTAAAAGTGGTCTTATCTCGATCCTCTTTTGACACAGGTAATTGAGAGAAACCAGAATAACCCTCTAGAAAGCAAAAAATGGGTATGTTTAGATAATCTTTCTAGCATTTGATCAATAAAAGGTAAAGGGTAATGATCTTTTCTAGTAGCTTTATTTAATTTGTGGAAATCAATTACCATCCTATAACCTATAACAATTCTTTGTGGGATCAATTTATCTTTATCATTACGAACAATAGTAATACCTCCCTTCTTAGGGACACAATGGACAGGACTTACCCACTGACTATCAACAACGGGATAAATTATACCTGCCTCCAGAAGCTTTAGTATTTCTTTTCTTACCACTTCTTTCATCCTAGGATTTAACCGTCGTTGGTGATCAACAACCGGTTTAGCCTCTTTCTCCAATTTTATCTTGTGTTGGCATAGAGTGGGACTAATGCCCTTAAGGTCATCAAGAGTATATCCAATAGCAGCACGGTGCTTCTTCACAGTTTTCAATAATTTCTCCTCTTCCTGCTCTAAAAGGTTAGCACTAATAATAACAGGATATATCTTCTTTTCATCAAGATAAGCATGTTTAAGAGTATCAGGTAATGGTTTAAGCTCAAACACGGGATCACCCTTGGGTGGTGGAGGATCCCCTAGGATTTCAACAGGCAAGTTGTGTTTCAAAATAGGTCCCTGTTTAAAGAATACTTCATCTATTTCCCTTCTTTCATTCATAAACATATCATTTTCATGGTCTAGCAAATATTGTTCTAGAGGATCATTAGGAGGCACGACAATAGAAGCAAGACCAATAATTTCATCCTTACTAGGTGATTCTTTATCATGGGGTTATCTATGAAATTTAGCAAAGTTAAAGTCATGAGACATATCCCCTAACCCAATCGTAACAATATCCTTTTCACAATCTATCCTAGCATTAACAGTATTCAAGAAGGGTCTACCAAATATAATGGGACAAAAGTCATCTTGTGGGGAACCAAGAACAAGAAAATCAGCAGGATATTTAACTTTCCCACATAAGACTTCAACATCTCTAACAATCCCAACTAGTGAAATAGTATCTATATTGGCAAGCTTAATTGTAATATCAATACCTTATAACTCAGCAGGTGCAATATCATGCATAGTTTCTTTGTATAAAGAATGAGGTATTGCACTCGCACTAGCACCCATATCACATAAGCCATGATAGCAATGATCTCCTATTTTAACAAAAATAACAGGCATGCCTACAACAGGTTGATATGTCTCCAACATATCTACTTTTCCAAACACTTTTGCCCTTGTTTTGGACTCCAACTTGCATGATTTGAATGAAACTAACCCAGACTGACGCTGTTTTCAGCAGAACTGCCATGATGTTGTTTTATGTGTAGAAAAGAAAAGTTCTCGGAATGTCCTGGAAATCAACGGAGGCACTTTTTGGAATTAATAAGAATTTTTGGCGAAAGAATCAACACCAGGGGGCCCACAGGCTGTCCACGAGATAGGGAGGGCCCCTAGGGCGCGCCGTCCTATGTCGTGGGCCCCTGGACCTCCACCGACCTCAACTCCAACTCCATATATTCATGTTCGGGGAGAAAAAAATTAGAGAGAAAGTTTCATCGCGTTTTACGACACGGAGCCACCGCCAAGCCCTAATCTCTCTCGGAAGGGCTGATCTGGACTCCGTTCGGGGCTCCGGAGAGGGGGATTCGTCGCTGTCGTCATCATCAACCATCCTCCATCACCAATTTCATGATGCTCACCGCCGTGCGTGAGTAATTCCATCGTAGGCTTGCTGGACGGTGATGGGTTGGATGAGATTTACCATGTAATCAAGTTAGTTTTGTTAGGGTTTGATCCCTAGTATCCACTATGTTCTGAGATTGATGTTGCTATGACTTTGCTATGCTTAATGCTTGCCACTAGGGCCCGAGTGTCATGATTTCAGATCTGAACCTATTATTTTTTCATGAATATATGTGTGTTCTTGATCCTATCTTGCAAGTCTATAGTCACCTATTATGTGTTATGATCCGACAACCCCGAAGTGACAATAATCGGGATACTTCTCGGTGATGACCGTAGTTTGAGGAGTTCATGTATTCACTATGTGTTAATGCTTTGTTCCAGTTCTCTATTAAAAGGAGGCCTTAATATCCCTTAGTTTCTGCTAGGACCCCGCTTTCACGGGAGGGTAGGACAAAAGATGTCATGCAAGTTCTTTTCCATAAGCTCGTATGACTATTTACGGAATACATGCCTACATTACATTGATGAATTGGAGCTAGTTCTGTGTCACCCTATGTTATAGCTATTACACGAGGAATCGCATCTGGCATAATTATCCATCACTGATCCATTGCCTACGAGCTTTTCACATATTGTTCTTCGCTTATTTACTTTTCCGTCGCTACTGTTACAATCACTACAAAAACCCAAAAACATTTATCTTTACTTTTGCTACCGTTACCTTTATTATCATACAAATTTTGCTACTAAATACTTTGCTGCAGATACTAAGTTATCTAGGTGTGGTTGAATTGACAACTCAACTGGTAATACTCAAGAATATTCTTTGGCTCCCCTTGTGTCGAATCAATAAATTTGGGTTGAATACTTTACCCTCGAAAGCTGTTGCGATTCCCTACACTTGTGGGTTATCAGGACTAATTTCTGGCGCCGTTGCCGGGGAGCATAGCTCTATTCTCTGAGTCACTTGGGATTTATATCTGTTGATCACTATGAAGAACTTGAAAGACGACCGAACTACTATTTTGCCCTCAACTACGAGGGGAGGTAAGGAACTGCCATCTAGCCTTGCACTAGATTGTCCTTCTGTTATTAGTAGGCTTGCGACACCTAAACATGCTACTGCTATGAATTCTGATATGTCGCATGTTATTGATGATGCCACTTCTGCTATGCATGATGAAACTACTTCTATGCTTGATACTACTTTGCCATTAGGTGAATTTCTTGATGAACAACTTGCTAGAGTTAGGGGGAATGAAATTACTGAAGAACCTATTATTGATGATAGTGATGATGAAGGTTCTCCCAATGATTATGTATTACCTGTTGTTCCTAAGGGTTATGTTATGAATGAAGAAGCTGCTAGGGAAATCTTTGCTTGCAATGATAGATATGATCTTAAGAAATTATTAGCTAAATGGAAGCAGCAGTCTCTTAATGCTAGAATGAAACCCGATCCTGCTTTTGCTACTTCACCTATTTGTGTTACTGATAAGGATTATGAATTCTCTGTTGATCCTGAGATTATCACTTTAGTTGAATCTGATCCTTTTTATGGCCTTGAATCTGAAACTGTTGTGGCACATCTTACCAAGTTGAATGATATAGCTACCTTGTTTACTCATGATGAGAAGTCTCGCTATTTATATATCCTTAAGATATTTCCATTCTCATTAAAGGGTGATGCTAAGACTTGGTATAATTCTCTTGCTCCTGGTTGTGTGCATAGTCCCCAGGATATGATTTATTACTTCTCTGCTAAATATTTCCCTACTCATAAGAAACAAGCTGCCTTGTGGGAAATATATAATTTTGTGCAAATGAAAGAAGAGAATCTCCCACAAGCTTGGGGAGGCTTCTCCGGTTACTTAATGCTTTGCCTGATCATCCTCTTAAGAAAAATGAAATACTTGATATCTTTTATAATGGACTAACCGATGCTTCCAAGGACTACTTGGATACTTGTGCTGGTTGTGTTTTCAGGGAAAGAACAGTCGACGAAGCTGAAATATTATTGAATAATATGTTGACTAATGAAAATAATTGGACTCCTCCCGAGCCAATTCCTGAAGTAATTCCGGAACCAATTAAGCCAACTCCTGAGCCTATTCCTAAACCCACTCCGAAGAAGAGAGCTGTTTTATTTCTCTGTCCTAAAGATATGCAAGAGGCAAAGAAATCAATGAAAGAAAAAGGTATTAAAGCTGAAGATGTTAAGAATTTACCTCCTATTGAAGAAATACATGGTCTTAATATACCGCCTGTTGAAGAACCATATTGTCTTGATAACCCGACAGAGGTAGTAGAGGTAAATTCTCTCTATCGATATGACAAAGTTGAAGTCCCCTCTACTAAATTTCATAGCCCATGCTTAGATGAATTTGATGACTTTATGGCTAGACAAGAAAGTTTTAATGCTTATGTTGGTAGAGAGTTAAAAAATAATGCTTTCGAGATAGGACGCGTAGGCGATAATATAGCTAGAGTTAAAGATGAACTTCACCTCGTTAGCAAATATGCTTCTATGGTTGCTACCCAAACTCAGCAAGTACTCAAAGCTCAAAATGATTTGCTTGATGAATTAAATAATAAAAATGACTTTGCTGTTAGAGTGCCTACTAGAACTGGTAGAATGACTCGGGAACCCTTGTATCCTGAAGGCCACCCTAAGAGAATCGAGCCAGATTCTCAGAGAAATAATCTAGAGGCACCTAGTTCTTCTAAAAAGAAGAAGAAGAAAAATGATAGAACTTTGCATGCTTCTAGTGAACCTACTGTAGACACACTTGAAAATCCCAATGATATTTCTATTTCTGATGCTGAAACTCAATCAGGTGATGAACATGAACCTAATGATAATGTTCATGTTGATGCTCAACCTAGCAAAAACAATGATGTAGAAATTGAACCTGATGTTGATCTTGATAACCCACAATCAAAGAATCAACGTTATGATAAGAGAGATTTTGTTGCTAGGAAGCATGGTAAAGAAAGAGAACCATGGGTTCAGAAACGCATGCCCTTTCCTCCTAAACCATCCAAGACAAAGGATGATGAGGATTTTGAGCGCTTTGCTGAAATGATTAGGCCTATTTTCTTACGTATGCGCTTAACTGATATGCTTAAAGTAAATCCTTATGCTAAGTATATGAAGGATATCATTACAAACAAAAGAAAGATACCGGAAGCTTAAATTTACACCATGCTTGCTAATTACACTTTTAAGGGTGGAATACCAAAGAAACTTGGAGATCCGGGTGTACCAACTATACCATGCTCCATTAAAAGAAATTATGTTAGAACTGCTTTATGTGATCTTGGAGCCGGTGTTAGTGTTATGCCTCTCTCTTTATATTGTAGACTTGAATTGAATAAGTTGACACCTTCTGAAATATCTTTGCAAATGGCTGATAAATCAACTGCTATACCTGTCGGTATTTGTGAGGATGTGCCTGTTGTGGTTGCAAATGTCACTATCTTAACGGACTTTGTTATTCTTGATATTCCCGAGGACGATAGTATGTCTATTATCCTTGGTAGACCTTTTCTTAATACTGCGGGCGCTATTATTGATTGCAACAAAGGCAATGTCACTTTTCATGTTAACGGTAATGAGCATACGATACACTTTCCGAGGAAACAATCTCAAGTTCATAGCATCAATTCTATTGAAAAAGTTCCAAGTATCATTCTTGGAGGTTTTGAATTTCCTCTCCCTACTGTCAAGAAAAAGTATGATATTCTTATTGTTGGGGATTTTCATATCCCCGTTGAGGTAACTTAGTGTTATTCGAAATTTCTCGGGCTCCGTGTTATTCGGAATGAGTTTGTTAACAAGACTTGATCAACCTTGTTAGTGGATTCATTTTGATGATCACGAGATGGATGAAACTAGAAGGCACAACCTTCTGTACCCTCTTTTTACTTTCTGTTATTTAGATTAAATAAAGCAAAAATTGTATTACCCGTCTGTTTTCTGAGTTATCCGTGCAATAAAAAATAGTCCCAAAATAAAAGTGCTCCAAATGCCCTGCAAATTTAGTATGATTTTTCTGGAATATTTGAGGATTTTAGGCACTGAAAACACCGCAGGAGGGGCAAGCACCAGGCCACGAGAGTGGAGGGCGCGCCCCCCCCCTATAGGACGCGCCCCCTGTCTCGTGGGCCCCTGCTGGCCCCCTCCACTTATGCCAGCACCCACACACTTCATCTTCTACCCAAAAAAATCCCCATCCAGCTCAAGCACGAGTTCTAGCTCGTTTTGCTGTGATTTTCAATCTCCTTGCTCAAAAGTCCATTCAGAAAACTGCTTTGGGAGATTGTTGCTTGGTATGTGACTCCTCCATTGGTCCATTAGTTTTTGTTCTAGTGCTTTATTCATTGCAAATTTTTGCTGCATAGGTGACCATGTTCTTGAGCTTGCATGTTAAATTTTTGAGGTCCCAAGCAATTCCAATGCATGATATAGGCTCTAGGCACTTGTAGGAGTAGTTGCTATCAATCTTGTTTAGTTTTATTCACTTTTATTTTGGAGTTACTAAATTTTCAGAATTTTTCAGAAATTGTTGAGGAAACTTTTGAGGGGCTCTTCTAGCCAAAGCTCTCAGGAAAAACAAGCCAAAGAGAAGGAAAAAGCCAAGTATAATCTTCCTCGCTTAGCGG
This sequence comes from Triticum dicoccoides, assembly GCF_002162155.2. Taxonomy (NCBI): domain Eukaryota; kingdom Viridiplantae; phylum Streptophyta; class Magnoliopsida; order Poales; family Poaceae; genus Triticum; species Triticum dicoccoides. The sequence continues at coordinate 392,587,642 of NC_041393.1, read as the reverse complement.
AAGTACGGTCTTGTGAATGGCCATGTGAGGATTTCTTGAAAGAAGCTGGAATTCATGAAGATTTTTATGCTTTAATCGAGACTACAGGCCTCACCAGTTTCATCAACAACCGAATCGATCAGTATCTCTTACTCACCAATACTTTCATGCAAAACTTTTATTATTATCCTAAGAAGTCACCGCCTGCAGTATCATTTCACTTATATGATGAGTTCAAAGAAATGTCTTTACGTCATTTTTGCGCGGTATGTAGGATACCTTTGGAGGGAGAATTAGAGGAACCCCATCATGAAGATGTGGGTGGTTTTGTTAATACTATTGTTGTAGAGGAGCCAAAGAAGGGCTCCAAGGCAAAAGTCTCTAGCATACGCTATCCAATTTTATGCTACTTTGCTATATTTGCTAGTAGATGCTTGATTGGTCGTGGAAATAGTGGAAAATTGAGCGTTCCTGATATTATCATTCTTCAACATGCTTTGCTTGGAGACAATACTTTTAGTATGGGTGCCGTCGTTGCTAAACGGCTAGCCCTGAATCGTACAAAAGGGCCCATATTTTGAGGTATCTATGCTGCATGTCTTGCTAAACATTTTCAGATACCCATTAGGCATCATGAGAAGGAGGAGATAAAATTGCCTCCTCACATTTTAGATTACAAGAGCATGGTAGCACACAAGTTTATTGTTGACAACAAAGAAAAGATGCTCTTGTATAAACTTAGATTTAATAATAAACACTTCGAGATTATTATTTTGCCTGCACCTCAGTTGTTTGATTTGCTTGCAGAAAGTTTTCTTGTCACACCGGAAGCGGTGAACAATCATCGAGCCCAAGCTTTTATTCCAGAACCTGAACCTGAGCCGGAACCTAAATTGGACCCTTATCGTGCATCATCTGTCCAGTGGGATCCGGAGATGACCAGCCAGTGGTATCCTGATTACACCTCTCATTACACCGGGGAGAGTAGCGGTGGTCCTTGGTACTAGACCATGATACGTCTCCAACGTATCTATAATTTATGAAGCATTCATGCTATTTTATTATCTGTTTTGAATGATTATGGGCTTTATTATACACTTTTATATTACTTTTGGGACTAACTTATTAACCGGAGGCCCAACCCATATTGCTGTTTTATTGCCTGTTTTAGTATTTCGAAGAAAAAGAATATCAAACGGAGACCAAACGGAATGAAACCTTCGGCAGCGTGATTTTTTGGAAGAATATGATTGGGGAGACTTGGAGTTCACGTTAGAAGATCCTCGAGGAGTCCACGAGATAGGAGGGCGCCCCCTACTGGGCACGCCCCCTGTCTCGTGGGCCCCTCAAGGCTCCCCCGACCAATTTCTTTCGCCTATATAAGCCTACGTACCCTAAAAACATCGAATATCAAGATAGATCGGGAGTTCCGCCGCAGCAAGCCTCTGTAGCCACCAAAAACCTCTCGGGAGCCCGTTCCGGCACCCTGTCGGAGGGGGAATCCATCACCGGTGGCCATGTTCATCATCCTGGCGCTCTCCATGATGAGGAGGGAGTAGTTCACCCTCAGGGCTGAGGGTATGTACCAGTAGCTATGTGTTTGATCTCTCTCTCTCTCGTGTTCTCTCTATGGCACGATCTTGATGTATCGCGAGCTTTGCTATTATAGTTGGATCTTATGATGTTTCTCCCCCCTCTACTCTCTTGTGATGAATTGAGTTTCCCTCTTGAAGTTATCTTATTGGATTGAGTCTTTGATTTGAGAACACTTGATGTATGTCTTGCCGTGTTTATCTGTGGTGACAATGGGATATCAATTGTGAGGGAGTCCTGGACTAGGGGGTATCCGGATAGCCGAACTATCATATTTGGCCGGACTCCAAGACTATGAAGATACAAGATTGAAGACTTCGTCCAGTGTCCGGATGGGACTTTCCTTGGCGTGGAAGGCAAGCTTGGCGATACGGATATGTAGATCTCCTACCATTGTAACCGACTCTGTGTAACCCTAGCCCTCTCCGGTGTCTATATAAACCGGAGGGTTTTAGTCCGTAGGACAGACAACAATCATACCATAGGCTAGCTTCTAGGGTTTAGCCTCCTTGATCTCATGGTAGATCCACTCGTGTACTACCCATATCATCAATATTAATCAAGCAGGAGTAGGGTTTTACCTCCACCGAGAGGGCCTGAACCTGGGTAAAAACATCGTGTCCCTTGTCTCATGTTACCATCCGCCTAGACGCACAGTTCGGGACCCCCTACCCGAGATCCGCCGGTTTTGACACCGACATTGGTGCTTTCATTGAGAGTTCCTCTGTGTCGTCGCCATCAGGAAGGATGCCTCGTCCCATCTTTAAAGACGGCACCGTTGCTAAGAGAGCTTTGGCCATCGGCCAAACTATCCGACTAGGTGGTTTCCTTATGACCGCCTGTTCGGCCCCCGCACCGATGATGACTTCTCGGGTCATCAGAAGCAATCTTCACATCAACTCGGAACTTGCCGAGCAGCTAGATCCGATGGAGATCTCCTCCTTCAACGAGCTCTTGGATCGCATCGCCGCCCTGGGAGTCGCTACGGACTACGATCAGATTGGGCCTAAAACCGATCTGAGAGAGATCAACTCTCCCCAGGCTACCCACCATGTTGCTGTGGTGGAGGAACAGTACGGCGACCCTTCTTCAATATTAAGGACCAGTTATGTCCGGATACCCAACCCCTCCAAGCCGGATTCCCGCGGAGGGATGGACGTCGATCAAGTCCTGAACCTAAAGTCAGGCAGCGGGTTGGATTCATGGGATAATATCCAAAAACCCAAGCTTCCAAGTTCGGAAACTTTTTGGCCCTTGAGTCTTAGATTGGACGGGGTTCCGAATTTAATTCCACCCGCCCACCCAAACATAAGCGATCTATCCCGAATACGGCAAGAGCCCGCTGAAGCAGTACACCATTACTGGGCCAGATTCCTCCTGGTTATGGACAGGATAAAGGACTGCCACGAGGAAGACGCAATCTCACTTTTCTGCAATAATTGCATGGACAAGGGAATCCTAAACGCCATAAGTCGTCGTGAAATTACACGCTTTGCCGACTTGGCGTCCATAGTACGAAAGTACTGTGCGATGGAGAGCGCCTGGAAAACCGAAACCAAATTTTGGGATAATCCGGCTCCAAATACAACCCTAGTCCGAAATAAAGGGGTGCATCATCGCCAGGCACCTGGGTTAAATACCAAAAAGCAAAAAAACCCTAAAGGGCACGGAACCGTACTGGAGGGATGGCTCAATGGACCCTGCAAAATTCATAGTACTGAGGGCGCCACTCCAACTCATAGCCTTCGGGCATGTTGGATACTACGGCAGGTGGCCAAAAGTGGCGAAGAGCTTCTAGCCCCAGAGAACCAACCTAGCAACACCAGTACGGTATTAACAGTCTTCGAGACTTTCGCATCAAATAATATGTGGAAACGAACACTCCGCAGCCTTGCCGAAGTCTACCAAGTAGCAACAATAAACCCATGGAGTGACACGGCTATTACCTTTAATGCCAGTGACGAACCTAAATTTCGAACAGCCCGAGCACCAGCCGCATTGGTCCTCAGTCCAATAGTGGACGGCTTTCTCCTTACTAAGGTACTCATGGACGGTGGCAGCGGATTAAACCTCATTTACGAGGAAACCCTTCGAAAAATGGAAATAGACTGGAGCCACATTGAGCGAAGCAGCACAACCTTTAGAGGAATAATCCCTAGTCGGGAAGCATGCTGCACAGGAAAAATCACACTAGACGTGGTGTTCGGCTCACCAGACAATTACAGGTCCGAGCAGGTCACGTTCCAAGTGGCCCCATTCAGCAACGGATATCACGCTTTATTAGGGCGAGAGGCATTCACAATTTTTCAAGCTATACCCCATTACGGGTACATGAAGCTCAAAATGCCCGGGCCCAACGGAATCATCACTCTCGCCAGTGATCCGAACATAGCACTCCGCGCCGAAAATAAGACAGCCGCACTAGCCCTCGAGGCACTATCCGAAGCCCTAGCGGCCGAAGAACTCACTGCGCTGCGCTCCACGGTGAACAGGGACGATGTGATACTCGATAAGAGATCCAAGTCCACCTCTTTTAAACCAGCGGACGAAATAGTCAAATTCCAAGTTCATCCAACAGACCCTACAAAGACGGCCTCCATTGGGGCACAGTTAAACCCTGATGTAGATGCCGCACTATGAGAATTCCTACGGGAAAATTGGGACATTTTTGCCTGGCACCCTTCAGACATGCCAGGAATCCCACGACAGCTGGCCAAGCGCAGCCTAAATATCCTAAAAGGATTTAAGCCAGTCAAACAGGCTCTTCGGCGATTTTCCGAACCCAAGAGACAGGCAATGGGAGAGGAGCTAGCCAAACTATTGGAAGCCGGATTCATCAGAGATATAAAACATCCGGACTGGCTAGCAAACCTGGTGATGGTACCAAAGAAGGATAAATCCTGGCGCCTATGTGTTGACTTCAAAGACCTTAACAAGGCTTGCCCAAAGGATCCATTCCCCCTTCCCCGCATCGATCAAATCATCGACGCTACCACAGGGCATGATTCATTGTGCTTCCTCGATGCATACTCTGGCTACCACCAAATCAAGATGGCGGAGCCAGACCAAGCCGCAACGATATTCATCACTCCATACGGACCAGTCTGCTTCAACACAATGCCCTTCGGGCTCAAAAATGCCGGCGCAACATATCAGCGCATGATTCAGACATGTCTGGCAAACCAGATCGGCAAAACAGTGGAGGCATACGTAGACGACGTGGTCGTCAAATCCAAGCATGTCGAAACTCTAGTAGACGACTTGAGGCTCACATTCGACAATCTCCGAACATACGGCATTAAGCTCAACCCGGAAAAATGCGATTTCGGCGTACCAGCCGGAAAGCTCTTGGGCTTCATTGTATCCGGTAGAGGAATAGAAGCAAACCCAGCCAAGATCCGAGCTCTGTCACAATTGGATATCCCAAAAGACCTCAAGCAAATACAAAAATTGACTGGATGTGTGGCGGCCCTAAGCCGCTTTATCTCCCGCTTAGGAGAAAAGGCATTACCCCTTTATCGCCTCCTTCAGCGCACCGAACACTTCGAGCGGATGGATGCCGCCACGGCCGGACTCGAAGAAATCAAAGCCATATTGGCAACAAATCTGGTCCTGGCCGCGCCCAATTTGGGCGAACCGATGTTATTATATATCGCGGCAACACATCAAGTTGTAAGCGCGGTGCTCGTCGTCGAACGAGAAACGGACGGACACAAGTTCCCTCTTCAAAAACCAGTTTACTACGTGTCCACTGTCCTAACTCCATGCAAGTCCCGGTACCCACATTATCAAAAGATAGCATATGCGGTGTTCATGGCATCCCGGAAGCTGCGACACTACTTTCAAGAGTGTTCGATAACAGTAGCCTCCGAAGTACCCCTTAATGACATTATTAACAACCGCGACGTGACCGGCCGGATTGCAAAATGGGCCATAGAGCTCCTCCCATTCGACATAACCTATAAGCCATGGCGAGCTATCAAGTCGCAAGTTTTGGCTGACTTCATCGCTGAATGGACCGAAGCTGAACTCCCTAAAGAGTACGGCGCATATTCCAATTGGATCATGCACTTCGACGGCTCCAAAATGTTGACCGGCCTGGGGGCTGGCGTCGTTCTGACGTCCTCAACCGGAGACACAGTCCAATACGTACTCCAGATAATGTACACGGACTCCAACAACGCAGCCGAATACGAGGCCCTTCTACATGGTCTCCGGATGGCAGTCTCCATGGGCATTCAGCGCCTAGAGGTCCGCGGGGACTCAAACATCGCAATATCCCAAATAAATGGAGACTTTGACGCCAAGGATCCAAAAATGGCTGCTTACCGTAACGCCGTCTTAAAAATGTCAGCTCGGTTTGAAGGGCTCGAATTTCACCATATAGCCCGGGATAATAACCAAGCGGCGGACATATTGGCACGCATCGGCGCAAAGCGCGATGCCGTCCCTCCCAACATCTTCATAGAGCGGCTTTTCAAGCCATCCGTACTATGGGAAGGGGAGTCCGGAAACAACAATCCGGACCCAACCGCACTGCCCAACACCGAACATTCTGACACAATCGATGGCTCTGCCAACAAACTAAAACCTTTAGCCCACGAAATAATGGCAGTTATTGCCCCGTGGACCGAGCCATTCCTAGCCTACTTAACTAGGCAGGAACTTCCTGAGGACCAAAACGAGGCCCGCTGCATAGTACGGCGATCTAAAGCCTATAAGGTCCATGAGGGAGAGCTTTATAAGAAAAGCACAACCGGAGTCCTTCAAAGGTGTATCTCCAAAGAGGAAGGGCGAAATCTTCTGGCTGAAATTCATGCCGGACTCGGCGGGCACCACGCCGCAGCCCAGGCCCTTGTAGGCAAGGCCTTCCGTACAGGATTTTATTGGCCGACGGCCCGGGCAGATGCACAGGACTTAGTCCGACGATGCGTCGTTTGCCAGCTCTTTGCTAATCAAAGCCACATGCCACCCACCGCCCTCAAAACTATACCCATCACCTGGCCGTTCGCGGTCTGGGGTCTTGACATGGTTGGACCTCTTAAAGGCAGAACCCACAAGAAAAAATACCTATTGGTCATGGTGGATAAATTCACCAAATGGATAGAGGCCAAGCCAGTTAAGACGACCGAATCCGGGCCCGTGATAGACTTCATATCGGGGGTAGTACACCGTTACGGCGTCCCCCATAGCATCATCACTGATAATAGCACGAACTTCACGGCCGACGAGGTTAAACTCTGGTGCAAAAACATGGGCATCAAGCTCGACTACGCTTCAGTCTATCACCCTCAAACTAACGGTCAAGTGGAGCGAGCAAATGGTCTAATCATGAGCGGCATCAAACCCAGACTAGTGCGGTCCCTTAAGGAATCTAACACGCACTGGGTAGAGGAGCTCGACTCCGTACTCTGGGGGCTGCGGACCACGCCGAATCGCACGACCGGATTCACACCATTTTTTATGGTATACAGCGCAGAGGCAGTTTTGCCCCGCGACATAATTCATGACTCACCTCGCGTGCGCATGTACAAAGAAAGAGAAGCCGAGCTGGATCGGCAAGACAGTTTGGACTCCTTAGAGGAGGAGCGCGACGTGGCAAAAGCTCGTTCCGCATTCTATCAACAGCAGGCTCGAAGATACCAAAGCAAAGAAGTACGGGCCAAAACTTACAATGTTGGCGAACTAGTTCTACGCCTGCCGGACAAGAAAAAGGACAAACTCACGCCCAAATGGGAAGGTCCCTTCATCATCGACCAAGTCCTGACCGGCGGAGCGTACCGTCTGCGAAACGCATCGGATAACCGACTCGAGCCAAACCCATGGAACGCAGCCCGTCTCCGAAGATTCTACGCCTCAAAAATCTGTCGGAACCACGGCTCAAAAATCACCGTGTCTCCAAATTGCGTTTGAATTCTCCAAACCCTTCCCTTTACATTCTTGCAAGTTGCATGCTTTACTTTCCGTTGCTCATATACTCTTTGCATGCTTGCTTGAATTGTGTTAAGATTGCTTGACTTGTGCCTAGATAGCTAAAATCTGCCAAAGACTAAAATTGAGAAAAGGATAAGTTTTTATTTGGTCAAGTAGTCTAATCACCCCCCCCCCCTCTAGACATACTTTCGATCCTACAAGTGGTATCACAGCTTTGGTCTCCATTTGCTTTGATTTCCATAGCTTTTGGTGCTCATAGCCTTGGGTTCACAACCTAGGAGAGTATGGCGTCTAGCGAGGGAAATTATCACCGTAGAGGTCCTTACTTTGATGGTACAAATTTTGCTAGTTGGAAGCATAAGATGAAAATGCATATTCTTGGACATAACCCCGCCGTTTGGGCTATCGTGTGTATTGGCTTGCAAGGTGAATTCTTTGATGGAGAGAACCGAACCGTGAAGCTAGTGCGGAAGAGTTGAAGATGCTGCAATACAACACTCAAGCTTGTGCTATCCTCTTCAATGGATTGTACCCCGAAGAATTCAACAAAATCAGCCGTCTTGAGAATGCAAAGGAAATTTGGGACACTTTGATTGATATGCACGAAGGTACCGACTCCGTCAAGGAATCCAAGTTGGATGTGCTCCAAAGTCAACTTGACAAGTTCAAAATAAAGGATGGTGAAGGTGTCGCTGAAATGTACTCTAGGCTTGCTCTTATCACAAATGAGATTGCCGGCTTAGGAAGTGAAGAGATGACCGACAAATTCATCATCAAGAAGATCCTAAGAGCTTTGGACGGAAAATATGATACCGTGTGCACATTGATCCAAATGATGCCCAATTACAAAGATCTCAAGCCAACGGAAGTCATTGGAAGAATTGTTGCTCATGAGATGTCACAAGGATAAGGAGGAACTTCACAACAAGTCAAGTGGTGCTTACAAAGCCTCATGTGAAGCCCCCACATCATCAAGTGAGAAAAAAACCTTCAATGAAGAATTGATCTTAATGGTGAAGAACTTCAACAAGTTCTACAAGAGTAGAAGCAAAGAAAGAAGCTCCAAGTCAAGGTCCTACAATGACAAAAGATCTTCTAGTCGAGAGCGCAATTGCTACAATTGTGGGAGACCCGGACACTATTCCAATGAGTGTACGATACCCCACAAAAGCAGAGAAGAATCACCCAAGAGGAGAAGTAGAAGAGAAGAATCACCACCAAGAGAGAGGAGGAGTAGAGATGATCGTTATGAACGAAGAACATCCCGGAGAAGCAAGGATTCGGAAAGGAAGGACTGTTGGGGAACGTAGCAGAAATTCAAAATTTTCCTACGTGTCACCAAGATCTATCTATGGAGAAACCAGTAACGGGGGGAAGGAGAGTGCATATACATACCCTTGTAGATCGCTAAGCGGAAGCGTTCAAGAGAACGGGGTTGAAGGAGTCGTACTCGTCGTGATCCAAATCACCGGAGATCCTAGTGCCGAACGGACGGCACCTCCGCGTTCAACACACGTACAGCCCGGTGACGTCTCCCATGCCTTGATCTAGCAAGGAGAGAGGGAGAGGTTGAGTAAGACTCCATCCAGCAGCAGCACAACGGCGTGGTGGTGATGGAGGAGCGTGGCAATCCTGCAGGGCTTCGCCAAGCACCGCGGGAGAGGAGTACTTGGGAGAGGGGGAAGGCTGCGCCAGAACTTGGGTGCGGCTGCCCTCCCTCTCCCCACATATATATAGGGGCAAAGGAGAGGGGGCCGGCCCCCTCAGATCCAATCTGAGGAGGGGCAGTGGCCGTGGGGTTGCCTTGCCCCCCAAGGCAAGGGAGGCGCCCCCCTTTAGGGTTTCCCCCAAGCCCTAGGTGCCTTGGGCCTTGGTGGGGGGCGCACCAGCCCACTTGGGGCTGGTCCCCTCCCACACTTGGCCCATGCAGCCCTCTGGGGCCGGTGGCCCCACTTGGTGGACCCCCGGGACCCTCCCGGTGATCCCGGTACGTTACCGATAAAACCCGAAACTTTTTTGGTGACCAAAACAGGACTTCCCATATATAAATCTTTACCTCCGGACCATTCCGGAACTCCTCGTGACGTCCGGGATCTCATCCGGGACTCCGAACAACATTCATTAACCACATACAAACTTCCTGTATAACCCTAGCGTCATCGAACCTTAAGTGTGTAGACCCTACGGGTTCGGGAGACATGTAGACATGACCGAGATGTTCTCCGGTCAATAACCAACAGCGGGATCTGGATACCCATGTTGGCTCCCACATGTTCCACGATGATCTCATTGGATGAACCACGATGTCAAGGACTCAATCGATCCCGTATACAATTCCCTTTGTCTAGCGGTATTATACTTGCCCGAGATTCGATCGTCGGTATACCGCTACCTTGTTCAATCTCGTTACCGGCAAGTCTCTTTACTCATTCCATAACACACCATCCCGTGATCAACCCCTTGGTCACATTGTGCACATTATGATGATGTCCTACCGAGTGGGCCCAGAGATACCTCTCCGTCACACGGAGTGACAAATCCCAGTCTCGATTCGTGCCAACCCAACAGACACTTTCGGAGATACCTGTAGTGCACCTCTATAGCCACCCAGTTACGTTGTGATGTTTGGTACACCCAAAGCATTCCTACGGTATCCGGGAGTTGCACAATCTCATGGTCTAAGGAAATGATACTTGACATTAGAAAAGCTTTAGCATACGAACTACAATCTTTGTGATATGCTTAGGATTGGGTCTTGTCCATCACATCATTCTCCTAATGATGTGATCCCTTTATCAACGACATCCAATGTCCATGGTCAGGAAACTGTAACCATCTATTGATCAACGAGCTAGTCAACTAGAGGCTTACTAGGGACATGGTGTTGTCTATGTACCCACACATGTATCTGAGTTTCCTATCAATACAATTATGGCATGGATAATAAACGATTATCATGAACAAGGAAATATAATAATAATAACTAATTTATTATTGCCTCTAGGGCATATTTCCAACAGTCTCCCACTTGCACTAGAGTCAATAATCTAGTTCACATCGCCATGTGATTAACACTGACAGGTCCCATCGTCATGTGACCAACATCCAAAGAGTTTACTAATCTCACTAAACTAGTTCACATCACCATGTGATTAAGACTCAATGAGTTCTGGGGTTTGATCATGTTTTGCTTGTGAGAGAGGTTTTAGTCAACGGGTCTGCAATATTCAGATCAGTATGTACTTCACAATTCTCTATGTCATATTGTGAATGCTGCTTCCATGCTCCACCTGGAGCTATTCCAAATGGTTGCTCCACTATACGTATCCGATTTGCTACTCAGAGTCATTTGGATAGGTGTTAAAGCTTGCATCGACGTAACCCTTTACGCCGAACTCTTTATCACCTCCATAATCGAGAAACATGTCCTTATTTACTCCAAGGACAATTTTGACCGTTGTCTAATGATCCATTCCTGGATCATTCTTGTACACCTTGACTGACTCATGGCAAGGCACACTTCCGGTGCGGTACACAGCATAACATACTATAGAGCCTACGTCTGAAGCATAGGGGACGACCTTCGTCCTTTCTCTCTCTTCTATTGTGGTCGAGCTTTAAGTCTTAACTTCATACCTTACAACTCAGGCAAGAACTCCTTCTTTGACTGATCCATCTTGAACACCTTCAAGATCATGTCAAGGTATGTGCTCATTTGAAAGTATTATTAAGCATTTTGATCTATCTTATAGATCTTGACGCTTATTGTTCAAGTAGCCTAATCCAGGTTTTCCATTGAAAAACACTTTTCAAATAACCCTATATGCTTTCTAGAAATTCTACATCATTTCTGATCAACAATATGTTTACAACATATACTTATCAGAAATTCTATAGTGCTCCCATTCACTTCTTTGGAAATACAAGTTTCTCATAAACTTTGTGTAAACCCAAAATGTTTGATCATCTCATCAAAGCGTACATTCCAACTCCGAGATGCTTACTCCAATCCTTAGAAGGATCGCTGGAGCCAGCATACCTTTTAGCATCCTTAGGATCGACAAAACCTTTCTGATTGTATCACATACAACCTTTCCTTACGAAAACTGGTAAGGAAACTCGTTTTGACATCCATTTGGCGGATTTCATAAATGCAGCTAATGCTAACATGATTCCGACGGACTTAAGCATCGCTACGGATGAGAAAATCTCATCGTAGTCAACTCCTTGAACTTGTGAAAAACTCTTCGCCACAAGTCGAGCTTCATAGACGGTGACATTACCGTCCACGTCCGCCTTCTTCTTAAAGATCCATTTATCTCAATGGCTTGTCGACCATCGAGCAAGTCCACCAAAGTCCATGCTTTGTTTTGATACATGGATCCTATCTCGGATTTCATGGCTTCTAACCATTTGTCAGAATATGGGCCCACCCTCACTTCTCCATAGCTCGTAGGTTCATTGTTGTCTAGCAACATGACCTTCAAGACAGGATTACTGTACCACTCTGAAGTAGTACGCATCCTCGTCACCCTACGAGGTACGGTAGTGACTTGATCCAAAACTTCATGATCACTATCATAAGCTTCTACTTCAATTGGTGTAGGCGCCACAGGAACAACTTCCTGTGCCCTGCAACACACTTGTTAAAGTGACGGTTCAATAACCTCATCAAGTCTCCACCATGCTCCCACTCAATTCTCGAGACAAACCTTTTCCTCGAGAAAGGACCCGATTCAAGAAACAATCCATATTGCTTTCGGATCTGAATTAGGAGGTATACCCAACTGTTTTGGGTGTCCTATGAAGATGCATTTTATCCGCTTTGGGTTCGAGCTTATCAACCTGAAACCTTTTCACATAAGCGTCGCAGCCCCAAACTATTAAGAAACGACATATTAGGTTTCTCCAAACCATAGTTCATACGGTGTTGTCTCAACGGAATTACGTGGTGCCCTATTAAAGTGAGTGCGGTTGTCTCTAATGCCTAACCCATGAACGATAGTGGTAATTCGATAAGAGACATCATGGTATGCACCATATCCAATAGGGTGCAACTATGATGTTCGGACACACCATCACACTATGGTGTTCCAGGCGGTATTAATTGTGAAACAATTTCCATAATGTCTTAATTGCGTGCCAAAGCTCGTAACTCAGATACTCATCTCTATGATCATATCATAGACATTTTATCCTCTTGTCACAATGATCTTCAACTTCACTCTGAAATTACTTGAACCATTCAATAATTCAGACTTGTGTTTCATCAAGTAAATATACTCAACATCTACTCGAATCATCTGTGAAGTAAGAACATAACGATATTCACTGCATGCCTCAGCACTCATTGGACTGCACACATCAAAATGTGTTACTTCCACAAGTTTCTATCTTGTTCCATCTTACTGAAACCGAGGCTTTTCAGTCATCTTGCCCATGTGGTATGATTTGCATATCTCAAGTGATTCAAAATCAAGTGAGTCCAAATGATCCATCCGCATGGAGTTTCTTCATGCGTATACACCAATAGACATGGTTCGCATGTCTCAAACTTTTCAAAAACGAGTGAGTCCAAAGATCCATCAACATGGAGCTTCTTCATGCATTTTATACCAATATGACTTACATGGCAGTGCCACAAGTAGGTGGTACTATCATTACTATCTTATATCTTTTGGCATGAAAATGTGTATCACTACGATCGAGATTCAATAAACCATTCCTTTAGGTGCAAGACCATTGAAGGTATTATTCAAATAAATAGAGTAACCATTATTCTCCTTAAATGAATAACCGTATTGCGATAGACATAATCCAATCATGTCTATGCTCAACGCAAACACCAAATGACAATTATTCAGGTTTAATACTAATCTTGATGATAGAGGGAGCGTGCAATGTTTGATCACATCAAACTAGGAAACACTTCCAACACATATCGTCAGCTCACCTTTAGCTAGTCTCCGTTTATTCCGCAGCCTTTTATTTCGAGTTACTAACACTTAGCAACCGAACCGGTATCTAATACCCTGGTGCTACTAGGAGTACTAGTAAAGTACACATTAACATAATGTATATCCAATATACTTCTATCGACCTTGCCAGCCTTCTCATCTACCAAGTATCTAGGGTAATTCTGCTCCAGTGGCTGTTCCCCTTATTACAGAAGCACTTAGTCTCGGGTTTGGGTTCAACCTTGGGTTTCTTCACTGGAGCAGCAGCTGATTTGCCGTTTCATGAAGTATCCCTTCTTGCCCTTGCCCTTCTTGAAACTAGTGGTTTCACCAACCATCAACAATTGATGCTCCTTCTTGATTTCTACTTTCGCGGTGTCGAACATCGTGAATACCTCAAGGATCATCATATCTATCCCTGATATGTTATAGTTCATCATGAAGCTCTAGCAGCTCGGTGTCAATGACTTTGGAGAAACATCACTATCTCATCTGGAAGATCAACTCCCACTTGATCCAAGTGATTGTTGCACTCAGACAATCTAAGCACAAGCTCAACGATTGAGCTTTTCTCCCTTAGTTTGCAGGCTAATAAAAAAACGTCAGAGGTCTTATACCTCTTGACGTGGGCACGAGCCTGAAATCCCAATTTCAGCCCTCGAAACATCTCATATGTTCCGCGATGTTTCGAAAACGTCTTTGGTGCCTCAACTCTAAACCGTTTAACTGAACTATCACGTAGTTATCAAGACGTGTATGTCCGATGTTTGAAACATCCACAGACGATGTTTGGGGTTCTGCACACTGAGCGGTGCATTAAGGACATAAGCTTTCTACTGATCGCATAATCGCTACTGTCAACTTTCAACTATATTTTCTCTAGGAACATATCTAAACAGTGGAACTAAAGCGTGAGCTTACGACATAATTTGCAAAGATCTTTTGACTATGTTCAGGATAATTAAGTTCATCTTATGAACTCCCACTCAAATAGACATCCCTCTAGTCATCTAAGTGATTACATGATCCGAGTCAACTAGGCCGTGTCCGATCATCACGTGAGACGGACTAGTCATCATCGGTGAACATCTTCATGTTGATCGTATCCACCATACGACTCATGCTCGACCTTTCGGTCTCTTGTGTTCCGAGGCCATGTCTGTACATGCTAGGCTCGTCAAGTCAACCTAAGTGTTTCGCGTGTGTAAATCTGGCTTACACCCATTGTATGTGAACGTAAGAATCTATCACACCCGATCATCACGTGGTGCTTCGAAACGACGAACTTTCGCAATGGTGCACAGTTAGGGGGAACACTTTCTTGAAATTTTAATGAGGGATCATCTTATTTACTACCGTCGTTCTAAGAAAATAAGATGTATAAACATGATAAACATCACATGCAATCAAATAGTGACATGATATGGCCAATATCATATTGCTCCTTTTGATCTCCATCTTCGGGGCTCCATGATCATCATCGTCACCGGCATGACACCATGATCTCCATCATCATGATCTCCATCACCGTGTCTCCATGAAGTTGTCTCGCCAACTTATTACTTCTACTACTATGGCTACCGGTTAGCAATAAAGTAAAGTAATTACATGGCATTGTTCAATGACACGCAGGTCATACAATAAATAAAGAAAACTCCTATGGCTCCTGCCGGTTGCCATACTCATCGACATGCAAGTCATGATTCCTATTACAAGAACATGATCAATCTCATACATCACATATCATTCATCACATTCTTCTTGGCCATATCACATCAAATAGCATACCCTGCAAAAACAAGTTAGACGTCCTCTAATTGTTGTTTGCATGTTTTACGTGGCTGCTATGGGTTTCTTGCAAAAACGTTTCTTACCTACGCAAAAACCACAATGTTATAGGTCAATTGCTATTTACCCTTCATAAGGACCCTTTTCATCGAACCCGATCCGACTAAAGTGGGAGAGACTAGCACCCGCTAGCCACCTTATGCAACAAGTGCATGTCAGTCGGTGGAACCTGTCTCACATAAGTGTACGTGTAAGGTCGGTCCGGGCCGCTTCATCCCACAATGCCGCCGAATCAAGATTGGACTAGTAACAGTAAGCATATTGAACAAAATCAACACCCACAACTACTTTGTGTTCTACTCGTACAAAGAATCTACGCAATAGACCTAGCTCATGATGCCACTGTTGGGGAACGTAGCAGAAATTCAAAATTTTCCTACGTGTCACCAAGATCTATCTATGGAGAAACCAGCAACGAGGGGAAGGAGAGTGCATCTACATACCCTTGTAGATCGCTAAGCGGAAGCGTTCAAGAGAACGGGGTTGAAGGAGTCGTACTCGTCGTGATCCAAATCACCGGAGATCCTAGTGCCGAACGGACGGCACCTCCGCGTTCAACACACGTACAGCCCGGTGACGTCTCCCATGCCTTGATCCAGCAAGGAGAGAGGAAGAGGTTGACGAAGACTCCATCCAGCAGCAGCACAACGGCGTGGTGGTGATGGAGGAGCGTGGCAATCCTGCAGGACTTCGCCAAGCACCGCGGGAGAGGAGGAGTACTTGGGAGAGGGGGAGGGATGCACCAGAACTTTGCTGCGGCTGCCCTCCCTCTCCCCACATATATATAGGGGCAAAGGAGAGGGGGGCCTGCCCCCTCAGATCCAACCTGAGGAGGGGCGGCGGCCAGGAGGGTTGCCTTGCCCCCCAAGGGAAGGGAGGCGCCCCCCTTTAGGGTTTCCCCCAAGCCCTAGGCGCCTTGGGCCTTGGTGGGGGGCGCACCAGCCCACATGGGGCCGGTCCCCTCCCACACTTGGCCCATGCAGCCCTCTGGGGCCGGTGGCCCCACTTGGTGGACCCCCGGGACCCTCCCGGTGATCCCGGTACGTTACCGATAAAACCCAAAACTTTTCCGGTGACCAAAACAGGACTTCCCATATATAAATCTTTACCTCTGGACCATTCCGGAACTCCTCATGACATCCGGGATCTCATCCGGGACTCCGAACAACATTCATTAACCACATAAAAACTTCCTTTATAACCCTAGCGTCATCGAACCTTAAGTGTGTAGACCCTACGGGTTCGGGAGACATGTAGACATGACCGAGACGTTCTCCGGTCAATAACCAACAGCGGGATCTGGATACCCATGTTGGCTCCCACATGTTCCACGATGATCTCATCGGATGAACCATGATGTCAAGGACTCAATCGATCCTGTATACAATTCCCTTTGTCTAGCGGTATTATACTTGCCCGAGATTCGATCGTCGGTATACCGATACCTTGTTCAATCTCGTTACCGGCAAGTCTCTTTACTCATTCTGTAACACACTATCCTGTGATCAACCCCTTGGTCACATTGTGCACATTATGATGATGTCCTACCGAGTGGGCCCAGAGATACCTCTCCCTCACACGGAGTGACAAATCCCAGTCTCGATTCGTACCAACCCAACAGACACTTTCGGAGATACCTGTAGTGCACCTTTATAGCCACCCAGTTATGTTGTGACATTTGGTACACCCAAAGCATTCCTATGGTATCCGGGAGTTGCACAATCTCATGGTCTAAGGAAATGATACTTGGCATTAGAAAAGCTTTAGCATACGAACTACGATCTTTGTGCTATGCTTAGGATTGGGTCTTGTCCATCACATCATTCTCCTAATGATGTGATCCCGTTATCAACGACATCCAATGTCCATGGTCAGGAAACTGTAACCATCTATTGATCAACGAGCTTGTCAACTAGAGGCTTACTAGGGACATGGTGTTGTCTATGTACCCACACATGTATCTGAGTTTCCTATCAATACAATTATAGCATGGATAATAAACGATTATCATGAACAAGGAAATATAATAATAATAACTAATTTATTATTGCCTCTAGGGCATATTTCCAACAAGGACACGTCATCAAGGAGCTACACAGAACGAAGACATCAAGCTCATGTTGGTGAATGGGTGTCCGGCTCCGACTCCGACAATCACTCCGAGAGAAGCTATCACTTCGACTCCGAATATACTCAAGATGAAGGTGTTGCCGGTCTAGCACTTGTGTCAACCAACTCCTACAACATATTTGATTCACCAAATGAAGGAATTGGAAGATGCTTCATGGCTAAAGGCCCAAAGGTAACACATCCCGAGTATGTTGATTTCAATAGTGATGAAGATGACTTGCTAGGTGATGATGATTTACTTGTTGACAACTCTAGTGATGAATAATATGATGAAACGTCAATTAATCACGCTAATCAAGATAAAACAAATGACAATGGTAAGGAGAAGATTGAGCTTATAACTAAAGAACTAAACACTCTTAAGTTAGCTCATGAAACTATCTTAGAAGATCATCGAGAACTTTTAAGGACTCATGAGAAGTTACGCTTCGAAAAGCTCAACCTTGAGCAAGAGCATGAGTTCTTAAAGGCAATCAATGATGATCTCCGTAAGAAAAGTTCTTCTTACATTGCCAAGTGTTTACTCTTATCCACTTACATGCCTCAAGTCAAGTCCATTAACAAGAACAAGAAGGATTCTTCCTCAAGTAGTAACAATAATCATGCTAAATCAAATATTGTTGCGTCTAGTAGTTCTCTTGATTCCACTAATGATTCTCTTAGCCAAGTTACACTTGAGCAAGAAAATATATTATTGAAGGGAGTTATAGAGAAAGGTGTTTACAAAATCCTTGCCAGGAGTAAGCAATTTGAGGAAATCGTATGCAAGCAAGGAAGGCACCGGAAGAACCAAGGTGTTGGTTTTGAACGAAAGTTCAATGCCAATGGAGTTGAGTGGGAAGAAGATCAATACCCCAAGACGAAGTTTGTTCCTCAACAAGAGAAGTATGATCCTACTTCCTTCAAGGGGACACAAGCTCAAGATGATCTTCCACCACAAGACCACAAGCAAAAAGGCAAGGACAAGCTTCAAGAGGAGATTGATGCATTTGAAGAAGCTCCTAAGGCCTTGGTCAAGTGGGTTCCCAAGACTACATCAAGCTCTACTTCATCAAGTACAACTACAACTCCAAGGATTCCCATCAAGATGACGTGGATCCCGAAGAAGAAGAACTAGAGAGTTCTTAAGGGTGACTCCGCCAACATATTTCACTCATATCATTTTGGCAACAACAAGTGCAATCAACTTCCACATCTTGCACTAGTTCAAGGAGTCACAAACCCGCTTGTTGGTAAGACAAGGGACAAGGTAACCTAATGCTTTCATAGACATCATCTTGTGTGTGCATCAATCTATGTCTACGGATGTCCTTGTTTGTTCCTTGTGGGACTAACCCGTGTAGGTATTGAAAGTGCAACTCATTCCAAGGGATTGCTCCAAATGATCTACATCAACATTGAGCATCCACATCTTCAACACCTACATGAAGTCATCATCGACAAAACCCAAGGTTAGTTTATCCCTCTAAGGGGGGATCTCACATCTAGGGGGAGCTTAATTCTAAGAATTGAGTCAGAGCAACTCTAATGATGTGAACACATCAATGCATTATGTAAAAGTGGTAACCCCACTTGAGCTTAAACGATGAGTATGACCTATGATGAAATGTTCTCATTTGACTCCTAAGTCAATATACTCATATATAGATGACCTAGTGATCGCCAATTGTTTGATAGATGCTAGAATTGGTTGTGCATGCTTTGCCACATATTTCATTTGCCATTTTATTGTGTGAGCATGTTGATTGCATATTTTACTCATTCGAGGACATCCAATTTTTGCTTTGATTGATTGGTTTCTTTTTCTTTTGCCAAGTGGATGGACAGGAATGCGTAAGAACCTTCTCTAGCTATCTATTCTTTTCTCGTCTCAAACTCTATTCATGCTACATCACAAAATTTGATCAAGTCAGATTCGAACAACTCTGTGTGAGGAGCACTCGGAGTCCCCGATTCGTCATAGACTTAAACTTCCAAAACTTCTTTGTGTGTTTCGGTCTAACCGATTCCTCCCTTTCGGTCATACCAAGATCACTAAGTCGATCTAGGTTTTCAATCTCGGTGCAACCGATTTGAACTTTTCGGTCACACCGAGTTGTTGTAACTGTATACAGTTATGCATCTCGGTGCCACCGAGTTGTTCCACTAGGTCACACCGACAGGGACGGTCTATATATATTCACGGGCAAAAATTTGGAAACTTTCTCCAAACCCCTTCGCCCGCGCATAGCTCGCTCTGCCTCCAGGG
Organism: Triticum dicoccoides; assembly: GCF_002162155.2. Classification (NCBI taxonomy): domain Eukaryota; kingdom Viridiplantae; phylum Streptophyta; class Magnoliopsida; order Poales; family Poaceae; genus Triticum; species Triticum dicoccoides. The sequence continues at coordinate 392,567,953 of NC_041393.1, read as the reverse complement.
TCTCCAGATCGTCTCCTCGTCGCCAGCCGCCTCCTGTCGCTGGTCTCCACCGCCATCAACGGAATTCACCCCCGCCGTTGCCGCTGTAGCGAGTTTATCGCCAAGCTAGGGTATGGACTCGATCACAGTGCTATCCCTGTCCGATTCCTAGCACATTGTGTTCATTATGATTCTTACCACGTTTGAAACGATTCTATCCAGTCAAAACAATCCTTAGATTAGAAGTGAACTGAAAATTTAGGGTTAGATTTCCGCCGAAACCATCTCGGACCCACTGGGTTGCAGAACTCGGTTCCACCGATTTGGCGAATGCCATTGCACAAGTGATTCTCGGTCTGACCAAGAATTGAAAATCGGTGTGACCGAGTTCAGGACTTTGTGAAACCCTAGCAATCCCGGTGCCACCAAACTGTGACTCGGTCTGACCGAGTTCACTAGTTTAGGTTCCAAAAACTGCTTCGGTATCACCGAGTTTGCAAATCGGTTGATCCGAAATGCTTTCTGTGGAAAACTAAAACTAAGTTTTTGAATCATTCTTTTGCAAAAACCTCTGTATTTTGTGATGCTCATCCACTCTATCTCATCTACATCTATTCACAGGGTCAGCAGTCAGTGTTTGCAACATGTCTGATCAAAGTGATAGCCAGAACAGGGAAGAGGAGCAGGTTCAGATGAGTGAGGGCACTAGTCCCTCTAGCACCTCAGATGAGGGCAGCAGGAGCACCCCAAGAAATCTGCCTAAAGCTGCCACCAGGGCCAGAAAGAAGAAAACCTCAGAATTTGAGGATGAAGATTATGTGGCAGTAGAGGATGAGGCCACTTCCAAGAAGAAGGTGGTCAAGAAAGAATATGGGTCAGCTGCAGCCACTAAGCCAGTTGTGCAGAAAAAGGCACCTGCAAGAAGGGTACCCACTTCCAAACCCAGGAAGGTTGCCACTGGAGAAACCATGATGTTTACTATTGAGTCAGAAGATGAAGCTGCTGGTCAAGACAAAAAGAAGAAGAGAGTCAGAACCACCACTGCGAAAGTTCTTGGCAATCCCTCTATGAGGAGAGACTCTATGGAAGAGGAAGAGGAAGAAGAGGTTGTTGCACCAGCACCCAAGGTTCAGAAGCTTATGGGTGATGCTATAAGATCAGGGGCTGCATCATCAAAGCCCAAAGAAGCACCCAAAGCTGTCTCCAAGACTAAGATTGCACCAAAGAGGAGTAATAGAAACATACCAGCTGCAGAGAAGAACAAGGCCCCAGTGCCTAAAACTGTTGCTGAAGAAGAAGAAGATGAAGAGCATGTGTTGGGAAAGTTGAAGCCAAAGATTCCAGACCACAATGATGCTCATCCTGTGGCTGAGAACATGAAGCTGAGAAAGGATGCAGGACTCAGACAATGGAGGTTGTCTAATCCCTATGCTATCAGGAGAAGGACTGTTGTTGACTACAGGTTCCACACTAAGGAACAGCAGGATTTCTATGAGACAGTGTTGTTGGACAAGAAGCCTATAGTTTGTGACATGAGGTGGGTCGACTGGACCTACATGAAGGAGAATGAGGAACACTATCCTGGAGTGCAAGACAGTTTCATTGCTTGTGGAGTGGCATACTTTGTTGGGTAGAAGCTCACAAAGTGGAATGATGAGCTCATCATGCAATTCTACTCCACAACACACTTCTACCCGGATGGCAGGATAGTGTGGATGTCTGAAGGTACAAGGTACCAATCAACTATTGAGGAATGGGCAAATCTGATCAATGCACCCAAGGAGCAGGAAGATGACTTGGATGTCTATGCCAAGAAGAAGATGGATCACAATTCCATGGCTCATATGTACAAGGAGATCCCAGATGCTGCAGTTGAGACACATAAGTTTGGATCTGTACATTTTCTTCTGTCAGGACTCCCAACTATCAACTGGATCCTCAGGCATACCTTATTGCCCAAGTCAGGTGACCACAACATGATAAGAGGCCATGCTATAAACTTGCTACACTTGTTTGATGTGCCACAGAAATTCAACGTCATGAGCCTCATTGTTGAGACTATCAAGAGGACAGCAGCAGACCAGAAGAGAAGTTGTGGGTATGCCCCACAGATCCAGGAGCTGATAAACTCCAAGATGGGCACAGGCGCATACTTGCTGGACAAGGAACATTTTCCCATCTATCTAGACTTTGAGGATAACCAAGTGGTTATGGATGAAGATGAACCATCTTCTATGCATGCTCAAGCCAAGAAGGAGAAGGCAAGGACAGAGAAGGCTACCAAGATGCCAACAATGAAAGAGGCATCTTAGTACTTTCTGAAGAGCAAACAGGATCAACTAGGCTACTTGATTGCATCCACTCTGAGGATTGAGAAGGGGCTGGCCACCTTGACTCAAAACCAGGAGAGCCTGGAAAGGATCATGGAGCAGAAGTTCTACAATTTAGATGTGAAGGTGACTGAGATCCAGTCTGTTGTTGAGCAGCTTCAGGATGACATGGAGGAGAGGAAGGGCAAGACAACCACCGATGCATTTGCCAGAGTGCCTAGAGCTCAGAGATCAGCTGCAGTGCCAGTGACAAACACCAGAGCCACTTCATCTGCATCAGCTACAGCTCCTACAGCTCTAGTGCAACCAGCTTCAGCACCCACACCTCCAGCTCCATCTACATCAATTGATGCTTTTGTCCTTGGCGTTCTATCTACACCAGCACCTGAAGATCAAGCCTGAGAGTCGATCTAGTACTATGCATTTTCTATGAACTTTTTGGTAACTTGTTGCCAAAGGGGGAGAAAAATGTATAGATCATAGGCTTCGAGAGAGAGTGTTGCTTTTTGTTCTCTCTTGCTTTGGTGGTTAAACTTTATCTGCTTGTTTGAGATACCCTATGTCTGTGTGATACTTGATGATCATGTGTTTGATCATATGCTTGTTGGATGACATTATCTCATTTATCTATATATGATCATTCACTTTGCTTGGTGATGAGTGCATGTATTCAATTATTATCATTTTGAGCGCTCCACCAAGGTGTATGTGACATGGAAGAGTTACCCATGAGCCTAACTCCTTGTGCATTTGCAGTCCAAAGCAAATCTTAAACTATGCACAAATTTAGGAGGAGCTCTTGCTTATCACATGCTTCTCAAAGCGACAATGTTTTTCACTCTTACTATCATTTGTCGAAGCTTTGATCTATATGTTGTCATCAATTACCAAAAAGGTGGAGATTGAAAGTGCAACTATCCCTAGGTGGTTTCGGTAATTCCTAACAACATATAGCTCATTGAGCTAACATCATTCCAAGATGAATATTTCAGGAAAAGCTCAATGAATGGCATGGCATGGATGAGAAAAGTGGATCCCTCAAAATGCTAAAGATGAAAGGATTGGCTCTAGCTCAAAAGCTCAAGACTCTACATTTTATATTTTAGTGATCCAAGATCACATTGAGTCTATAGGAAAAGCCAGTACTATCAAGGAGGGATGAGGTGTTGCTTAATGAGTTTCTTGCTCAACAGTGCTTAGTGATATGCTCCAAAACCCTCAACTACTTTCTCATATCCACATATGACCTAAACCAAAAGTCAAACTCGGCCCTACCGATTCTTTCTACCCGGCGCCACCGAGTTCAGATGTCATAGCCACTGCCACAAACCCTTGGCAAATCGGTCTCACTGATAGGGATCTCGGTCTCACCGAGATGGGGTTGTAATCTCTCTGTTTCCCTTCGTAACATTTCGGTACCAACGAGATGAGCGATCGGTCCCACCGAGATTGCAATGTAAACTCCCTGTTTCCTTTTCGTAACATTTCGGTCCCACCGAGATGAGCAAATCGGTCCCACCGAGTTTACCTGACCAACTCTCTGGTTAGCTTATTACCAAAATTGGTCTCACCGAGTTTGTGTAATCGGTCTCACCGAGATTAAGTTATGCCCTAACCCTAACCATATCGGTCCTACCGAGTTGCATGTTGGTTCCACCAAAAATCCTAACGGTCACTAGATTTGTTGAATCGGTCTGACCGAGTTTATCAATTCGGTCCCACCGAGTTTGGCAAGTTGTGTGTAACGGTTAGATTTTGTGTGGAGGCTATATATACCCCTCCACCTCCTCTTCATTCATGGAGAGAGCTATCAGAACAAACCTACACTTCCAACTTGCTATTTCTGAGAAGGAACCACCTACTCATGTGTTGAGGCCAAGATATTCCATTCCTACCATATGAATCTTGATCTCTAGCCTTCCCCAAGTTGCTTTCCACTTAAACCTTCTTTCCACCAAATCCAAATCCTGTGAGAGAGAGTTGAGTGTTGGGGAGACTATCATTTGAAGCACAAGAGCAAGGAGTTCATCATCAACACACCATTTGTTACTTCTTGGAGAGTGGTGTCTCCTAGATTGGCTAGGTGTCACTTGGGAGCCCCCGACAAGATTGTGGAGTTGAACCAAGGAGTTTGTAAGGGCAAGGAGACTGCCTACTTCGTGAAGATCTACCGCTAGTGAGGCAAGTCCTTCGTGGGCGATGGGCATGGTGGGATAGACAAGGTTGCTTCTTCGTGGACCCTTCGTGGGTGGAGCCCTCCGTGGACTCGCGCAACCGTTACCCTTCGTGGGTTGAAGTCTCCATCAACGTGGATGTACGATAGCACCACCTATCGGAACCATGGCTCAAAAATCACTGTGTCTCCAAATTGCGTTTGAATTCTCCAAACCCTTCCCTTTACATTCTTGCAAGTTGTATGCTTTACTTTCCGCTGCTCATATACTCTTTACATGCTTGCTTGAATTGTGTTAAGATTGCTTGACTTGTGCCTAGATAGCTAAAATCTGCCAAAGACTAAAATTGGGAAAAGGATAAGTTTTTATTTGGTCAAGTAGTCTAATCACCCCCCTCTAGACATACTTTTGATCCTACAATATTGTATAATCATGCCCACAGATACTTGAGGTGACAATGGAGTATCTAGGTGACGTTAGGGTTTTGGTTGATTTGTGTCTTAAGGTGTTATTCTAGTACGAACTCTTTTATAGATTGATCCGAAAGAATAACTTTGAGGTGGTTTCGTACCCTACCATAATCTCTACGTTTGTTCTCCTCTATTAGTGGCTTTGGAGTGAATCTTTGTTGCATGTTGAGGGATTGTTATATGATCTATCTATGTTATTATTGTTGAGAGAACTTGCACTAGTGAAAGTATGAACCCTAGGCCTTGTTTCCTATCATTGCAATACCGTTTACGCTCACTTTTATCATTAGTTACCTTGCTGTTTTTATAATTTCAGATTACAAATACCCATATCTACTATCCATATTGCACTTGTATCACCATCTCTTCTCCGAATTAGTGCACCTATACAATTTACCATTGTATTGGGTGTGTTGGGGACACAAGAGACTCTTTGTTATTTGGTTGCAGGGTTGCTTGAGAGAGACCATCTTCATCCTACGCCTCCCACAGATTGATAAATCTTAGGTCATCCGCTTGAGGGAAATTTGCTACTGTCCTACAAACCTGTGCACTTGCTGGCCCAACAACGTCTACAAGAAGAAGGTTGTGTAGTAGACATCAGACCAACTTAGGCCAAAAGCCTAAGCTTGGGGGAGTATGTATTTCTCACCGACTTTACATTCATGTTCACACACTAGTCGTCGGTGCTCATACTCTTTCATTGTATTATCCATGCTAGATTAAATTTCTTTTTCTAGTTTTCTTCTTGTGTGTTTGATAAACCTTAATAAAAACCAAAAAAAATTAGTTAGTTTAAATTCTATGCTTGTAGTAGAAATTAAAATGAAAACCCAAAAAGATTTCTAGTTCTTCTTCTTACTTGTTGGGAGCTTTCCCGTGTAAATAGTTTTATTTTATTTTATTTTCTTTGGGGGTCGAGAAGACTCTATTGAAAATGCTTAGTGGCTCTTATATGCATGATTGTTTATTTAACTTAGAGCCCATATTACCTTGTCTTATCTCTTGAGTTGAATGCTTGCAGATTCCAGCTTAGTCCAATGCACGTGCACTATTACTATTATACACATCGTTTGGTCGTGCAAGTGAAAGGCAATAATGACGATATATGATGGACTTATTGGGATGAGAAAAGCTGGTATTAACTCGACCTCTCTTGTTTTTGTAAATATGATGAGTTCATCATTTTTGATTCAGCTTATTATGAAGTAAACATATTTGCAATGACATTTAGAGATTATAGTTGCTTGTGCCATGCTTGATTAGCTATGAGTTATAATGGTTTACCTTGCGTGCCAACATGCTATTAGAATGATTATGATGTGATATGATGGGATGGTATCCTCCTTTGAATGAATTGAGTGACTCGACTTGGCACATATTTACGCATGTAGTTGAATCAAATCAACATAGCCTTCATGATATTTATGTTCATGGTGGATTATATCCTACTCATGCTTGTACTCGGTGTGAATTAATTTTAATGCATGTTTACGACTGTTGTCGCTCTCTGAGTTGGTCGCTTCCCAATCTTTTGCTAGCCTTCACCTGTACTAAGCGGGAATACTGCTTGTGCATCCAAACCCCTTAAACCCCAAAGTTGTTCCATATGAGTCCACTATACCTTCCTATATGCGGTATTTACCTGCCGTTCCAAGTAAATTTGTATGTGCCAAACTCTAAACCTTCAAATGAAATTCTGTTTTGTATGCTCGAGTAGCTCATGTTTCAACTAGGGCTACCTATATCTTCCATGCTAGGTGGGTTATTCTCAAGAGGAGTGGACTCCGCTCCTCATTCACGAGAAAGGGCCGGTAACCGGGATGCCCACTCCCATGATCCAAAAAGATCAAAGCAAATCAAAATAATTAAACAAAACTCCCCCAGGGCTATTGTTAATTGGAGGCGCTCGTTGTTTCGAGCAAGCCATGGATTGATGCTTGTTGGTGGTTGGGGGAGTATAAACCTTTACCATTCTGTTTGGGAACTGCCTATAATGCATGTAGTATGGAAGATACAGCCATCTCATAGTTGTTGCGTTGACAGCAAAAGTATGCCGCTCAAAATGTTATTCAATCTCTATTTTAAAATCGAGCTCTGGCACCTCTACAAATCCCTGCTTCCCTCTGCGAAGGGCCTGTCTATTTACTTAAATGTTGAGTCATCACCCTTCTTATTAAAAGCACCCGCTGGAGAGCACACTGTCATTTGCATTCATTATTATTGGTTTATATTGGGTATGACTTGACTGGATCTCTTTTACCATGAATTACAATGTTTAGTCAGTCCTTGATCTTTAAAGGTGCTCTGCATTTATGTTTTGCAGTCTCAGAAAGGGCTAGCGAGATATCATTTTGTTATATCATGTTATGATTATTTTGAGAAAGTGTTGTCATCCGAGTTTTATTATTATGGCTCGCTAGCTGATTATGCTATTGATATGAGTAATTGTGAGACCTAAGTGTTATTGTGTGTATGGTTAGTTCATAATCTTTGCTGAAACTTGAATGCTGACTTTTCATGTTACAACAACAAGAGCAACAGAGTTTGTAAAAGTTTTTATTTATCACTTTCAGTTTATCAACTGAATTACTTGAGGACAAGCAAAGGTTTAAGCTTGGGGGAGTTGATACATCTCCAATGTATCTACTTTTCCAAACACTTTTGCCCTTGTTTTGGACTCTAACTTGCATGATTTGAATGAAACTAACCCGGACAGACGCTGTTTTCAGCAGAACTGCCATGATGTTGTTTTATGTGTAGAAAAGAGAAGTTCTCAGAATGTCCTGAAAATCCACGGAGGCACTTTTTGGAATTAATAAGAATTTTTGGCGAAAAAATCAACACCAGGGTGCCCACAGGCTGTCCACGAGACAGCCCCCCCCCTAGGGCGCGTCCTCCTATATCGTGGCCCCCCTAGACCTCCACCGACCTCAAGTCCAACTCCATATATTCACGTTCGGGGAGAAAAAAATCAGAGAGAAAGTTTCATCGCGTTTTACGACACAGAACTGCCGCCAAGCCCGTTTCATCTCTCTCGGGAGGGCTGATCTGGAGTCCGTTTGGGGTTCCGGAGAGGGGGATTCGTCGTCGTCGTCATCATCAACCATCCTCCATCACCAATTTCATGATGCTCACCGCCGTGCGTGAGTAATTCCATCGTAGGCTTGCTGGACGGTGATGGGTTGGATGAGATTTACCATGTAATCAAGTTAGCTTTGTTAGGGTTTGATCCCTAATATCCACTATGTTCTGAGATTGATGTTGTTATGACTTTGCTATGCTTAATGCTTGTCACTAGGGCCCGAGTGCCATGATTTCAGATCTGAACCTATTATGTTTTCATGTATATATGTGTGTTCTTGATCCTATCTTGCAAGTCTATAGTCACCTATTATGTGTTATGATCCGACAACCCCGAAGTGACAATAAACGGCATACTTCTCGGTGATGACCGTAGTATGAGGAGTTCATGTATTCACTATGTGTTAATGCTTTGTTCCGGTTCTCTATTAAAAGGAGGCCTTAATATCCCTTAGTTTCCGCTAGGACCCCGCTTTCACGGGAGGGTAGGACAAAAGATGACATGCAAGTTCTTTTCCATAAGCACGTATGACTATTTACGGAATACATGCCTACATTACATTGATGAATTGGAGCTAGTTCTGTGTCACTCTATGTTATAGCTATTACATGAGGAATCGCATCCGGCATAATTATCCATCACTGATCCATTGTCTACGAGATTTTCACATATTGTTCTTCGCTTATTTCCTTTTCCATTGCTACTGTTACAATCACTACAAAAACCCAAAAACAGCTATCTTTACTTTTGCCACCGTTACCTTTATTATCATACCACTTTTGCTACTAAATACTTTGCTGCAGATACTAAGTTATCCAGGTGTGGTTGAATTGACAACTCAACTGCTAATACTCAAGAATATTCTTTGGCTCCCCTTGTGTCGAATCAATAAATTTGGGTTGAATACTTTACCCTCGAAAGCTGTTGCGATCCCCTACACTTGTGGGTTATCACAGGTCTATGTTTATTTTTAGTATCGGGTCTAGCAATTGTAGCAGCTTCATCACAGAAGTAAATAACATGCCCATAGATATTATCGGCCAAGAGATCCTTAACCATAGCAATACTAGGTTCAACTTTAATTTGCTTAGGGGGTGTAGGTGTTCTAGTATTACTCTTACGAACCACAGTTGAAGCTTTAGCATGATCCTTTATTCTAACAGGGAAAGGTGGTTTCTCAATATAAGCGGTAGGAACAATAGGATCAACATTATAAGTGATAGTCTTTTCTTCAACTTTAATAGGTTCAACTACTTTTACTTCAATGGGAGGATGATATTTAAACCACTTCTCCTTAGGGAGATCGACATGAGTAGCAAATGATTCACAGAAAGAAGCTACTATCTCAGTGTCAAGTCCATATTTAGTGCTAAATTCACGGAAAACATCAGTATCCGTAAAAGATTTAACACAATCAAACTTAGGCATCATACCTGACTCCTTACCTTCATCGAGATCCCAATCTTCAGAGTTGCGTTTAATTCTTTCCAATAAATCCCATCTGAATTCAATAGTCTTCATCATAAAAGAACCATTACAAGAAGTATCGAGCATGGAGCGATTATTGAGAGAAAGGCGAGCATAAAATTTTGAATAATAATTTCTCTTGAGAGCTCATGATTGGGGCATGAATATAACATTGACTTAAGCCTCCCCCAAGATTGAGCGATGCTTTCTTCTTCGTGAGGCCAAAAATTATATATATAATTACGATCATGATGAACCTGATGCATATGATAAAACTTCTGATGAAATTCCTATTTCAATCGGTTGTAGTTCCATGATCCCATATCATCACATAGCCTAAACCATGACAATGCCTATCCCTTCAAGATAAAGGGAAGACCTTCTTCTTGATAACATCCTCGGGCATACCTGCAAGCTTAAATAATCCACAAACTTCATCCACATAGATTAGGTGCAAATCGGGATGCAATGTTCCATCTCCTGTAAAGGGATTAGCTTGCAGTTTCTCTATCATACCCGAAGGAATTTCAAAGTAAACATTTTTAGTAGATTCAGTAGGTTGAGGAGCAACTATTTGCTCTACTAGGCGGGGTGAAGATACCCCGAACAAGCCCCTCAAAGGATTACTTTCCATAGTAACAAGTAACAGTAAATTTCAGCACACTATATAAATTATTCCTTACCAATTTCCACTTACCAAAGGCGCTTCACTCCCTGGCAACAGCGCCAGAAAATAGTCTTGATGACCCACAAGTATAGGGTATCTATTGTAGTCCTTTCGATAAGTAAGAGTGTCGAACCCAACGAGGAGCAGAAGGAAATGACAAACGGTTTTCAGTAAGGTATTCTCGGCAAGCACTAAAATTATCGGTAACAGATAGTTTTGTGATAAGGTAATTTGTAACGGGTAACAAGCAACAAAAGTAAACAAGGTGCAGCAAGGTGGCCCAATCCTTTTTGTAGCAAAGGACAAGCCTGGAGAAACTCTTATATAAAGGAAAACGCTCCCGAGGACACATGGGAATTATCGTCAAGCTAGTTTTCATCACGCTCATATGATTCACGTTCGTTACTTTGATAATTTGATATGTGGGTGGACCGGTGCTTGGGTGCTGCCCTTCCTTGGACAAGCATCCCACTTATGATTAACTACTCTCGCAAGCATCCGCAACTACGAAAGAAGAATTAAGGTAAACCTAACCATAGCATGAAACATATGGATCCAAATCAGCCCCTTACGAAGCAACGCATAAACTAGGGTTTAAGCTTCTGTCACTCTAGCAACCCATCATCTACTTATTACTTCCGAATGCCTTCCCCAAGGCCCAAATAATTGTGAAGTGTCATGTAGTCTATGTTCACATAACACCAGTAGAGGAAAGACAACATACATCTTATCAAAATATCAAACGAATACCAAATTCACATGACTACTTATAGCAAGACTTCTCCGATGTCCTCAGGAACAAACATAACTACTCACAAATCATATTCATGTTCATAATCAGAGGGATATTAATATGCATTAAGGATCTAAACATATAATCTTCCACTGAATAAACCAACTAGCATCAACTACAAGGAGTAATCAACACTACTAGCAACCCACAGGTACCAATCTGAGGTTTTGAGACAAAGATCGGATACAAGAGATGAACTAGGGTTTGAGAGGAGATGGTGCTGGTGAAGATGTTGATGGAGATTGACCCCCTCCCGATGAGAGGATCGATGGTGACGATTTCCCCCTCCCGGAGGGATATTTCCCCGATAGAACAGCTCTGCCGGAGCCCTAGATTGGTTCCACCAAGGTTCCGCCTCGAGACGGCGGCGCTTCATCCCAAAAGCTTCCTTATGATTTTTTTTCCGGGGCGAAAGACTTCATATAGAAAAAGATGGGCACCGAGGCCTGCCAGGGGACCCACGAGATAGGGGGGCGCGCCCAGGGGGGTAGCGCGTGCCCCCCACCCTCGTGGCCAGGGTGTGGGCCCCCTCTGGTTAATTCTTTCGCGAGTATTTCTTATTAATTCCAAAACGTGCCTCCGTGAAGTTTCAGGACTTTTGGAGTTGTGCAGAATAGGTCTCTAATATTTGCTCCTTTTCCAGCCCAAAGTTCCAGTTGCCGACATTCTCCCTCTTCATGTAAACCTTGTAAAATAAGAGAGAAAAGGCATAAGTATTGTGGCATAATGTGTAATAACATCCCATAATGCAATAAATATCATCAGAGCATGATACAAAATGGACGTATCATGCTGCTACTGAAAAATTTCAAAGTTGATTTGGACCAGCTCTCCTTGCCGAGAAAGTTCGATTTTGACATCATCCCCTACCGCAAGATATGATTTAGATTTGAACCTTGGCCATCCTTTCGCATCAATCGTCACGTGACCATCCTTTGTACTTACGGTATATTGAGAAGGTTCATTCACACCAACGCTGCGCATGGTAAGAGAAACTTGGCCACGGTCGCCCGGATTGTTGAACGACTCCCTTGTTGCTCTAGGAATTCTCTGTTTGCAAACAAGAAGAAGACACATACAAACAGTTAGATCGACACAGTGAATCACGTGAAACAACATGGAAAGAAAAAAGAATGAAGCACTTGGGCGGCTAATGCTTACCAAGAAGGTGGACATGTCGGTTTTTGTAAGGACTTTGGTATATGAAGTGCGAACTGCAGCCCAGTTTGTTGTCGGTGCAATTGTTGGTTCCGTTGCCGCTGCACGAGCCGGAGCAAGATGCAAGTGCAAGTGTTGGTGCAGGTGCTGAAGCTGTTGCTGGTGCCCGTGCCGGTGCGACTGATAGTGCCGCTGCTGCTGCTGCCAGAGATGGTGCTCCTTGTAGAGCTGGTGCCGGTGTCGGAGCAGGTGCTGGTGTCGATGCCCGATCCTCTGGTAGATCAGCCTGATCCGCTGACACGGTTGGTGCACAATCCTCCGTTGGATCAGACTAAGCTGCTGCCACTGTCAGTGCTAGAGCAACTGTCGATGCTCGATCCGTTGCTGAAGGTGGTACCGATGTGCGAGACAGCGGCAATCGTGTCTGGTCTGCTTTGATCAGCTTTCTAACTTGACTAGGCTCCATGACCGTGATCCAATCTTTTTCTTCATTTCTTTTAAACGCAAGAAGGACTAATTGTGGCATGTTTGTTAAACCAAACTGCAGTTCATCATAGGGATTCAACTTGTACTCAGACAATAGAGTGATCCAATTTTTCCAGTAATATAAGTGTTGGACAGTGCCTTCATTACTGACACGACATAAGAAGTGAAACCTGCAATAATATCCATCATAGAGCAAACCAAACGGTTACTCTGTGATGAATGTCACATGGCAAAACATGCATCATAAAATTGCAGCAAAGGAAAGAAAACATGACTTTAAATTAATAAGATTTAGACAATAAATTAATAAGATTTACTTGATGTGATACGAGTGAATCCTTACCAGGAAATCACTATGTTGAAGTACTAAATAGAAGATTGATCATCCAACTACGCGTGGCATGTAGAGCCCCTGCCTACTCCCACAAGCAAGACAGTCCAAAGGTCGTGACAAATCGTATGGACCGAACATCCATGGGACTGGAAATCCTGGTGAGTGCGATAAACCCTGCAATGCATACAGGTATTGGAGTGTAACCATAATTGATAAACCGTCCTCACAAAAAAGATGATCTGGAAATATACAGACTTAATTGAGTGGAGAGACATTAACATAGACTATTCTCAGGACTCACCACACACCAAAAGCGGTTGTACTAAACAATACAAGGTTCACAAACACAAATCAAGTACTGAACAATAGTACTTACTACAGACAAGCAAAGTTGCACTAAGTAAACTCTACAGACTATTTCTTGCCACCGACCTACAGGATGAACCCCGCATAACTTACTAGGCCATGGACTTTGTGAGAGATGTCTACCTGCACCATCACCATCTCGTCAACCTTGGAGAACCTAACAGAGTGGTCTTTCCACTCATAAACATGATGATGAAGACATGCCGCATCAGATTTTTCGGGAAGCTTTACAAGAACCACACCCTTCGTAATCGAAGGCACAACCAGGAAATTGTTGTGGTCAAGTACAGCCTCGAGAACACGCCTGACAACAATGCTACAGGAAAACACTAGTTTAGGACACGTGGCGACAAGGACACAACAGTTGGATAGTTTAGCAGTAGAACTCATCCTCAGGTCTTCCAGTTCACACGGCATGACTTTGAGAACTTCATCTCCACCGCGGACCTGGTTCTAATTTAAACAGAAACCAGATATTTTATTACTACCTCCTTCAGAAATGTAAGATGATTTTAGATATTTTACTGCATATATGACTACATATACGCACATAAATGAGTGAACAAAGACACTAGATGATGCGGAGCATCCCACGTTCATCCCCATGTACACTCCGACTACTCTCCAAACCCCAAAAGGACTTATGACGAGACCTCAACGATACGCCATTGGACACAAGGTGAACTCGCTCCTTTCCGAACCGTCACTTTCCACATGTGAGACATGGCTACTACCTCATGCATGGACCTTGCATACACTCAGGTACAACCGAGACGACCATGGAGGATCCAAGGACCGAGACCAAGCATGGAAGAGGAGAAGGAAGAAGAAGTAGAGACAAGCTTCTGGAAAGCCTGGACCTTCCGGCCTGCCCGGAACTTCCGGCCCCCAGACCTTCCGGCCTACCCGGAACCTCCGGCCCCTGGAGTCCAGACCAGCCCCGAGCGCGCCAACTCTCTGGTTAGCCCGGAACCCGGCCAGAACCTGCCCGAAACTTCCGGAGCCCGGAACTTCCGGCCCCGCCCGGAACTTCCGGCCTGTCTGCGCACAGTGTATTGGGCCGAGCCCATGTACCCCTTCGCTCTCACTTACCCCTTCGTAGGCTAGCACTATATATACTCCCCCACCTCCTCCTAGTTAGAGTTAGCGTTGATTTTAGCTCAAGTTAGAGATAGAGCTTCGCTCATCCATCGGATCTCCTCCTCGTGAGAGACCGCGGCCTCTTCAGAGAAGATCCTATCGGATTCAAGACCCCCTTGTGGGAAGATCCCCTTGTGGATTCAAGACCTCCTCATGGAGAAGATCGGTTACCTTTGTATCCTTACCTTTGTTGACTTTGGATCTCGTGTATCTCTTTGTATTCGGTGATCTAGCACTCGTGTGATTGATTCTATGTCGGTTTCGTGATTCTCTCTCATTTTCCCCGTGTTTTCCCCTTTGTGCTTCCGCGTGTTATTCGTGATTCTCTGTAGGATCCACTCCAAATGTGAAATATCGTTCACCTAGGGTTCCATCCTACATCATCTTGGTATCATGAGCCACGTTGATCACGTTTTTGGAGCCCCTACCCCTCTTTTTCTAGCTTGATTTTGTTGTTTTCGTCCTAAATCCGAAAATCCCCACCAAAAATAGCCCCAATTTTTTTTGTGATTTGTTGGTGAGTTGAGATTTTGTTGGATTTGATCCATGGATTTGCTTGGTTTCAAGTGGATCTAGCATTCCCCTTCTTTTTCCCCATTTCCATCCATGAAATCTCTCCAAATTTGACCTTGGAAATCGAGTTTTTCCGCCCCCATTCTCAGATCTGGAATTTAGGGTTCGCCCCGGCACTTTTTCCGCGACCCCCGGAACTTCCGGCCACCCCCGGAACTTCCGGAGCCCGGAACTTCCGGCCCTAACCCCGGAACTTCCGGCCTAACCAGAAAGTTTCCCCGAAATTTCGGCATCAGCCTCTTTCACCTTTTTCATCATAACTTTTCGCTCCGAACTCTGATTTGAGTATTCTTTGGCTCGTTTTGAAGCTATCAACGTGCCCGAGGTCCTCACATTGGTTTCACCACCATTTGACTCCATCAAATTTTTGGAACTTTGGCATCTTTGCCTAGGCCTTCCACCATAACATCCGCATTGCCACCACCGACTTCCGCAACCTAACCCATTATGATCCCCATAGCATTTGAGGTTGTTTGAGTAGTGACTTGAGTCTCCTAAGGTGTTTAGGCTACTTAGGAACGGTTGCTTCTTCCTCAACCACCACCATAACTTCCGCATAGGCTTGCCCACCATACACTTCCGCCACCCCCAACTTAACCCAATAGTTGTTTGAGCTTCTTTGAGTTGTGGCTTGTGTCTCCTAAGGTGTTTCGGCTACTTAGGGACGGCAACTTCAACCCCGACATGTGTATAACCCATCATCCCACTTCCGTTTTGCCAAGTGCAAAGCACCACCGCATTCCCGCTACCACCATTTTGACATTTGGCGTCTGAGATTTTGAGTTCGCGGTTTTTCCATTTCCTAAGGTGTTTCAGCTACTTAGGGACGAGACTCCATCATCTTGGTTTCTACATCAAGAACACCGCCACTCATCATCGCCAGACGGTAACCTCCATATCATCTTGGTATCGTGGTATCCCTCCATTGTATATTCCCCTTGCCATTGCATTGTTAACCCCTAGCCCATTTTGCGTCACTTGCCTATCGAGACTAGCCATTTGAGTATTGCCGGGCCACGTTACTTGTGCACATTAGTGATCTACACCATCCATTGCATACACACCATACCATATTGGTATCATATATTGTGTCACAAGTTTGTTCCCGCATATACACAATTGCTATCTTGGTTTGTGCATTGTGCAAAAGTGGCCATAAAAGAAGAAGAAGAAGAATAAGCTTTTAAGCAAAGAAAAAGAAAGAGAGCAAAGAAGCTTGTAAGCAAGTGCCATAGCATCATACCACATTGCATATAAGATTGTCATATCCGATCATCTTGGATCATCTTGACAGAAACACCGGGAACCATACATACATAGCATACTTGGGATAAAAGTTGCTACATTTTGCATCTTATAGGTTGTGCACAAGTGTCGTATCCGCCTATTGAGCAATTGTGCTAGCGTCTCTCTTGAGTTGTGCAACACGAGCGTTTTCCGTGGATTCCACATTTTGTGCTCATTCCTTGGTTGCACGACCCCATTTATCTATCCGTGTGTGTGTTTCCGTGTGCCACATATTGCTATTGGTCTACTTGTTTCACTTGTGAAATTGTGAATCTCTTTCAACATTATTGACTCTTGCTAACATTTTGCATTAAATTTTTGTGCCACTATCCTCACCGAGCTCCACTATAAGCTTTACTTGTGTAGGTGTGAGAACCGACAAGAATTGGTACCAAAAGTGCTATTTCATTGTCCGTATTTGAGTGAACTTGATTCATTGTCAACATCGGTCAAGGTACATTGGTATAAGTTCTTCTCTTTCTCCCACTCATATTTGCTCGAGTCTTGTGATGGATAGGCAGGCATTTCCTCTCCGGTCCTCGACAACAACGATGGCGTGAACAACTACATCACCAAAGCGTCTATCTTCGATCTACAATGACAAGTGCAAGGCGCACAATCAAGATTGCGAGAGCGCATCGAGAACATCTCCATCGACATTCGTCACTCTGAAGAAAGTAGAAGGGACTACATCGACAAGAAGCTTGCCGCACATAAAGAGGAGCAAGATGCAAGGATGGAGGAGATTAGAGCCTTGATCAAGTCTACTTCCCCTTCATCATCTTCAAGGCGGCGACATTCAAGCCACAAGTCTTCGAAGCGCAAACAAGATGCAAGCACAAGTCGTCCAAGTCAACATCTACATGGCGACCACCATCACGTTCGTGATCAACATTGTCATGAAGGGAAAGTCACCTCCAAGCATCATGTGCATGACGACGATGAATGACATCTACTACGAGCTCAAGCACGACAACGACATCATCATCATGAAGATGCTCCACAAGCGCAAATGCAAAAGTCCCAACAAGCCCTACTTCACGCCAAGTCCAAGCTTCATGAGCAAAAGAGAAGACCGCGAGACGACCACCACCAAGACGGTGCTACGGCTACAACAACCACTTCGGCATCTTCGCCAAGTGCTATCAAGGAATATTCGCCTTTGGACGTAAGGCATCTTCGCCTACTTCCCACAAGTACGCCTACAACGACTTCATCAAGTCCAAGGCGACTACCTACGAGCGAGGGTGACACTTCCATCTTCGGAAGCCCCTCAAGGAAGATGGCCGAGCATGGGAAATTCCCTTCGGTCATGGAGACGAGCTATGAGGTGCCACATCATATGGGCCTCCAACACCAAGACGGTGACAAGACGGTCGAGCAAGGGCCATCCCCTTCGACCACGGCGACGAGCGCGAACCTCTTCAACAACATGAAGACGGCGCCCACATTGGACTCATACTCCGAGTCAAGCTACGCGACCGCGCATGGAAACATTTGCACCTACACCTCTCCGACACCCACATATGTTGAGCTGCCCCATTTGTCATGTGAGGAGAGCCACCACCACATGAGTGATATGAGTGACTCCACCATACATGACATTGAGAGCATTTCCTATGAGAGGATGAGTGTGACCACCACTAGCCCCACACATGAGAGCATGCCACACATCCTATGTGAGGTTGAGCGCCATTTGAGTGACTCCACCAACCATATGAGTGAGAGCATCCTTGAGGGAGTGAGTGAGCCACAACACTTAGTGAGTGAGGTAGTTGACACGACATGTGAGGCCACTATGATTTCTAACGACTTAACCTCTACTCCTAGTGTGTTTTCTTCTTTGGTGCTAGGTCTCCTACATGACGACATGCCTACCCTCGACGAGTCCATCCCTTCAATGGAGACGACGATGGCCATGGTGGACAATGATGCAACCCCCACATGGTTCCATCAAGATGAAGATGACAACGAGTGGATCTTCAACACCTCACCTACAACACATGAGCGATGCTCCAACGGTAACATAGGTGATGGTTCTTCTCTTGTCCCACTAGTGGACTCTCTTGACATCAATTGCCCCCATGATGTTGACACACCTATTGCCATGCTTCATGCTAGTGAGACTTCTTCATGCCTTGACTTACCTATTTATGATGAATATGATGATGAGCATGTTGAGTTGCCTAGTTGTGATGCTATGCTCCATAGGATAACATGTGAAAATTCTTTTGGTCACATCATGTTTGACAATCCATTGAACTTGTCATATGCTATGAGTGAATCTCCCATATTGCATCATTACAATCTCAACATAGTAACTATGCATGCCCCATTAAAATCAATCCCATTTGCACTTATGGCATAGATGACGAGATGATGGTCATTGGCTTTTGTTTTTCATGTGATGATATTGACATGCTTCCTTTACATGATTTGCGCAATTCATCTACTATGCCATGCCATGATCACATTGAACCAAATATGAATTGTTTTGGATGTTGTGAATATTCTCCACGTGATGTTCCTACTAATGCTCATGAGGAGACCCCCATAGTTTCCTCATACATATTAGGAGATTTTGATGCATTCCATACTTTGCATGATTCTCATCATAGTGTACACCATATGCATTCCATGAATAACAATGCTCTAGATATTTCTCATGATGCATTACATCCTTTGAGTCTCCATTATGACATACATAACAACAAACCTATCATGATGGATGACATGTTTCTATATCACGCATCTCATTTATTTGAGCATTGGATATTTTGTACTAACCAACACATGCATGTGCGCATCATGATGGATGATGTGTACATATACCATGCACACACAATTTTTCCTTTGCCTTTGTTTTGTGTAGGTACTTATGAACACTCGTCAATGTCACAATCCCATGAGTTGACGAAACGAGCTCTTGAGAGCGACGACACTTTGGGATCCCGTGGACTATCCTTACCACCGTTCCCTTCACACAACAACTACGCGCATCTCTTTTACTTGGCTCTCACATGGCTATGGGCTATTTACCACTTGTCACCTTATGCTCATTTTCCCGTGTTCACTTTGCATGTTATACTTGCTTCTATGCCTTTGCCATGCAATTGTGACCCTTCCTTGCATCTACCCATGATTCACCATTATGATACTTCTATGTGTATTTGCATGCTTGGTGGAGATCCTTGTTGCTATTGCCATGTTTATCATGTGCCTCATACTATTGTTGATTCTTGTGTTGGGAGAGTCATGATGTTACATTGCTATTTACATAGGACTTCTTGCCAACACCATGAACCTACTTTCCTCATATCTTGCTTTCATGCTTGTGCTATGACATGTGAATTATTCATGCCCACTATTTGCACACATGACATGCTTGCCATGATTCCTTCTAGTAAGTTGCATCTTTGCACTACTAGCTTGCTTAACTTAATTGCTATGATTGCTTGCTATGTTGCATCACCCATGTTCCACTATTACTCGCTTTCTTGGGTTGATGATGAATATGTTCATGCCTCTCATGTGATATATCTTGAACATTGTCTCTTGTGTCCATTAGTTGCTCTTTCATATCCACTTGTATTGAGTGCAACCATCCTATGCTTATTGATCTTGGAGACTTTGACACTATACTTGTGATGCATGCTTGTTTGATTGAGCCTATTGCATTTGGTTGTTCTTGCATCATATGCCTCCATACTATGAAATGCTCCCTTGTACTTTCTTATGATGAGCGTGATGCATACACTTGTTGGGTATCTTACCACTCGAATGATAGGTTTTGCATGTCCGCTAACCTCATTTGTTTTTCCAAGTGTTTATCATGTTCTTTCGTTTTGGAGGATTCACAAGGCGGTGCCGTTATGCGACATATTGGTTATGTGAAGGCATACATGATGTAAAACTCCAACATCTTCGGGAAATTTCTTGAGGTGAACTCCTTCTCTTTGAGCCATCCTCAAATATGCATATTGGATGGGTCATTCTTTCATTGTTGTTTCCTTCTTGTTATCTACATGATACATCTCGCGAGCGGAGGAGCAACATTGGAGATTGGCTCTATGGACCTTCACATTGAGGAACGCTCGCACTTCTTGAATGCACCTTCGAACCTCCACTCTTGCCACGGCATCGAGACTTGGTATACCACCACCTCCATATTTGTTGTTTGTGCTCATACATGCCATTCTCGATGGACATATCATACTCACCACAAGTTTGCACCCTATGCATGGATTGACTCACATTATGATTGCCTTGTTGCATCTTATATTCCAATGGCATCCATGATATATGAGCTTGTTCGCTTCCTTAGCAAATTTGTTGTGATCTTCCTTGATGGCATATTCATACATAATGATCACATTGCCTTCCATCAATTGCATGATAACATACACATATTGAGCATCCATTGCCATATTCATGCTATTGACAAACCGTCTCACTATGACATCATTTTGCACTGTGGTTGCATTGATCATATTTACAACACATTTGTGTGCACAATGATTGCATTTCCTCCCATGAATGCTTTGCATCTCATTCTAGATCATCTTGATAAGCTTCATGCGTTTTGTCACGACGAATCTTGCCGCACGGACTCATTCTTACATGATGGACACTTTGTGCGCGCTAACCATTGTATTTCTGAGTGTTGCTTGTGTTTGCTCTTTTTGCATGTCTATCACTCCGGCTACACCTTGGACTACTCGGATGGCGCCATGTCTTCAACTTCGTCCAACTACAAGTCCGTCTACGACAACTGTTTCCATGGTGATGAGGATCACGATCCGAGGTCGGATCTTTCCCAAGGGGGGGGAGATGATGCGGAGCATCCCACGTTCATCCCCATGTACACTCCGACTACTCTCCAAACCCCAAAAGGACTTATGACGAGACCTCAACGATGCGCCATTGGACACAAGCTGAACTCGCTCCTTTCCGAACCATCACTTTCCACATGTGAGACATGGCTACTACCTCATGCATGGACCTTGCATACACTCAGGTACAACCGAGACGACCATGGAGGATCCAAAGACCGAGGCCAAGCATGGAAGAGGAGAAGGAAGAAGAAGCAGAGACAAGCTTCTGGAAAGCCCGGACCTTCCGGCCTGCCCGGAACTTCCGGCCCCCGGACCTTCCGGCCTGCCCGGAACCTCCGGCCCCTGGAGTCCAGACCAGCCCCGAGCGCGCCAACTCTCTGGTTAGCCCGGAACCCAGCCGGAACCTGCCCAAAACTTCTGGAGCCCGGAACTTCCGGCCTGTCTGCGCATAGTGTATTGGGCCGAGCCCATGTACCCCTTTGCTCTCACTTACCCCTTCGTGGGCTAGCACTATATATACTCCCGCACCTCCTCCTAGTTAGAGTTAGCGTTGATTTTAGCTCAAGTTAGAGATAGAGCTTCGCTCATCCATCGGATCTCCTCCTCGTGAGAGACCGCGGCCTCTTCGGAGAAGATCCTGTCGGATTCAAGACCCCCTCGTGGCAAGATCCCCTTGTGGATTCAAGACCTCCTCATGGAGAAGATCGGTTACCTTTGTATCCTTACCTTTGTTGACTTTGGATCTCGTGTATCTCTTTGTGTTCGGTGATCTAACACTCGTGTGATTGATTCTATGTCGGTTTCGTTATTCTCTCTCGTTTTCCCCGTGTTTTCCCCTTTGTGCTTCCGCGTGTTCTTCGTGATTCTCCGTAGGACCCACTCCAAACGTGAAAGATCGTCCACCTAGGGTTCCACCCTACATCACTAGAACATGTCTTCAAAGGCATGAGAGCAGAGGGATTACTTGCAATATCCATAACACAAGTTACCGATGCAAATATACCCTCTTCAAAGGTAGCGTTGATGTTCATAAAGTAGTTGAAAGTAATCTATAAGAAATCAGTGTCAATCTCTTGCATGTTTTGGTCAAAAGAGGAATTTAGAACCGTCATTTGGCACACAAAAATCACATGCAAGATCACCTAGAAAGTTGTACTACTAGTACTAGTACTGCGTGTTAGATGAAAAAACACGATCAAGATCGAGAAAAAGATCGTTAAGAAGAGATATTACCTGGACTTGCTTAATGAGGGATCTCGGAGAGAGGGGCTTGGACAGGGCGACGACTTTGAGCTTGTCTGCGGTAGTCTCAATGGGGTGCTTGTGCTTCTTCGTACCATGAGCCTCGACGGTTTTGGCCAGAGCCATAGACATCAATTCGGCCGGTGCTCCAGCCTCCATCAACTAATTGTCAAATAGAAATAAAAGAAAAGAAACCATAATCACAAACCCAAATGAAGAACAGAGAGGGAGTTATAGGATCAGTCTCGGGGTTGCAAGACCGGGCCTTGGCCAGATCAACACCATTGATGCGCTCACCTTTCCTTCTTTGGGAGAGAA
This sequence comes from Triticum dicoccoides, assembly GCF_002162155.2. NCBI lineage: Eukaryota > Viridiplantae > Streptophyta > Magnoliopsida > Poales > Poaceae > Triticum > Triticum dicoccoides. The sequence goes on along the minus strand of NC_041393.1, from coordinate 392,545,249 downwards.
GAACAATGGCAGAAGCAGGTCGGAGTTTTCTTGAAGAAATGAGGAACAAGATGAGGGAGAAGCGAGTGGGGTTTTTCTTCAAGAGAGGAATCTGAGAGAGAGGAATGAAATGATGGTTGCTTCGCTCGTCCAACTTACTGCTGGAAAGGAGGGAGTTTTGTGATTTGACAGCTCATTGGGCATTACTGCGGTGCTTCGATCGATGTAATCTACCATGTAGTTGGGCACTCTACTACGGAGTAATTTAGTGCATGGTTGGTGGACTCCGATGTTGGCTGTCCCACACGTCTGTGAAAGTGAGTAGCAAGGTTCCCGATGGCCGTCGAGGAGGATCCGCATGGTAGAGTGTGTCCATTGTTTTTCTGAAAAAATGATTACAGCAAGAGTTTCCACTCTTACAACGGAGGAGTGCGAAACATGGCAGCCACTTGAACATACACAGTGCTCCTACTACTAGGCATGTGCAGTGGTTCATATGTCAGTACTACATAATCTTGTTGCTAGTGTAGTAAGATATGACGATAACAAATGATTTTGTGCCCATGTCAACTATATGAACAGTAATGTAACATAGTACCACTTTTTCGACTGTCCGGTCGAGAATGAATGGTGAGATCAATGTTAATAGAACTAGGTCTACAACGCATGGAGAGTACAGTGCTATAGTACTCCACGAAACATGAACCATATGAAGCACGAATCAGTGTTAGGCAGTGTGCATGAAGGGTGCACGGGATGGGAGCAAAAGTTCCCTTCTCGGCCCACTTTTGGGTGTTTGGCAGAGTGCATGAAGGGTGCATGAGTCCACACTAGTAGGTTAACACAAATACATGAAGAGGGAACAACTATATTGAGATGAGAATGCAACCAAACACACCCACACGCTTTGTGCTATAGTGACTAATCTGCACCGTCTGAGTTTGATTCAACGGTCATGCTGCACCGAGACATGGACATGCCCATGCAGAGGACGCCTAAACACCACCAAAGTCCCCCTGCTTCTCGAGGCGCATGACATTGGTGATGCAGGGTGCAACCGCCCGCAGAGCCCGCTCCCGGTCGAAGGGAGCCAACTTGTCAAAGACGACGTCCAATGGCACGAATGGATTTCGGTGACAGAGCCCTGAGAGGATTTGCCCGGCAACGGCGATGGTAGCCCGCAACCCCTCCTTGTATAGCTCCGCCCCCACCATCGCACGGAGATGGCTCAGCTCCTCGGAGATATAGGTGAAGAAGGAGACCAGGTCAGGAAGCCGCAGCTCATTGAAGTTGACGGGGTGGTCAAACAGGTTTAGCCTGATGACCGGCATGGTCGCGCTGGCACGACGGTAGGCATCACGCAGCCGCAACACGTGCGTGGCAACTTGGTCCACCAAGTGGCTGATGCGATCCTGGACCTCGTCACGGTTGGCCCGCTCGCGCTCCAGCCGGCTCCCCTGACGACCTATCGTATCTCCCGCTTTCTGCAGCAATGTCGCCGACGCCTTGAGCATCTTTGGGGTGAACGCATGTCGCTTCTGTAGCTCTGTGAACTCCGGCACATAACGGAGAAGCATGGCGCTCCTCTCCTCCTTGAGCTCACGGAGCTCCACGTCCTTGGACCTGAGCTTCGCATCCTTGGCCTGGAGCTCCTGTTTCAGGAGCCTCACCTCAGACTCCGTGATCTGCTACGCGGCCATGGCACCAGGTAGAAGCACTGGGGAGAGGAAGAAAAGGGGGTGAAACGGCTGAAAGGCAATGCAATCTATGGGAAGGCGGAGGGAGCCAGCCGAGGAGCAGGGTGAATCTTTTGGTTTTCACCATGGGAAAACACCAGTCGACGACTTTTCACATCAGTGAGCAGTGGGTTTTACAGGCAGAGTCATCGTGCCGTGCTCTCGTCAATCAAAAAAATTAAAAATCTTATCGTGCCTGCCGCACCCAAACACCAGAGCAACACCGCGGTGGATATTTAAATTTACCTACTGGCAAGGAGATAAAAAAAGGGGTGAAAGAACAAATGTGGTGCCGGCCTTGCTAATTGGTCGCACTAGCCCAACTAGCTAGCCACCGTGCTTCACTGATGTACTCGGTGCGAAAGGTGGTCTTTCGTGATTTGATGACTCATTTACTTGCTTCGGCGCTACGACCAAGGAGGACCCAGAAAACACGTGGTAGGGCATCCCACGTCTCGGCAAGGAAGAATATATGCGTGCACCACCAGGGAGGACCCCGAAACCGCGCGGTAGGGTGTGCCACGTCTCAGCACGGAGAAAAAATGTGCGTGTAAAAATATACTGTATCAGAGGTTCGACCTAGGGACCCAGCCAGTCGGTCGAAAACACCCCACTAGCCACACTGCTTCATCATGCTAACGTGGCACGGAGGATAGGTGTGGTTAGCTCCGTCTCGACCAGCCACAACATCTCTTGTTCTAGGCAATTCTTCTATTTTCCAAGCATTTTTAGTTATAATAACACCACTGCAAGCTAGCGCCGCTCTTCTTGTGTGCCCGTGCATCTAAAGGTTAGACGATGGAGAGGAGAGGGAGATCGCAGACCTGGGACCCACCAGTAAGTGAGTCAACGGTCATGCACGTGTTGACGAGGCACTCCCTCTACTCTCAATGTAATACTGTATAAAATCAAGTTATGGGACAAAGCCAACAACCATTGTTGTTTCAGGCTATCGACTTACACTTTGTAGTCCAGGTTGCCAGTTCGAATCTTGGCTTTCATATTAGTTAGTTTTAGGTCCAAATTTGATCAATGACAAGTGGGACCCCTGTGTGTTGTTCCGATATTTTAGTGTAGGATGGTTTTTTTGAACAAACACTTTGCGCGGTTAGACAAGTAATGACATGAGTTACACGTATTTTTCAAGTTTACGAACAAAAATGACAGCGGCATAGAATATCACATCCACCCCGCAGCTTAGATGCTTTGGTGATATGAGTTTTTACATCGTTGGAACTGAGATCCAATGGCTTGGGAGTAGTCTTTGCAATTATGCGCAATTTCCAAACTCTCCAAGGTTTTTCTGCAAATAAAACATTTAGGCCTTGTGTGTGCCGCTGCATCTTGGAACCAACGGCTCCCTATTTCTCATATTAGGTGCTCCCGGTAGCTTAATTAGCCGCTACGGTGATACGAGCATCTAGGTCGTATGATCTGTGATCAGATGCCACCTGTGTAGTACTTGTACTTTCTGCGCAATTCCCAAACTCTCTTAAGCGTATATTGCAAAAACATTCAAACCTCCTACTGTGAGCCGTTAGATCTCCGTGAACTCGTATCACCATAGAATCTATGGTGTGGGAGCACCTCATATTCTCCCGTGCAAGGAAACATCAGGTGCTCTCGCAGCTTGGATGCTACGGTGATACGAGCTTCGAGGTCATTTGATCTAAGATCAAATGGCATCTGAGCAATCTTTGTGCTTGTAAGAAGTGGCCGAACTCTTTGGGGGCTTTTCTGCAAAAAAAACATTTGAACCACCGAGGAGTTGTTGGGTTACAAATCCAATGGCTCCGAAGAGCTTGTATCACCAAAGCATCTAAGCTGTGGTAGCACATGATATTCTTACATACAGGAGAATATGATGTCCTCCTTCATCTTAGATGCTACGGTGATACGAGCTTCGAGGTCATTGGATATGCAAACCAAGGGCGTCTGAGTAGTTTTTGTACAAATTGTGTGCAATTCTCAACCTCATTAAGGTTTCCTGTAAAAATATTAAGACATCATGTGAGCTGCTATATCTCAGATCTACAAGCTCCAAGCAACTCGTATCAGCATATAGCTGCTATATCTCAGATCTACATCCTGTGGACACATGATATTCTCCCTGGGAGGAGGGCAGTGCAGAACCAAACGGTGTTTGGGAGGGTGGGGACAAATATAATCTAAACAATCCTAAACACAGCTTCACAATTTTATCTAAGGTCGAGGGGTTAACCCCCGACAATCTACATAGCTCCGCCTAAACACAACATTTGCATGTACTGTAGTACTAGACTTAATATTCATGTTCCAGTTTCCTGTTCATTTTAAATATTGAATTGAGGACCATGCATGTCTTACATTTTACTCCCTTCATTCCTAAATATTAGTCTTTTTAGAGATTTCAAATGGACTACCACATACAGATGTATATAGACATATTTTAGAGTGTAGATTCACTCATTTTGCTCCTTATGTAGTCACTTGTGGAAATCTCTAAACAACTAATATTTAGGAACAGAAGGAGTATTTTTGAATTCGTGTCATACATGCATGGTTTGGAAAAATAGATGCACTATACTTACTGGATTGTTGTTGTGTTCGTGTGTGTGTGTGTGCGTGTGTGTGTGGTCATATGCTTACATACAAAGTTTTCTCACCACCATACCGTTCATCTTTTAAATTTGAATTTGCAATGAAAAACTTACTAGGGATACCATGAAATGTGAAATCCACGTTGAGATCACTATATCACAAACTCACTCTAATTCAAGAACTCGTCATAAATCAATTACCATGTTGAGATTACTATTTGCAAGGAAAATACGGGCATTGTAATACACATAGATTCGTTTGGCAATTTAAAAGATTCCTTTCGTATTCTTGAATGGTAGGACCCAAGAGCGTACCAGCCAGACCTTGGCTCGTGTTGATCCTAAAAAAAACTGGGCTCGTGTCCTTCTGGTGGCATGCGTGGTACGCACATTAGCCAACCCCAACCAGTCGAGCCTTCGCGTTTCGAGTCGAAATATCTGGCGGCCAGAATTCCAGCCCTAGGAAATTCCCCTCATGTCCCTGGTCCATAATGACTATCGTTGAACAATGGAGGGATGCTTTAGTAACTAGACAACATTACCTACCGTGCCGAGCACGGTTCAATTCCTCGGTTGCCGCTACCCAAGGTCACCCATCAACTGCATTGCCTATTACTAATAGGAGTACTACACCAGGATGAGCACATAATTGAGACCATTTGTTCATGCCTAGTACTTGAGTTAATATATCAGGCAATGCACTGGTACGGAGGGATTATCCTTTTACTCTGCATATATAACTTGTCTGAAGTCTAACTAAGCAAAATGTTTGACCAAATCCTTTCTTAAGAAATACAACAGGAAAGATGTATCGCTTGAAAATTTATTGCATGATGCAGGTTATGATATTGTTTCGAATCCTGGATTTTAAATTTCAGAAAATCCAAAAGTGACCAGAAATTCATGAAACTGAGCATGGTCACATGATATGGCACAAATATTCCTACATATTTTATTTCTTCAATTTGAGACAAGCTGCTTATGAGAAGTTGCACAAATGAAGAGCCAAGGTATTTTGGAACAAAGACCTGTCACGTTAAGGCGACCGCTTTCACTATTAAAACCGTGGGCGTTTACGTGCCGCCACGAGTCCCGCTTCTCATTGGCAGGTGCCATCCGAGCAAGTGTGTGAGTCGACGGGAGGCGTGCGAGCAGACCGCTACACCGGCTGACAGGGAGGCGTGCGAGCAGACCGCTGCGCAGGCTCACCGGGAGGTGAGCCCTTTGACCAGGCTTCGCCGCCCACCTTCATCCCAACTGCTCCCACTTTTAATGTCGCCAGCGCTGCAGTTTAAAATCAACCCCTCACTACCCGGTATCGCTACAATCTTCTCTCTTCCTCTTCGATTCTCCTGTCGTCTACCTCCAACCAGCCTGAGCTAACCATACGCCATGCCGCATCACGATGGCCCGCCCTTAGTCTTCTAGTTTCCTGAGGAAGACACCCAACCCGAGTCTCAAGATAAGGCGCTTTGGGATGAGCATGAACCGGCCTTGCGGGAAGACGCAACGCCTGTCCCCGCTCCTGTTCCGGCTCCCGCCGCCCCGACTACGCCAGCGCCCATCCCCGTGGCATTGATGGGCTGGGAGCCGCACATTGTTGCTGAGCTTGATGCCACGGGGTTCCATGAGGTCCCCACCGACTTTCACGTGCCCGTGCACCTGTCAGCGCATGTGCATGCGCATGCACTTATGCGCACGCCGGTGCCGGTGCCCGTGCACCTGCCAGCGCATGCGCCTGCGACTACACTGACGTGAGCGCCCGTACCGGTGCCCATGCACACAAATGTCTCCGCTGTGCCGTTGCCAGCGCCTGTCGCCACGCGGGTGCCAGTGCCCCCTCAGCGGCATGGATGGCCGCCGTCGACCGCTTCCTTGCACCAATGCCAGTCGCCTCCTCCCGCCAGTTGACTCGCTCCTGGAGACAGAAGTCCAGAACATTGTGGCCTTCCTTGAAGCTAGGGCCAACATCCAGGAGTACGCCAAAAACGGCGCAAGACGTCGCTGTCGCCGTCGGTAAGTGGCCCGACGACACATAGAGCACAACAAAGGAGCTACTTCCCACCACAAGACGCCCCCGCCGCCGTTGCATAATCTAAATTTACCATGAAAACGTTCAAATTGCCATCACTATAAAAAATTACACTTCCATGATGACACATGTTTGTCACAGTATGTCACGTTTTCTGTCATGCATATACATCCATGACAATTTTATGACAGAATCAAGATAGTCATATCTGTGTTGTCGTAGAAGTGTTCCATGACATTACGAAAATTATCATCACGGAAGTGTTCACTTCCATGATGATAAATGCCGCGTCATGGAAGTGCTTTCGTCAAGGGTGACTGACATGTGGTATCCACCGTAACGGGTTGCCGTTAAGCTATCGGTTCCGGTTTTGGATCCGATAACCCGCTAACAGCCTGGACCAATGAGGATTTTCCACGTGTAAAATTCTCAGTAACTGGAGGAAACACATGTTGCTCACCGTCGGGATAGATGTCATCCATTCATTGGACAGGAGGCGCCTATGATATGTTGACACGTGGCACGACCCAACAGAGGCCCATATAGGTTAAAAAGGTCGGCCCCGTCAAAGGCCCGTAGTACTTACTCAGGTACTAGTGGGCCAGCCCAATAACGACCTGTTTAATTAATAAAGGCCCATTTACAGCCCGAAGCCGAATCTGGCCCGTTAATTGTTCGCCGAATATTTGTGCCCAATTACAGCCCAGTGACTTTTGGCCTGTTAGAGGCCTGATGTAGACATGGGCCCATTTCAGCCCAATGTGTCTTTCAGCCTGGGAATGACCCGTACTGCCCATGGGCCATATATAGTCCGACGCGACATCTGGCCCACTAACGGCCCATGATAAAGGTGGCAACAGTTCAGCCCAACGTGACTTTGGGCCTGTTAAAGGCATGTCATATAATTTGGCCCGTTGATGCCTGTACTAAGCTTTCTGCCTGTTAAAGGCCCATGATATCAGTGGGCCAACTAAGTCCCGAGTTATGTTTCGGCCTGGTAACGACCTGTCATATAACTGGGCCGAAAAAGGCCCGGTCTACATTTTAGCCTGCTGAAGACCCGTCGACGACTAGTGAAAATTGAGGCCCAACATACGTTTCGCCCTGCTAAAGGCCCATGGTTTCTTCGGGCCATAATAGGCTAGCAGAATATTTAGCATGTTAATGGACCAACACTACATGGCCCAAACTAAGCGTTGGGTCCACAAAAGGCCCAACTAAAATTTGGGCCGAATATAGGCCGGAGTAAGTTGTGGGCCTGACGCAAAGTGTGAAGGCCCCAATGGACATTCGGGCCCAAGAAAGATGCAAGCCGACCCAATTGTGGCCCACTAAAAACCAGGCCCATTAGAGGCGAATGTTCAGGCCTGTTAGAGGCGAATGTTTCGGCCCGGTCGACTACATCAGATTGTTTTTCAGATAGCAAATGATGGTAGTAACTAGTAGGAATTAAGAACAAACCTACTCTGTACAATAAAGAAATTATGGCATAGTAACTTAGAATAAACCTACACTATACAATAAAGGATTTATGGTATATTACATCCACTTAGCATCGAAGTTCGCCACCAGTGATCATAAAGCGCAACGAAGAAGCAGATTACAAAAACTGGGCACCATTGCAGTGTAACAAAATAATACTAAACCTAGACAACTTCCAAGACAGTTCAAGAAAGGTTAGGCTTGCATGGGAAGTGTTGCGCAAGCTGCTGAGCAAGGCTGTGAGACCGGCCTAGCATGTCGGTCATAGCTTCCAGGTGTAGCTATTTAGCAATGAGGTTTTCATTGATGTTCTCCGCAATCTTTCTTAGAGATAGGACTTCAAGTGGAAGTTGAGTTGCGGAATGCCTTTCTGCTAGAACTTGGACTGAAGAAGTCGAACTGATTCAGACAACGAATTCCGTGAGCTTGTCTGACTGCTGGTCTCAAGTAACTTGAACACTGCATCAAGACAAGACTTTGGGGTTGTCTCGCTATCTTCAAGATGTTTTGCCTTCTTTGCTGCAATATATGTTGGGTTTGTCTCACAGCCTTCAGCAGACTTGTTCATGCCATCAGGCATATCACCCTGAAACAAGCAGAGAGATGACATGTTTTGCACGTGTATAAAGAAAGATGATAATTGTGCTGTCAATTCCATCCAATTTGAAATTAGAAAATAAAGAGTAAGTTCAAAATATCAATAGCATAATTTGGCATTGTTCATAATGCGGAGAGCTTCCCCACACTACTGGATTACCATGTCAACATAACAAGCATAGATGAAGGGCAAAGACAATCATTGTATATATTTTGGTTAATGTGCATGGCATGTTGTTCATATCATCAGCCACATCAGCAAGATAAACCAGGAGATGACAAGGTGCAAATGTGGGCTGCTTCACCACACACTGGATTATAGATCCACAAAAACAAGCATACATATAAGGAGTATTGAGTAATGTGCATGGTATGAAGAAGGAATTTGGTTTTACAAGTAAAGCTTGGAACTTATGGTTCTTGCGAACATGCAATTTGATAGAAATAGCAAACTAAACAGCAGTAAACAATAGGGAGTATGAGAAAATTAAACATCAGTTGAGGATAAAGGCTTTAGAAGGACTGACTTACATTAACAGTTAACACCGGCTTTATAATGCCCTTCTCCATGTCAAGGGAAGGATAACTCAAGAATTTCAGCACATAATCTTCTTCATAAGCATTGCCTGTACTCTACATTTTGTAGAGAGTAGTTATAGATATGATAATATTGGAAGGGATAGAGGATAATGAAGATAAGATGCAGATTGATGCTACATAATCAACTACCAATCCCTGGAAGTACAAGCATTATAGGACAAAATGCACTGACAAGAGCAATGGGCTACACTTCTGCACCGGCATTGTTTGTGTATTCAACTTTTCGGTAAGATTAAATATAGATCTGATATTTTTTAGTAAATGGTGGGCGAGGGAGATACGATGCAGAATGATACACAATGAACCAATCACTCTTCCCATAATACAAGAGTGTTTTGAACACTGGTGTACTGTACAAAACGTTCTTATATTATGGGACGAAGGGAGTAGCTGTTAATGTAAGTACAGTCATAGATGGCGTTCAGTCCTTACAAGAGGATTGCAGAGCTAAACCTCTTCAAAAGCATTGGGTTGGTTCTAAATTTATGTAAGAGTCCATAGGGATCTTATAATGTCCACCAAATGGACGATAACGAGGCTAACATGTGCAGTGATGCTACATAATCAAATAGCTATGAAAGTAAGTATGGTCGTACATGGCAAGAGGTACTCACAAGAGCAATGCAGTGTGCAGTATAGTTGCGAGATTCTATGGTCCCTTGAGAATGAGTGTTCTTCTGCTAACAGTTTTCGTACAAGTGAGGCGTTAAGGCAAATGCAGAAATGTAGTTCTAATTGTGATGTGATATCATAGACAGTACTTTACGCTGTAGACGAGACCAATGTGTAACAAGATTATTCCAGTCACTGTCTGATAAATGTAGCACCGGAGACTTTACAGAAATTTTGTTTGGAGGCTTGCCATCGAAGTGCGCTTGCCTCAGGTAGGAACGATACTTCATCAACGAGTGGTTGAAAAGCACAACCAACCCTTGCTCATCTTGACAATCCAGTTTGGTCCTCACCTATTTAAAAGAATGAAATCTTGTGTATTCTATCGGCAGAAACATATGCAATAATTACCATGAATAACATTAGTACATTACTTACGTGTAAGTTGCGAAGGAAGACTGGAAATTGTTCTGTGTCTGCGGTATAATCTTTCCATGAAGGAAAGATGCACACAAAGTTCCTGTCAAAAATATAAGCTTCGTCTTCTAAACTGGGAAGAAATGGAACATGGGTCCTATTTGCTACAATTGGGGCTCTCTATGGTTCGAAAAGGGATTTGGCAACTGGATTTGGTGTACTCTTTGCTGGAATGGGGGGTTTTGCGTCGTAGAGCTGGTGCTATGTCAACTGGCATCATCATACTGTTTGCTGCAGTTGGGGTCTGCTGAGTTGGGATATCAGAAATGACCAGTGTAGTAGCGCTAGATTCTACTAGAGTTGGGGTGTTCTGTGGGTCACGTGATATTGCAACTACACCTAATGGGCTATTTGATTTATCAGGTGTCACTACCTTTTTCCAAATATTTTGCTCGTGCTCCTCCGCGATCAGCAATCACCCTCTTCCTTTTGAACGTCTGATACACAAGAACAACATTTAAATGGATAAATATGGTATGATGATAGATGGAATATGTACTGAAAATGGATAGGCAAGGTGTATTCACATACACGATGTGTAAACTAAGCTAATGGCAGTGCAACAAAGTAAAAGCATTGCAAAGCATCAGTTGCAAGATATGTGTGACCAATATAACCTTGGAAAGTTAGAGCAAGCACCTTGATGGGTGAATAAGATAGGGCATATGCCTATGACTCTTCCACTAGGGAGCTACATGGACTTAGGTCTCCCCTAGCTCAGAATCACTGTTAGAATCATATCCTGAGCATGAATCTATAGGTGGAGAGCGTTTCCACTGCATTGCATCCAGACTTGATTTCAGTCCCTTAATGCCAAGTTTGACAACCATGGCATTGTTCTACTTTATTCTTTTCATGCACGCGAGCTCATAATCATTATGATGCTGTTCAGAATCTGAGATTCATGAAAACATAAAAAGTAGTCAGATTATCTATGGAATGCATTGCGAATTCAACTCAAAGAATGTCTTCCTATAAACCCCTGCATATGCAAAGTTCACCCCCAACCGTGCTGACCAGACCACACAGAAATACAAACCTCTTATGTCTCTATAACAGGTAGACACACATTTCAAAACTAAAGTAGGAACATTAGAATCATATCAAATTCATATTTGAACAAATAAACTGAGGAATTATGAGTGGCATAATGTTTAGCTTCAAGGGTGGAGTGCTGGTAGTGCGACGCATAGCAAGTAGGCAGATTGTATTCCATGTAAAAGATTGTAGTCTATGTAAAAGCTGGAAATGACACTTTCTTTCTATACAATGCAGTGTGCATTCCCCACACATGATGGAAGAGATCACACAGAGAAATACTATTCACTCATGTATACGGTTCCAGTATTTTGAAACAGGGTGGTCCACCCTAAAAGAATATTGACAACAAATATGACAAGACAAGCATAGATGTAGTGAATCAATCATTTACTTGTGAGCTTACTAGGACAAGTATGCAGAATTGTAACTGCAGTAAGAGACCGTCCAAAATCTGAATCAAGAAGTTTGTCTAGCACTTATTGTTTGCACCTAATCGACGTGGATAATTGGATATCATATCGAATGAGTAAGAAAGACAAGTAAAATTGTCAACAAACCTGGCTTGCAGTAGTAATCTGGGTCAATGTCACTACGACCAACAATCTAAAATGACTAGTGTCTGTGAACTTTACAGGTACTAAACATTACTGAAATACATCTGAACCATTAAGTGTAGGTAGCACTCAGTACACAACAAACCCTAATGACAGTCCTGCCTAATGAGTAATGAATCAATTAGAAAATGGGTGATGAGGAGTGGCTACTGAGTGTTGAGGATGTATCTCAGGATAAATCGGGTTGGCTTAGTGGGTGATGCACGCCTGAGCCCTGAACGGACTGGGAAGGTAGGCACAGCAACGTGCCCGGGCAGCGGTGATGCTGTTGGGCGAGCGGCTCCTGACCTCCTGTTAGTCCGGCGTCTCCTCCTAGAGTCATGTCGTCCAGGGACGGCAAGTCGCCGGTGAGGCAGGCGGCTGGGGGCGAGTATATATCGGAAGCGCGCAGCAAAACAAAGGGGAATCGGGGCCTGGGCCGACCCAAAATCCCAGGGTGGGCCACGACACCGTGGGCACCCTGTAGAGATACACACCCGAGTGTTCTTCTACTAGCATTTTTTTGAGCAAAAGAGGGTTTCCCCTCCGATTTCTATTAAATAAACCACCACGTAACCAACATGATCAATTAAACCCTAAGCATGATCAATTAAACCCTATTATGACTGTGCCATGGCAGATTTAAAGTTGCAAACCGGAGAAATGCTATTTAGCATCCATTGTTTGCTTTGAACTAAGAACTAAATTCTAAGAGATGAAAAGAAAGTACAGTAACCAAGTTATGATCTATCTTTTTGTTGAGATTAAAAAGTTGAGGAGATAGGAAGTACACCTCTCTTGCGGCGCCGTGTAGGCATCGGGGGTGCGATGGCTGTCGGTGGCGTTGAAGCAGATCTGCGAGCGTAGACGGGTGCATCAGGGGATAAGTCCCATTGCGGTGGAAGGGAAGATCGTGTGAGCGGCCCCGGCAAAGAGGACGAAGAGCCGATGAAGCGAGAGGACGCGATGCAAGGCTCTTGGTCCGTCGCCGTGGATGAGAAACGTCCATCTCTAGCACTGAACGACGCGGTCTTGGTAGGCTCTCCGGCATGGTGGAGGACGGCGATGATGGATGGGGTGGAGGACGGCGGCGATGGATGGGGTGGCGGAAGGAGGAGGCTGGTGTGGGGATGGTGTTCTTGCGTGGACGGTGTATGAATGGGAAAATGGAGGGAGAGGTACAGGGAACCATGTTTTTCGGACGCGTTTGTCTGAAATATGGGAAAGTTACGAACTTAGCCCCCGATTAAAATTTGGACGTCTCGTCGATTGGGGATAGGACGATCTCGCATCTCACCAATATTTGCCCAGAGTGATTTCTGGCGAGGAGATGGTGTTTGGCGCCCATGGTTGGCGCCCACGGTGTATGAACGTGGCTGACAGGTAGGGCGGTTGTGTCATGTCTGAGTGAAGTTACAAACCTGCCCCTATTGAAAATATTTGCCTACATCGATTTCGGCCGAGTCGAGTTTGTTTTGCCGCCCACCGTGTATGAATGGGGAAATGGAGGGAGACACAGAGGTCTTTCGGACGAGCTTGAATCAAATGTGTTTTGCCGCCCATGTTTGGCGCCCACTGTGTCAGAATGGGCTCAGAGGCAGTCGTGTCATGTCTAATTGAAATTACTAACCTACCCCTATTGAGAGCAGTGGAAATCAGGCCGATGGATTGTCCGTGTAAGGGGTAGACAGTAATTTGCATCTCCCAAACACTTGGCTTCGGGCAGCCGATGTGGAAGTGGACATTTTGCCGCTTCTTTTAAATTTTGGGACAATAAGCATCCACGTTTACCCTGGCAACTAAATTCGAATCCATTTTGTATTCCTATATGAATCTTTATAAATCATTCTATGTGTTTTTATATATCTTCAAAAGCACGACAAAGATGTATTCCACTGTCATATATGAATATGATTTATAAATGCCGATACTCAAATTCATCAGCTAGAATCCAGTTTAAGGTGAATTCGAATATTTGGACCACTTTATGTCCAACTCAAATGTCACATGCAACATAATGTGTACTCCCATTTAGATATGTACACAAGCGATGTATCAGGATTCAAATACGAGTCAATCAACCAAGAATGTACAAAACTAACAGACATATAAACACTTATAGATATGGATCAATAATATCAACTAACATACATAAGTCAGGCCGCTGTATTTTTTTTGGTAGAAGAGCATCCTTTTTCTAGCGAAGCTAGTACATCATATTGGCCCTTTCCGATGTGTGCCACTTATGGACCATCTATACTACTATTATTCTATACTACTATTATTGACGAATGCACATTTAGCCTGATTGGCATATTTGTAGGTCTGGCACAACAATCAAAATGAAATGTCTCCGAGTCTTATCAATTAATATAGACTTATGCTCAAATAAATTACAAATCAAAAAACAAAAAACAATTATTATATGATCTCTAAAACAAATGGTTTGATCGATTACATGAACAAACAACACAAAGGTTATTCGACGATGGAAAGAACATTTCACTTATGATTTACCAAGTGGGAATTTAATTTCCTTTTTTTCTTTAGGACCTTAACAATGTGGTCAGTCTCAGCTTGCTTCGTTTTGAAATCCACCAAATATTTAATGGTTATATTGAGTACTTCTTATGATTGTGTTGTTTGCTTCCTCAACATGTCAACTTCATCTCTAAATGCAGAAGCAGAATCTCTTTCTACCACTAGTTTAGCCTCTAGAGCATCAGCAGTTGGCAATTCATGATGCATGATTGGGCCGGTGCCACTGCTGTGGGATGATACAACGTCCATGGGGACCTCGCTCTTTGATCTTGGGCTAACATGTTTTGCCATTGAAGTTCCGATTGGATTCCGAAAGTTGAAGTTAGCAAAACCTCTCAACTCGGAGTTATAATAGCAAACCAATTAAACAAACAAGAAATTAAAGAGTATCAATTGGATGCTGAAAAGTAGTTATTGACATTATTGTAACCGGTTGTTGCAGCAGCAAAGCAGTTAAACAAAAAGGTTTTCCAAAAGGTACCTGTTGTGGCATTGGAGTTTCTCTTGGATCCTGGAAAGTTGAGTAGCCAGTAACATGATTAGAGAAACCGGTTGCAGCGGCAAAGCACTTAAACAAACAAGTTTTGCAAAAGAAACCTGTTGTGGCATTGGAGTTTCTCTTGGATCCAGAAAAGTTGAGTAGTCAGTAACTTGATTAGAGCAACAAGTTACAACAGCAAACCTGTTACACAAATATATTTTTGAAAATGTACCTGTTGTGCAATTGGACTTCCAATTGGAACCTGAAAACTTGAAGTTGGTAAGATGATTACAGCAGCAAGTCAACAAACCAGGTAAACAAGGAAGTTTCTGAAAACATATCTGTTGTGCCAACGGAGTTTCAGTTGGATCCTGCAAACTTGAATGTTAGCAATCAATAAATAAAGTTCTGCAAGAGCCATAAGAAACTAACATCAAACTAGTAAAACTAACCAGTTTTGGCAACGTATTTAATTACACATGAACTAGTAAAACTAACAAGTTCTTGGCAACGTATTAAAGTAACAAGTCGGTACCGTTTACCAGCAACACAGACATCTGTAAATTTCTTTGAAGTAAGCAAAATGATTCCAACACATATATAAGTTAAAAAGACCCCTCATATAAACCTGGCAGTTGTCTATCTACGAACATGCAAACATTACTAGTGCAACAAGTGATAACAACACACCATTTAAACAAACAAGGTATTAGAACGTAAATTACACATGAATTCTGCTGCACCCTAGAAGTACATATGACCAGCTATCTACGTGTTTAAGTAGCTATTTAAATTCAGGCAAACAGGTAATTGTTAACAGTAAGTATCAAACACATAGATAGGCGCAGTCTATAATAGGATAAACAAGCTATGGCATTATGTAATCAGTAGCAAACTAAATTAAGCCAAGCAACGTAATTGAACAATTTTGCAATAAATGGCTAACTAAAATTCCGAGAACCAGGTAACTGTACTTACGCTAGCTCTTTGTACAGGCACACGGCAACTTCTTTTTCGCTTACAAGGTTCTATGAAGGAGTCCATGACATCAATTGCTTGGATACGCAGTCCCAATACTTCTTTTTTCCCACACTGCAATAAGTCGAATGGTTAATCTGGTAAGATGATGCGTCCTTGATATATTACATGAGGACGTGTAGTCAGACTAGTTGTAGCCACACACATCACACTGGCTTTTTCTATATACTAGTTGACCCGTTGCGTCAAATGGCGCAAAGACCCGCTAAAGCCATGTTGTCGATGAAAATAATTTCATTTTGCAAGAACATATTCAATATTGGTAGTAGAAAGCACATGTGTTAAATCATGCTATATTGAAAATATGTTTATCACATTAAGAAATATAAGTTTGAAAAAAAATCAAATTTGTATAACATGTATGGACCAGTTAAGGAAACATTTTTTTAGTTGAAAATATGGTTATCAGATTGAGAAATCTGAGTTTGAAAAAAAACATATTTGTATAAGAACATTACATGGCAAAATGACCTAGCGGTGCTAAAAATATGACTCGTTGCGCCAGACGGCACAAAATCCTATTTAAAACTAACATTGAAAATATGTGTATTTGTTACTCTCTCCGTTCACTTTTAAAATATCAACAACGCCTTATAAAAGTGAACAAAGGGAGTAGTAACTTAAGGTTTGAGCAACCAGTTAGGGCATCAATGAAAACCCCTCTAGTGAAAAACTGAGATGATTTTTTTACAAATATATACTTGAGCGTGCAAAAACTGCAATCATTAACATTTCCAAACATCATACTGAAACAGTTGTTAACATAGCTCACACTTTTGCATTTAAGATAGCATATAATAAGATAGAAATAAATGTTTGGTTCTTCCTTAGGGATTCAACTGAACTTCGGTACACATATACATACACCCAACAATTTGCAGCTTCATTGGATATTCCCATCATTGAAGAGTGCTCTCCTTGTAGCTCTTTGTCCAAACATCCTATACATTGTGCTTTGCCGGTCATAGGCGAAGAAGCATGCAATAGCATTGAATTGGAAGTTTTATGATACAAGGCTTTTCCGTGGGAATGTCCTCGTCAAGTTGTGGCTTTCACTCTCCGCTAGAGGAAAACATGGCGCAAGAAGCCAATTAGAACCAACAATTATGTGGGTGATGCAGAGCATTGGTAGCCATTATATATGTGTGTATCTTAAATCAATCGGAAATAAAGATTAAATTATCTACATTGATACTTACAGACTGCTTTTGAGAGCTAGAGTATCTACAAGAAAGCATCCAAAAGGATCTTTGGTGAAATGTGAACACCAATCATGTCAAAAATCTAAGGTAGACTAAAAAAGCCTTAAATATCTACTAATAATAATCTGCTGCAAAACGCATGGAGCAAAAATAACCAAAGGGCAGTGTGTGGTGTATCATTCTTCTTATTTTAACACAAAAAGGAAAGATAAACAAGGACAAGTTCCATTTTTCATTTCTAAAACAACTCAATCTGATCATTTGAAATTATTTACCTGGTAGACTTGAACCAAATATGGTACAAATGTTATTTTGCCTCTTCTTGTATGATAAGTAACTTTCATATTTCAGGCCTAAGTTAACATGGTACAAAATAAAGTAGTCATTTTTCATGTAGTTAGTTTTGGGCAAGATAATCCAAAATATAACTAATGCTACAGGAGAACCACA
Source organism: Triticum dicoccoides (assembly GCF_002162155.2). Classification (NCBI taxonomy): domain Eukaryota; kingdom Viridiplantae; phylum Streptophyta; class Magnoliopsida; order Poales; family Poaceae; genus Triticum; species Triticum dicoccoides. Next base: position 392,527,809 of record NC_041393.1, on the reverse strand, counting down.
TATCAAGTTATCATCAACCTAAGATCTTGACCATAAAATTGAACAAGAAATGATTTTTTTAGCATTGTACCTGCCGCAAAATTGCCACAAATCACAACGAAATATGTGTGTATTAATCTATTGTTCAGTCCTAAAACTGGATTAACTCATACAACTGAGCATAGACTTTTTTTATGGAAGTCAGCATAACACAAATTTGTTGGGAGCAATTCGTCTTGATATTCCAGAGTCTGATTGGTCAAAAAACTATTATAACAGGTGGCCCTAACTCTTAAATTACTATTGTACATGAGGTTGAGCGTGTGTACGCTTTTACATGAGATTCAGCTTATGTATGTCTACATGATGTTGGGCCTCATTTGCAACTAAAGATGTTTCTTTGGTCATTTTCTAGCACAGATTGTATTATGCTTGATGTATACAGAGTTTGCAAGGCAGATGCGGACGTCCGCATGTGCCCGCCGGGCATAGCGAGCAGTCAGAAGTCGCGGACGCGGGACGCTGCTAATTCTGTGATTACAGTTGCAGACGTTGCGGACGGATGGGGACACGCAGTAGACGCGTCCGCCGACATCCTGATTTGAATGAGCGGGAGAGCAGGTTTAGGGTAATATCATAATATCATGCCATCATATACTGAGACTGGAAGTATAATAAAACACCGGGAACTTCTTGACATCAAATCCATGACAATGTACACGACACCAACAAAGTAGCTGAGGCAAAAATAGTTTTCTTGTTCTAAACCAGAATACAATTGAGGAAACCTAGAGACAGATAATTTATGGGTCAGTGAAAGAGGCTGGGGACTAACTGAGACACCAGAATACCTACGGATATCACAAAGAGATGAGAAATGGTAAACCTGTTAACATTCTTTAGTGCTCAAACAATCCCAAAATGCAAAATGGTATTGAGAAAACTATCATGGCAGATCTTACACAATGCTAATTTATCCACTAAGATTCTGCCAGAAATAAGCATGTCTTACGGATTCAGTAGCTGTGTTGCATGGAAAACTATGGAGCATTCATGGTTGTATATAATTTTCACAAGCTGCGATTATTTTGTCACAGCTCCAGTGACAAAGCTATAAACTATCTAATGGACCAAAATGAAGCTTTTGACATTTTGCATACCATTTTTCCCTACTATAATGTGATGAAGCTCTGAAACTGTGCATACCAAGATTTTCATTGGACCATTTAGGACTTTGATGAAAGATACAAAAACTGCATTCAGCTTCTCTGTTTAAGGCTTCCTCGGTAATAAACCAATACTTCAGGATAGAATAATCTGAAAACCATAAATGAGAACAACTCAAATCAATCTTGCAACACCTCATAAAACCGTAAAAACAATAATGGTTTGTTCTTGACTAAAGTTGGATGTTGAATCCATTTTATATATAGAAAATAAACACGCCTACTCAATCTCCCTCAAATAAACCTACAGCTAGGATAGAGTTTGAACAATTGTGCAGCCAACAAAAACATGATGCCTAGAATAAACATATAGATGAAGAAATCAATGAAGGGTGGTCTCACTGTCCATGGCTAAGCAAGCCAGTTAGAGAAACATGATGTCAACGCTGAAACTCGAAGAGACTAAGCCACGACACGGTGCACGCGGTGAGTTTTACATCGGGCTTGCAGGTGTGGCTCGAGCAAAAGAAACTGAGCCATTAAGCAAAGGACACTTGTAACTGGAAAAATGTAGCAGCTCATAACCACATGGAGTAGAAACTATTTACAAGAACGAATGAGACAAATGATTTATTAGCATATTCCTCAGTTCAACAACCAATTTTACACTCAAACATAATAACAGAAGCCAAGAATGCCATAGTCACCATGGACAAAAGTAAAACACGACACATATTACTGAAATGTACTTATATAAGGAACCATATGAAAAGAACATATAGATGTGTTGCGTGTTTAACTGTTTATAGAAGGCACCTACAGAATAATTACCTCAACAGCTCAACTTTGCTTATACAAGGCACAGTCACATCACGCGTTCCCTTGAATCTCGCTAAGATCCATATGTCAATCATCTAAAAATGATGATCAAACATTTCTCTTGAAATCAGCCAAATACAGATTTATTTAGGGATGAGGAAGTTATTTGTTAAACAAAGTTAGTTCGGCCTAGTCCCATAGTTCATAAACCACAGAAAGGAACCTACAACCATTCTTTTAGTCTCTTTGTGGGCTCTTCAAAATAGAGAAGAATACAAAGTTTCTTAAAAGCATACATGTTCAGAACCAAATGTAGATGAAATAAAGCTCAACACTCAGTATGCTATGCTAATTCACCAATGTAAAACCAATTTAAAACCAAGATAGAAACAAACAGCTTGTACATACCCATATAAATTGGTTCTGAACCTGCAATGCACGGTCTCTTCTAATTGTTGTTTTAGCGATTCACATCAAAACTGCAAATGAGAAGGTGAAATTCAGAAAACTCTTACATTCGTTAATATAACTATTCGTAGGTCAACTATATTGAAAGAAAAAGGCACTTTCTTTTCATCTAAAAGGACTTTACCAACACATCAATACCACGTACGCAATCTTAACATGCCAGCCAGAGGAAGATGCAAGGTTACATGAACCAACTGGACATGCTAAAATTGTAACCCCTATTCTGGTGAACATACCTGAAACATGACATCTTCGAGTTCCTCCAGAACTGCTACTTCCCTGTTCGAGGAGCTCTCTATATCAGCCACTGACATCATCTTCATGGTGCTCACCTCAGCCTGCAATTTCAGCGGACAGAGAGGTCCAAAAAGAAGAAACAAGTGCAAGATCATAAATAGGGAAAAAGAAAAGGAAACTGAGGCGTCTTGATGCCTCGACGAAGATGCGACCTCGGCAGGTGCGAGAGGAGGGACCTGGCCAGCAGCAGCGGCAGCAGCCGAGGACGTTCGATGCCGCGCGATGCCTCAACCAGGAGGCGGCCACTCCAGCCCGGTAGATGGGAGGCATGGACGCGCGATCCTGACAGAGATGCGCATGTCTATGAAGACGATGAGACGGCGCCAACAAAGCATGGGGCAGCGGCTGCCATGCGGCACGGCGAGGCATGCCGCCTGGCGCGGCTGCTCTTCCCCTCCATCCGTCAATGAAGACCATGAGATGTCCCCGGAATCTAAGCACCAGCGGCACGCTCTTCGTTGGAGCGGCAGCATGAGAAACCGAGAGGAGGCAGGGGCGGCGGCGGCGGTGGAGATTGGAGAGAGGGAAAGGGAAACTAGAGGCGGCCAAGGGCTGGCGGAGATATTTTGCCAGTCCATCTCTCTCCAACTGCAGATGGAGGTGAGGCACGCACATCGGTCAGCCAGGCCCCACACGCACATGCAGATGAGATGCAACACCGCGCATAGGAAAAGCTTGCAGGGCGTTTACGTGCACAAGACATAGGAGTAGCAGCCGAAGAACGGGACCGGGAGCAGCGGCGGCCCACCCGTCATCGCGCTAGTACAATAGGTGTGCACAATCCAGGTGCACATGTGTCGACCCATCCCTTTGCAGCAGACGCAGGACGCATGATGCGGGATTTTTTAACGCGTGAGGAGCGCCACGCCAGAAGCGGTTGACGGAGAAAACCAGAAAACACCATATGTGGAGCCACCACAGCTGATGAGCGGGACCAGGAGAAGCATCGGCCCACCCGTCATCAAGACAGCATAAGTGTGGGCACAAAAGCCAGGTGCACATGCAACGGCTGACCCTTCCGCAGCTCCCCCGTGACGCACGACGCGGGCAAAGCGCGCACGCGGCTCGGCAGGAGAGGCTGCCCCGCGCACCAAAAAAACTGGCACCCAGCCAATCGGATCGACCCTGAGCCCGTAGGTCATACCCTGTCCACGATTCAGGGTTTTTTCACTGTTTTGACCCATGTGGCAAACTTTAGCACGATTTGACCCGCTTTTGAAATTTTTTTCGTATCTGACCCAAACCGAGACACCAACATTCACGGCGTTCTGCTTGCACTGAGGACGCCGCGGACCCTGGCGTTTGGCACTGGCCCACCTCCCTGGTCAGCCAGTTTGACCGTCCGACGTGGCAAAGGGCTAAACGCCATGGGTCTTGGCGTTTACACCTGGAGAGCAGAAAACCGGCCCGAGCCGGCTCGGGTGCAGCCCAACCCATCCAGACGCTTGAGGCGTCTTCCTCCTCGCGGCGGCGGCTACAGAAGCTCCGCTTCTCTCCTCCCCTAACCCAAATCAACCCCAAATCGCTTATTTTCTTCATCAAAAGTGTGGATCTGAGCCTCCCCATCTTCCTTGAGGTATTCTCCACCAGATCCTCCGATTATTTTGGGTTCAAAACTTGTATTTTGGCAGCATTAATTCATACTTGTTAGAACCCTAGGATTAGTATTCTTTGCACTTTTTTGAGAAAGGGGAGCCCATGGCTTGGTCATGTAGGTATGTTGTATACTTTAGAAGAGTTGGCATGTGTTTATATGGTAGGATTGGGAAGAGAAGGCATTTGTGATAGGGTTGGGCATTTTAATTTTAGTTGCTATGTATATGGATTTAGATAGATGATTGCTTGAAATATAATTCTAACATATTTGTGTATTTTGTATGCTTGATTCTTATAGAGATATGGTCATATAATTAGGATGTTATATTGAGACTTTGTTATGTTGTGTTGCCATTGAAATTTTGTCATGTATAGATAATTGGTCTTGTTATCTTGACATTGAGATATGTTGCCCCGTGCATTCAGATTTTGTCATATATAGATAAACAGGTTTTGTTATGTTGCCATTGAGATATGCATTTATGTTGATATTGTTATGCCAAAAATATGATATGTAGGATGTTATATAGTGTTATGTATGTTTCATTTGTTCATGCTTGATTTGTAGGATGGCGGGGGAACGGTGGTACGACGGTCTTCATAAAGGGTACGACAAAGACCATCGTGTGCGGGACATTGAGAATAACGGGGTAAGACTCAATCTATTTGAATTCTTGGTTATTACTTGTCAGTTTTGCTAGGCACTAACCATAATGCAATGCTATTTTGCAGGAACTAACACCTATGCGCATGAGGGGTCATAGTGCCCACGACTGGTCGTGCGACGAGCGGTATGAGCCATACTTCGAGAGATTGGGCCTTCTCCCGTTCGTGCTTCAGTTCAAGCGACACGCTCCGTCGATCAACCATGGGGCGATGACCGCACTTATTGACCGTTGGAGGCCAGAGACACACTCGTTCCACTTGTCATGTGGAGAGATGACCGTGACCTTGGAGGACATGGCGATGATCAGTGGCCTTCCAATCAATGGAGAAGCTTTGACCGGCACCACCGCAAGTGCTAATTGGCAAGATCGTGTTGGCCAATTGACAGGTGTTTTCCCCGAGCCTCCTGAAGAAGGCGAGCGTGACAGTGAGAAAGTGTTGCATCATTGGCTCCGAGGGGAGAGAGGAGTAGTATGCCCTCCGGACGCCAATGAGGTTGTTGTGCAGCAGCACGCCCGAGCATATCTGTGGTATCTGTTAACGAGGGTAGTGTTTCCAGATTCTACCGGTAATAAAGCCCAGTGGATATTCTTGGACCTACTAAGTGACTGGGACCGTAAGTACAGTTGGGGTTCAGGAGCACTAGCATACTTATATCGTCAGGTAATTAGTAACCAAATTGTCAATTTGTTTGCATTTGCAATTTCGCGGACCTCTTATCAACAATTTCTGAATTTGTAGCTCGACGAGGCATGTCGTAGGAAGAAGGGCACATCTGGTATGGGTGGCTTTGTTTGGTGCCTTCAGGTTTGGATGTGGGAGCGGATGCCCGTTGGACGCCCCGAGAAAAACAAGACACCTCCTGAAGGATGGGTCGCACATGACGGGAGGTATGGAGAAGATCCTTGGCGGTTTCCGACCGTCGCCTACTGTTGGGAGATGGCGAATGTGTACACAGGCAGCTCAGTTGCGCGATACAAATGCTACATCAACGAGCTGGATATGTTGACTCATAAGCAGGTAATGATAACTTACGTAAGAGCACACCAATTGTGATGGAACTGTGTACTTAACCAGTATCATCTTGTGTTGTAGGTCGATTGGGAACCATATGATGCCGATTATGCTTTCCGGCTGAACGAGATGTGCACATGTGACAGGAATATTTGGCGGGCGAGATGCCCACTGATATGCTTCTATGCTGTCGAGTGGCACTACCCAGACCGTGTCGCAAGACAATTTGGGAGAAGGCAAGGGACACCAAGGGATGAGAGTTTCGAGACAAGCCAATTTCTGCATCGGTGAGATAGTTGTAGCTTTGGATATATAGTAGAGCATTATGAAATACATTTCTTGCTAATGCTTTCATCTTGTACATAATTTGCAGAATTAGTCGAAAGAATAACCCGGAAACTTCGACTTGGGCCATCAAGCACTCCGAGTGGATAAGTCTGTGGAATCAAAGAGTGGCCCTAGTGGAGAAGGAAAGAAGACAACATAGTGATTCAGTATACGAAGAGCATCTGAAGTGGCTTGCGAGACGTTACCGGTTGAAGCTAAAGCCCGGTTGGAACCGTTCGGAATTGGAAGAGTTGGATCGTGAGAGCGGGTATATGGACTTCAATGTACAAACGAGAGACAACGAAGGGACACAACTTGACTATGCACAACTACACGACCGAGTGGTATGCTCCACACAATTAGAACCTACTTCGAGTGCATTTAAATGTACTTCAAAGATAATTTTCGTGATCTTCATTTTGCAGGGCATGGAGTTATTGCATTGTGTTAACGAGGCTGGTGTAGCACTTGGTGAAGATGAGGGAAGTGGATCATCTGAGAAATCTCTTAGGAAAACAATGAAGGTATATGTTACCTCTATTCAAAAACCTCCATCTTTGCACACTTTTGACTTACTCTAGTATTGCATCTTTGTTATGTTGCAGAGTTTCGTGAGTCGATTCCACAAGATGGCAGCTATGCTCTCTTGCCATGGAAGTAAAGCTGTCCTCACGGCTGGAGCTTCTACTAGCCGGGACAATAGACGTCGTCGTCGTCTTGTCTTGCAACAGGAACAACAAGAGGAGCAACTGCAAGAAGAGCCAGAGCAAGAGGAGGCGCAGCAAGATGAAGAGGAGTACGATCAAGACGAAGAGGAGGTGCTTGGGATGTCCCAAATGGATGATGCGCCTGAGCCATCACAGCCCACACAACGCACGCCGCGCAGCAAAAGAGGAAGGAAGAAGTGAATTAGTTAATACTAGATTCTCGCGAACTTTGTTATGTTTGATTCGTGAACTTTGTTATGTTTGATTCGTGAACTTTAGAAGTGGCGTGAACTTTGCTACCTGGACTTGTGTTTAATTTGCACTTATGGAGTGCACTTCCATGTCTTCCCATACTTGACTTTGTATCCAAACATTTTTTTCACCGTCGTCATGAGGAGCTTCACCTTCACGGTTGGATCACTTGATACTTCTTTCATTAATTTAAACCCGAGAAACTCAGACGTGAGTTGACGATGTGTTTTAGGCTTCTTTTTTGACGGTGGCCCGCACGAGTGAGTACACACACAAATTGTTAACAGCCATTGCCCGGTTTTAATTCTTCTTCCATGGACCGCCCATGGGCATCCTTCTTTGTCACAATGGATGGAGTAACGCACTTTTTGGTCCGAGTGCCCAACAAGATATGGTCTATGGTTTCTAATAGCATAGTCACTTAGCCATACTTTAAAGGCCTGCAAACTCACAAACTTCAACCCTTTCTTCAAGTAAGCATTCTCGTCTTCACCCTTGACCCTTGGTTCGCCCGGTTCCGGGCAAGCTCTTGGTTCTATCGCCTTACTCATGCCACCATCAACTACCGCCTTGTGGGCCAGCCTGAGATCAAGAAACAATGGAGTTCTTATTTCCAAACCGGTCACCTCTGTGTGTATACGGTTCTCTCTCTCCGTGAATCCATCCACGTCCAGTTCTTCCTCCGGACCTTCATCATCCGAGTCATAGGCATATGCACGACCATAAGGGATCTCACGGTCCATGTCCTGCTGCCTGACAAACGCTTCCAAGTCACCGATGTCATTGCCATGAATCTCATCCTCTTGCTCATCATCATCACTACATCCATCCTCTAGTGCAAGACGAGCCCTTTCAAGCTTCCTAACTCTCTCCTCCTCTTGAGCCATCTTCTTGTTTTTGCATGCCATGTCCGCCTCACGCTTCAGTCGTTCCTTTTTCTCCTTCTCATTTGCATGAGTCTCATCCTCATGCATGTCAACATCATCATCATCACCATGACCACATTGGACATCACCATCACCATCAACATATTGTTCATTAACTTTTTCAAGAGCATGCCCAACAACTTCATTTTCTTGGCTAGGTGACGGTTGGCTAGAAGTATTGGGGGCATAGACCTCGGCACTATCCACAACACGAGCCACACTTCTACACGGGGAGGACACTTGGCGGTTCAAGTCAATATCAAGCTGCGAACCTTGCCCCTTCGTAGCAAACAATTCAAGTGACATGTCTTCCGACGCCGCAACTTTACCCTTGTATATCCCCCAATGCAACTTGGAGATGATAGGCATATTCTTCAGTCGAGATTTTGTTCCCACCCCGACATCATACCTTCCTATTAATTCAACTTTATCATTGGGGTCCATCCAATTCAACTTATCTCTTACTTTAATAACAACCTCATCATAACTAGGACTTGTGTCGAATACCACCACTTCCTCGTTGTCACTTGCAGTTTTGGTCACAAATGACGCTTTGTCCAAATAATGAACATTAACAAGTCTATCATCCATCTAAAAAGGACAACAAACAAGATGAAATGGCAATTATAATGCATAGTTGCAAAAACTATGCAACTCTAATGAAGCAATGGCAGCTATATATCCTAATGAGTTGTGTATCCAAAACAAATTAAAACTTATGTACTAAATAAATCATGTCATTAGCTTAACACATAACCTAACCATAACCATCATATTTATCAAATCCATCATTTGTACCCACAAAATTCATATCCCATTACTACTACCACAACTACATATTAATTAAAAGCCATCCAATACCAAAGGATTTGAATAAATCTAGAAACTAAGGTGCCACCTAGGGTTACATAATGCCACTAAAATAACAAGAAATTACCAACAAAATTTAGGGAGCCGGGGGAGATTACCTCAAACAACAAGGGAGAGAAAGATCCACGGAGGAAAATCAAATTTGGAGTGGGATTTGAGTGAGCCTTGAGGTGGGAGAGAGAGGGGGGAGCTCTCCTTTGTTCTTCTTTTTCGGGATGGAAGATTGGGAGAGTGTGTGGAGAGGCCCCACACACTTTTCCCGTGACCACTTATCTCTCAGGGGGGTAGACGCCAAGGTTCACGGCGTCTAGGGTCGGTGTCGACACTTGCCACGCCGGACGGTCAATCTGGCTGACCAGGGAGGTGGGCCAGTGCCAAACGCCAGGGTCCGCGGCGTCTTCAGTGCAATCAGAACGCCATGGATGTTGGCGTCTCGGTTTGGGTCAGATACGAAAAAAGTTTCAAAAGCGGGTCAAATCGTGCTAAAGTTTGCCACATGGGTCAAAACAATGAAAAAACCCACGATTCACCACGCGGTCAAAACGAGACAGACCAATTTCGAGCGAGCATCCAATGGCCAGCAGCGAAAGAAGAACCTCGTTGACCATGATCGAATGGCCATCGAAGGACGCGATCGGGGGAGCATTCTCAGAGCGAGTTGGCTAGCCTCTGTATTGTTTTAAATTTCACGCGATTACATTTGACATATTGAGATCTAAGCAATCTACAATAGAATGAAAAGACTGGCATCCTTCACATTATTGGCGAACCCAGTTCATAAAAACAAGCAATTCAACCATTCTGTGGGTAAATCAAAAACGCCACCGGAATATTTTTCACTACCCCAATCATACACGCAAAAGGGGCGACGCCACCATAGGGGCTGGTATGGGCGGTCGCCTCGGGTGGCTGGAAAGTGTGCACCTAGTTTGAGTCATCCAGGTTGGCCCAGGCTAGTTTTGTTCGTCCCAACGCACGAGCAGGCAATGTAAAAAATAAAGAAAAACGTTTTGATTTGGATGAGCCAATAACGTAAGTGCAAGGCAGGCCCTATAGCAGGCTCGTGGCCCAAACGAGCGCCTCCCATATCAATTGATAGCAGGAAAATCCCAATTCGTTCGCTCCAGCCTCCAGTCTGGTTCGCTCCTAACCTAGCCGACGCTGGACAGACCGACACAGCACTTCCTCGCGCCCTCGTTGGAGGGCGGTCGCCGGGCTTTAGAAGAATGGAAGGACAAGAAGATGAAGATCCAACCCTGGGTGTAACCTGCGTGGGAGGCAGCGGCGGCAGCACGGGCATGGCATCGAGCTTGCGCAAACGGACAGTTGCAGCTTGCAAGAGCAGCATGCGCAACGAGCAGGTACATCACATCCCTGATTATATCTAATTCAACTATTCAATTTCTGGCCAATAGTTAAACCTGATGGTGTTGTAAAACTGCTTGTATGTAGGGAATCTATGAGAAAATGAAACCAATTTCTGCTTATTTTATAACTCCCCCAATCAATACTGAGCTGACTAAATCTGATGTATCTAATCAAATTTCCTGTGCAAACATACAAGCTCATGTTGTTCTTGAGCCTGAAGTGTCTAGTGAACAGACTGGTAATGAAGGATTTGATGCAAACATTTTACATGCTCCCGGTGATGAACATATAGTGTCTAATGAGGGATCTAATGCAAGCATTTTGCAAGCTCCCATTGAAGGATTTAGTGTCTAATGATGATCTACTATGTTGAGACATAGGGATTTGCAGGCATTGATGAGAAGCAAATCATAGTACATTTTCAAGGCTTGAGGAAACATTGAGGCCATCTACCAGAAAGTCCCCGTATCATGACAACGTAGCATAAATACTTTTCTAATATGTTGTTTGAAACTATTGGCATAATTGTGCAGGATAGATATATTGATATGCAATTTGCGCACTGGTTATAGGTGCAATTACACTTCGATATTTTCAGCCAGAGAACGAATAATTCAAGCAGGTACAGACCATGTTAGTAGTCCTTGTACACCATGTTGCATTTTATGTTTTTTGGTCCTTACATAATTTAGTGTTTTATAATCTGAACTACTTTGGATCATTAGCTGGTTTTCAAAGTGCATGTAGCTTCACATTTCTCAAGTTTTGTTGATTTCCGGAGTGCAAGTGCCTTTGTATTTTTTAAGTTGAATGTTCGCCCCTGGTAACTTGAATTCGTGGATTCGCCACCGCACACAAATCATACACGTAGGCCAGTACGAATTAATGAAATGCAAGGACTTACGCTAGCTTGTTGTACAGGCTCACTACAGCTCTACTTGCGCTTGGGATGTTCCATGTACAAGTCCATGTTACCACTTGCTTGGATGTGCAGGCCTTGTGCTCCTTGCATCCCCGTCTGCATTTTTGACACGACAAATGGTTGATCAAATAAGAGGAATCGACCTTGCAGTTGTACCGGAGGACAGATACTTACAAGGTTATATGGGTGTGCGGGATGTGTACTAGATCCCGTAGCGCCGTCATGCTTCGCTAAAAAATGGGTTTGCTTGTTTCAGATGATATCTCCAGAAGAAATCAGAGTTAAAGTTAGAGTTGCATACGCGTGTAAGCTAAGAGAGCAGCGAAAGGATATCTAAACATCGTCAGAACAGTGCACAAGGGAGTGATGTGTGGATACCTAGTTCGGGCCGGTGTTTGGGCATGCTCGCCTAGCTAGAGTGCGGGTCACTTCAGAGCCGTTGAGGGTGATGTGCTGGCATTTGCTGGCCGCGCACGGATGCAGATCTTGAGTGGCAGTGGAGCGCTACGATGCGGTGGACGAGACCGTTGGTGAAGCCCTAACGGCCACGGGGGGCGGAGGTGCGACGATGTGCTCGGTGAAGTAGCCCCGGTGAGGTGGGAGACGGCGTCGGTGAAGCGCACCTGATGCGGTGGAAGTTGGTGTCTGTGAGGCACGTCGGTTGCAGCGGCCAACGTTGTTGGTGGACCACCCGGTGCGGTGGACGAGGGCGTAGATGAGGTAGCTTCGGTGCGATTGTGAAGCGCTACCGTCATCTTCGTCGTTGTCGTCCGGCACAGAGGTGGGGAAAGAGATGAGACGAGGGGCGATTCGAAGTTTGCTTGGGTTGGCGAAGAATTAGGGATTTGAGCAATCTGGGCGTGGAAGGGGACCGTGGAGAAGGGAGATTTTGCTTGGGGCCGCTAGATATTTCAATCCTAAACGTGGAAGCGCGGACTTATTTTGTCGTCGTTTTGGGGGGGGGAGGGAGGGGGTGGGTGGCTGGGTGCTAAGCGTCCGTATGACACACATGACCACCATGACACGATCCTGGTCTGCTTGGTGTGCCTACATTTGAGAATGCAAACGAATCTTCTTTCATTTGCAAACGAATCTGTATGTATTACCATGCCCGTGTTTTCCTTGCAAATAATTTAGTCATTTGAAACGAGATACTATAAATTAATTAATGAGGAGTTATTTTAAAAAATCGAAACAGTATCCACGGTATCCACGCTAACGTGGATTAGAGTGTGTGTCACATAATTAGTTATTTGAATTAGAGTGTGTGTCACATAGCGATCTCCAATTCTAACGTGGATTTCGCATTTCATGGTATCCACGCTACTTTTTTTAATACAAATTCATACGTATATGTTGAACACCATGGTAGTGAGAAAACTTTGGATGGATTCAAACATATGACCTAATATCTACTCTTATAAAAAAATGAGTTGGTGATGATGGTGTGCCTACCATCCTGCAATATAGACCGTCCGATTTATATCTGACGGATAGAAAGCAAACTATGACAATTTTGCAAAAATATATCCGCACCCCTCTCCACATTTGCAGATAAGGACTTCCATCGTTCATCTTCGACTCCCATGAGATAAAGCTCGTATAAATGCAGCTTGATGTTCCATGCAACGCATTGGCCTCTTGCTAGTAAATAGCACAACAATCGAGTCAATGTCAACTTCTCCAAACCTAGTATGGCACGAATTCGAAATAATTACCCATATGCATGGTCCTCAGTTCAAATCTTACAATGTACACCGAATTGAAACATCG
>NC_041393.1:392513121-392514545 GCF_002162155.2 Triticum dicoccoides | reverse complement strand
GGTCAATCTTCCTCTCCTAACCGTATTAGGAAGCTATCGGTTTCCAACACACGTTCATTCTTTCTCTCCATGTTTCGATCTCTAACTCTCTCAACTACACAACTCCCTTTTTACACTCTGTTACCAAATGTATTTACCTCACACAACTGCCATTGCACCCCATGCCGAGCTCTCTCTCTCTCTCCCTCCCTCCCACCCCTCTCGCTAGATACATGCATTGCCTATCTAGCCCCCCAACCTCTCGTGTGCATGCACGCATGTTGTCTATCTAGGTCACTCCCACGAGACTGTCTCACTCTTTCTTCCGCACGACGGGCCACACTCACTCAATCTCGCTCTCTTTATCTGAGTCTCGATTAACCTTGTTTTCTTTCACACACAAATGATATATCTCCCTGTTCGGGCCTCGATTGACACACTTTATACTCTCTCACACAGATTGTCTATCTAGGTCAGTCCATCCAAGACGCTCCCGCTCTTTCGACCTCATGGCGGGCCATGCTCGCTCAATCTCTCTCTCTCTCTCTCTGTATGTCTCGATTGACCTCGCTCTTTGTCGGACACAAACGATATATCCCCATGTTTGAGCCCAATTTGACATATTCATATTGTATACTCTCTCACTCATATTGTCTATCTAGGTCACTCTCTCCAACCCATCTCACTCTTTCAATCGCACAACGACCCACACTCGCTCAATCTCTCTCCCTTTATATATGTAATTGATTGACCTTGCTTCCTCCCACGCACAAAATATATCTACATGTATGTGACTGGATCATCTCTCAAGCTCTATCTTACAACCCTCACTCTTCCCAAAAGCTCAATCGGACAATATCTCTCTAGAGCATATATATCTTTTCAATGAATGTCGGACCACACTCACTTTGTCTCTCTATCTATATGTCTCTCGACTGACCTCGCTTTCTCATGCCGTATCTTCCACACATTGAAGCTACTTCTCCATCCCTCGCAAAGCCGGAGCTATTTACATTGCGAGGGGGACTCCAACCTTGGATTAATTTGTGGAGGCATTTATTCCGGTGGGTTTAGATTATATTTTCATAGCATTGGGCCCACAACTACTCCAAACACCATTGCAACCCCCGCACCTCCCCCAATTGATTTCCCTCTAGCTCGATCATTGCTCTCTCGCACGTCCTTTCTTGCCTTCAACGTCGTACCATGGTATTATTGCAAAAAACTCTGTTGTTCTCTTTAATTATTACAAATAAGCTACAAAACTACACACCGATAGTCCACCTAGAACGGAACAAATTTCGACGCACAAATTAAAGTGCTACAAACTACACACCGGGGGGACCACCAGTCATGAAACAAATTTGGACCCATATACAAATTAAAAAATAAAGGACGAGGATCGAACATGCGACCATGGACTTCAAGCCGCACGTCAATAGGCA
>NC_041393.1:392440318-392512850 GCF_002162155.2 Triticum dicoccoides | reverse complement strand
ATATATTTTTTTATTACCACAACCTATTTAATGGATAACATGTAATATTATTTTAAGTACATTAGTGGGACCGACTAGTTAGCACGTACTATTCGCCTTCACTTACTGGTGGGTTCCATGTGTGCTCTCTCTCTCCTCCCCTTTTGCGTTTAGACGCATGGGCAAACCCAAAGAACTCGCGGGCGATGTTGTCGTTGACTATATCTGTACGCGTTCACAAGTTATAGCACCAGTTTCACGTACTAGTAGTACTAGTCAATGTGTACGTGCAATGCACGTTAATTTGGAAGTATATTAAGTGCATGCGGATATTAAGTAGGATATTATTTGCGTGTTATTATGTGATTAGCACTATTTTTGGCATGAAATTACCTGCACGCTAAACGTGTTGAGCGTTCGACATTGAAGCAGTCTAGGTCCTTGGATGAGAAGGAACATGTGGCTTGATGACATTTTATATCTAATTTGATACGGCTCTAGCAGAACATTCAATCGATCAAACCTTAGATTACATTCAGTCTGACTCCGACTTTACATTCATACGATGATCAATCTAAAATAAACGGAAATGATAAACGTTCGGATTTTAAGCATGGCAATCCAAATGTTTTTCATAGCAAATTTAGATTACGCGGCGGCGGCGGGGGCATCTTGCGGTGGGAAGCGGCTCCCCTATCGTGCTCTGTGTGTCGTAGGGCCATGCTACGTCTTGAGCTTGTGTTGGTTTTCCTTGAAGAGGAAAGGGTGATGCAGCAATAGTAGCATAAGTATTTCCCTCTGTTTTTGAGAACCAAGGTATCAATCCAGTAGGAGGCTCCTCAAAAGTCCCACACACCTACACAAACAAACAAAAATTCGCAACCAATGCAATAAAGGGGTTGTCAATCCCTTTACGACCACTTGCGAAAGTGAGATCTGATAGAGATAATATGATAAGATAAATATATTTTTGGTATTTTTATGATATAGATTGGAAAAGTAAGGATGCAAATAAAAGTAGATTGAAAGCTTATATGATAAAAGATAGATCTGGGGGCTATAGGTTTCACTAGTGGCTTCTCTCAAGATAGCATAAGTATTACGGTGGGTGAACAAATTACTGTCGAGCAATTGATAGAAAAGCGAATAATTATGAGATTATCTAGGCATGATCATGTATATAGGCATTACGTCCATGACAAGTAGACCGACTCCTGCCTGCATCTACTACTATTACTCCACACATTGACCGCTATCCAGCATGCATCTAGAGTATTAAGTTCATAAAGAACAGAGTAACGCATTAAGAAAGATGACATGATGTATAGGGATAAACTCATGCAATATCATATAAACCCCATCTTTTTATCCTTGATGGCAACAATACAATATGTGCCTTGCTGCCCCTGCTGTCACTGGGAAAGGACACCGCAAGATTGAACCCAAAGCTAAGCACTTCTCCCATTGCAAGAAAGATCAATCTAGTAGGCCAAACCAAGCTGATAATTCGAAAAGACTTGCAAAGATAACTTAATCACACATAAAATAATTCAGAGGAGATTCAAATATTTCTCATAGATAAACTTGATCATAAACCCACAATTCATCGGATCTCGACAAACACACCGCAAGAAGAGTTACATTGAATAGATCTCTAAGAAGATCAAGGAGAACTTTGTATTGAGATTCAAAGAGAGAGTAGAAGCCATCTAGCTAATAACTATGGACTCGAAGGTCTGTGGTAAATTACTCATAACTCATGGGAGAGGCCTTGGAGATGATGTAGAGGCCCTCCGTGGTCGATTCCCCCTCCGGCGGAGCGCAAACGAAGGCTCCAAGATGGGATCTCACGGATACATAAGGTTACGGCAGTGGAATATTTTTTCGTGGTGCTCCTCGATGGTTTTGGGGTACATGGGTATATATAGGAGGAAGAAGTAGGTCGGTGGACGCTCGAGGGGCCCACGAGGGTGGGGGTGCGCCCACCTGTAGGGGCGCGCTGGGCACCCTCGTGGCCGCCTCCTCTGTTGCTTGACGTCCACTCCAAGTCCCCTGGATCACGTTTGTTCCAAAAAGATCTCTCCCGAAGGTTTCATTCCGTTTGGACTCCGTTTGATATTCCTTTTCTTCGAAACACTGAAATAGGCAAAAAAACAGCAATTTGGGTTGGGCCTCCGGTTAGTAGGTTAGTCCTAAAAATGATATAAAAGTATAAAGTAAAGCCCATAAACATCCAAAACGGGTAATATAATAGCATGGAACAATCAAAAGTTATAGATACGTTGGAGACGTATCAAGCATCCCCAAGCTTAATTCCTGCTCGTCCACGAGTAGGTAAATGATAAAAATAGAATTTTTGATGTGGAATGCTACCTAGCATAATTCTCAATGTAATTTTCTTTATTGTGGCATGAATGTTCAGATCCAAATGATTCAAAATAAAAGTTCCTATTGACACAAGAAATAGTAATACTTCAAGCATACTAATCAAGCAATCATGTCTTCTCAAAATAGCATGGCTAAATAAAGTTATCCCTGCAAAATCATATAGTCTGGATGTTGCTCTATCTTCATCACACAAAGTATTTAATCATGCACAAACCCAATAACAAGCCAAGAAATTGTTTCATACTTTAATAATCTCAAACTTTTTAAACTTTCATGCAATACATGAGCGTGAGCCATGGACATAGCACTATATGTGGAATAGAATGGTGGTTGTGGAGAAGACAAAAAGGAGGAAGATAGTCTCACATTACCTAGGCGTATCAACGGGCTATGGAGATGCCCATTAATAGATATCAATGTGAGTGAGTAGGGATTGCCATGCAACGGATGCACTTGAGCTATAAATGTATGAAAGCTCAACAAAAGAAACTAAGTGGGTGTGCATCCAACTCGCTTGCTCTCGAAGACCTAGGGCATTTTGAGGAAGCCCATCATTGGAATATACAAGCCAAGTTCTATAATGAAAAATTCCCACTAGTATATGAAAGTGAAAACATAGGAGACTCTCTATCATGAAGATCATGGTGCTACTTTGAAGCACAAGTGTGGTAAAAAGGATAGTAGCATTGTACCTTCTCTCTTTTTCTCTCAGTTTTTATTTGGCCTTTCTCTTCTTCTTCTTTTATTTGGCCTTCCCCTTTTTTTATTTGGTGGGCTCTTTGGCCTCTCTTTTTTTAAAGTCCGAAGTCTCATCCCGACTTGTGGGGGAATCATAGTCTCCATCATCCTTTCCTCACTAGGACAATGCTCTAATAATGAAGATCATCACACTTTTATTTACTTACAACTCAAGATTACAACTCAATACTTAGAACAAGATATGACTCTATATGAATGCCTCCGGTGGTGTACCGGGATATGCAATGAATCAAGAGTGACATGTATGAAAAATATGATGGTGGCCTTGCCACAAATACGATGTCAACTACATGATCATGCAAAAGCAATATGACAATGATGATGCGTGTCATATAAACGGAACGGTGGAAAGTTGCATGGCAATATATCTCGGAATGGCTATGGAAATGCCATAATAGGTAGGTATGGTGGCTGTTTTGAGGAAGGTATATGGTAGGTGTATGGTACTGGCGAAAGTTGCGCGGCACAAGAGAGGCTAGCAATGGTGCAAGGGTGAGAGTGCGTATAATCCATGGACTCAACATTAGTCATGAAGAACTCATATACTTATTGCAAAAATCTACAAGCCATTGAAACCAAAGTAATACGCGCATGCTCCTAGAGGGATAGATTGGTAGGAAAAGACCACCACTCTTCCCCGACCGCCACTCATAAGGAAGACAATCAATAAATAAAATTGTGCTCCAACTTCATCACAAAGTGGTTCAACATACGTGCATGCTACGGGAATCACAAACTTCAACACAAGTGTTCTTTAAATTCATAATCACCCAACTAGCATGTCTCTAATATCACCATCCTAATATATCAAAACAATTATCAAGTATCAAATTGATCATAGCATCCAGTTCACTTTCTATGATAGTTTTTATTATACCCAATTTGGATGCCCATCATTCTAGGACCAATTTTATAACCATAGCAAATACCATGCTGTTCTAAGAGACTCTCAAAATAATATAAGTGAAGCATGAGAGATCAACAATTTCTACAAAATTAAGCCACCGCCGTGCTCTAAAAGATATAGGTGAAGCACTAGAGCAAAACTATCTAGCTCAAAAGACATAAGTGAAGCACATAGAGTATTCTAATAAATTCCAATCAAGTGAGTTTCTCCCAAAAGGTGTGTACAGTAAGGATGATTATGGTAAACTAAAAATCAAAGACTAATATCACACAAGACACTCCAAGCAAAACACGTATCATGTGGCGAATAAAAATATAGCTCCAAGTAAAGTTATTGATAGACGAAGACAAAAGAGGGGATGCCTTCCGGGGCATCCCCAAGCTTAGGCTTTTGTTTATCCTTGAATATCTTGGGGTGCCATGGGCATCCCCAAGCTTAGGCTCTTGCCACTCCTTATTCCATAGACCATCAAATCTTTACCCAAAACTTGAAAACTTCACAACACAAAACTCAACAGGAAATCTCATAAGCTCCGTTAGTGCAAGAAAGAAAAACCACCACATAAGGTACTGTAATGAACTCATTCTTTATTTATATTGGTGTTAAACCTACTGTATTCCAACTTCTCTATGGTTCATACCACTTAATACTAGCCATAGATGCATCAAAATAAGCAAACAACAAACGAAAAACAGAATCTGTCAAAAACAGAACAGTCTGTAGCAATCTGTAACTTTCGAATACTTCTGTAACTCTAAAACTCCTACCAAAATAGGAAGTCCTGGGCAATTTGTATATTGATCTACAGAAAAAAGAATCAACGCAAAAGCACGTTTCTGTGAATTACTAAAAAAATCGTGTGCGCAAAGTTTCTGTTTTTCAGCAGAATCAAATTAACTATCACCGTAGGCTATCCTATAGGTTATACTTGGCACAAACACTAATTAAAACATGAAAACACATCTAAACAGAAGGTATATGAAAAATGTATTACTAAACATAAGCAAAAACAAAAAACAAAAATAAAATTGGGTTGCCTCCCAACTAGCGCTATCGTTTAACGCCCCTAGCTAGGCATAAAAGCGAGGATAGATCTAAGTAGTGCCCTCTTTGGCACTCGATTCATAAGTAGCTCGCATGATAGATTCATAAGGTAATTTGACTTTCTTTCTTGGAAAGTGCTCCATGCCTTTCTTTAATGGAAATTGGAATCTAATATTCCCTTCCTTCATATCAATAATTGCACCAATTGTTCTAAGGAAAGGTCTACCAAGAATAATAGGACATGAAAAATTGCAATCTATGTCAAGAACGATAAAATCTACGGGCACATAGTTCCTTTTGCAACAATAAGAACATCATTGATCCTTCCCATAGGCTTCTTCATGGTAGAATCCGCAAGATGCAAATTTAAAGAGCAATCATCAAGATCATGGAAACCTAGAATATCACATAAGGTTTTCGGAATCGTGGAAACACTAGCACCCAAATCACACAAAGCATAACACTCATGGTCTTTAATTTTAATCTTTATAGTAGGTTCCCACTCATCATTAAGTTTTCTAGGTATAGAAACTTCCAAATTAAGTTTTTCATCATAAGATTGCATCAAGGCATCAACAATATGTTTGGTAAAAGCTTTATTTTGACTATAAGCATGAGGAGAATTCAAAACGGATTGCAACAAGGAAATACAATCTACTAAAGAACAATTATCATAATTAAATTCCTTGAAATCCAAGATAGTGGGTTCAATGCTTTTTAAAGTCTTGACCTCTCCAATCCCACTTTTACCAAATTTAGCATCAAGATCTAAAAACTCCGAATCATTGGGACGCCTTTTAACTAAAAGTTGACTCATCTCCAGTCCCATCATTATTAAGATTCATATTGCAAGACAAAGATTTAATAGGGGACACATCAATAACTTTTAGATCTTCATCATTATTTTCTTCTAACTTTTCTGGTTTGGCAGCCATCTTATTGACTAAGGTAGCTTGCTTATCAGAAATTTGGGCTATAGATTTTTCAAGACGAGTAATTTGAGAGTTCAAACCATAAAATTCTTTAGACATATCATCAAGCTCTTTGTTCATATACCCCATAAAGCTTTTTTGTTCCTTAAATTCTTTTCTGAAGAAATTATTATGCTCAAATTGTAAAGTCATAAAACTTCTAATGTTTGATTCAATCTCTTCCAACCTTCTAAGATGAAGGTCGGTGTTCTTAGGCAAAGCCATAAGGGCAAACAGGCAAACAAGAAGACAAGCGGAAGAGAGAGGAGATTGGGAAAGAGAGGGCGAATAAAACGGCAAGGGTGAAGTGGGGGAGAGGAAAACGAGAGGCAAATGGCAAATAATGTAATGCGAGGGAGATGAGTTTGTGATGGGTACTTGGTATGTCTTGACTTGAGCGAAGACCTCCCAGGCAACGACGCCAGAAATCCTTCTTGCTACGTCTTGAGCTTGCGTTGGTTTTCCTTGAAGAGGAAAGGATGATGCAGCAATAGTAGTGTAAGTATTTCCCTCAGTTTTTGAGAACCAAGGTATCAATCCAGTAGGGGGCTCCTCAAAAGTCCCACACACCTACACAAACAAACAAGAACTCGCAACCAACGCAATAAAGGGGTAGTTAATCCCTTCACGACCACTTGAGAAAGTGAGATCTGATAGAGATAATATGATAAGATAAATATATTTTTGGTATTTTTATGATATAGATTGGAAAAGTAAAGATGCAAATAAAAGTAGATTGAAAGCTTATATGATAAAAGATAGACCCGGGGTCCATAGGTTTCACTAGTGGCTTCTCTCAAGATAGCATAAGTATTATTGTGGGTGAACAAATTACTGTCGAGCAATTGATAGAAAAGAGAATAATTATGAGATTATCTAGACATGATCATGTATATAGGCATCACGTCTGTGACAAGTAGACCGACTCCTGCCTGCATCTACTACTATTACTTCACACATCGACCGCTATCCAGCATGCATCTAGAGTATTAAGTTCATAAAGAACAGAGTAGCGCATTAAGAAAGATAACATGATGTAGAGGGAAAAACTCATGCAATATGATATAAACCCCATCTTTTTATCCTCAATGGCAACAATACAATACGTGCCTTGCTGTCCCTGCTGTCACTGGGAAAGGACACCGCAAGATTGAACCCAAAGCTAAGCACTTCTCCCATTGCAAGAAAGATCAACCTAGTAGGCCAAACCAAACTGATAATTCGTAGAGACTTGCAAAGATAACATAATCACACATAAAATAATCCAAAGGAGATTCAAATATTTCTCATAGATAAACTTGATCATAAACCCACAATTCATCGGATCTCGACAAACACACCGCAAAAAGAGTTGCATCGAATAGATCTCCAAGAAGACCGAGGAGAACTTTGTATTGAGATTCAAAGAGAGAGAAGAAGTCATCTAGCTAATAACTATGGACCCGAAGGTCTGCGGTAAACTACTCACAACTCATAGGAGAGGCCTTGGAGATAATGTAGAGGCCCTCCGTGGTTGATTCCCCCTCCAGCGGGGCGCCGACAAAGGCTCCAAGATGGGATCTCGCGGATACAGAAGGTTACAGCGGTGGAAATAGTTTTTCGTGGTGCTCCTCGATGGTTTTGGGGTACATGGGTATATATAGGAGGAAGAAGTAGGTCGGTGGATGCTCGAGGGGCCCACGAGGGTGGGGTGCGTGCCCACCTGTAGGGGGCGTGCCGGGCACCCTCGTGGCCGCCTCCTCTGTTTCTTGACGTCCACTCCAAGTCCCCTGGATCACGTTTGTTCCAAAAAGATCGCTCCCGAAGGTTTCATTCCGTTTGGACTCCGTTTGATATTCCTTTTCTTCGAAATACTGAAATAGGAAAACAAACAGCAATTCAGGCTAAGCCTCCGGTTAGTAGGTTAGTCCAAAAAATGATATATATGTATAAAGTAAAGCCCATAAACATCCAAAACGGGTAATATAATAGCATGGAACAATCAAAAATTATAGATACGTTGGAGATGTATCAGGCCATTGACCGACGACGACGGCGGTGTCTTGCACCGTTGTTGGCGTACTCCTGGACGTTGGCCCTAGCTTCAAGGAAGGCCACAATGTTCTGGACTTCGGTCTCCAGGAGCGAGTCAATTGGCGGGAGGAGGCGACTGGCGTTGGTGCAAGGAAGCGGTCGACGGTGGCCATCCATGCCGCTGAGGGGGGCACTGGCACCCGCGCGGGGACAGGCGTTGGCAAAGGTGCAGCAGAGACATTCGTGTGCACGAGCACCGGCAGGGGCGCGCACATCAGTGCACGCGCAGGCGCGTGCACTGGGAGGTGCACGGGCACCGGCATGGGCGTGCGCATCAGTGCACCCACAGGCGCATGCGTTGGCAGGTGCACGGGCGCGTGAAAGTCGGCGGGGACCTCGTGGAACCCCGTGGCATCAAGCTCGGCAACAATGTGCGGCTCCCAGCCCATCAATGCCACGGGGATGGGCGCTGGCGCAAACGGGGCGACGGGAGCCGGAACGGGAGCGGGGACAGGCGCCTCGTCTTCCCGCAAGGCCGGTTGAAGCTCGTCCCACATCGCTTTATGTTCTTGAGACTTCGGCTGGGTGTCTTCCTCAGGAAACTGGAAGACTAAGGACAGACCATCGTGATGCGGGATGGCATACAGTTAGGTTAGGTTGGTTGGAGGTAGACGACAGGAGAATCGGAGGGGAAGAGAGAAGATTGTAGAGATACATGGTAGTGCGGGGTTGATTTTAAACTGCGGCTCCGACAACATTAAAAGTGGGAGCAGTTGGGACGAAGGTGGGTGGCGGAGCCTGGTCAAAGGGCTCGCCTCCCGGTGAGCCTGCACATCGGTCTGCTCGCATGCCTCTTTGTCAGCCGGCGCAGCGGTCTACTCACACGCCTCCCATCGACTCACACGCTTGCTCGGACGGCACCTGCCGATGAGAAGCGGGACTCGTGGCAGCACGTAAACGCCCACGGTTTCAATAGTGAAAGTGTTCGCCTTAACATGACAGGTCTTTGTTCCAAGATACCTTGGCTCTTCATTTGTGCAACTTCTCATAAGCAGCTTGTCTCAAATTGAAGAAAAAATTACGTAGGAATATTTGTGCCATATCACGTGACCATGCTCAGTTTCATGAATTTCTGGTCACTTTTGGATTTTCTGAAATTTAAAATCCAGGATTCGAAACAATATCGTAACCTGCATCATGCAATAAATTTTCAAGCGATACATCTTTCCTGTTGTATTTCTTAAGAAAAGATTTGGTCAAACATTTTGCCTAATTAGACTTCAGACAAGTTATATATGCAGAGTAAATGGATAATCCCTCCATACCAGTGCATTGCCTGATATATTAACTCAAGTTTTTTAGGGGTATATATTAACTCAAGTACTAGTAGGCACAAACAAATGGGCTCAATTCTATGCTCATCCTGGTGTAGTAGTAGTACTAGGCAATGCAGTTGACGGGTGATCTTGGTAGCGGCGACCGAGGGAATTGAACCGTGCTCGGCACGATAGGTAACATTGTCTAGTTACTAAAGCATCCCTCCATTGTTCATCGGTAGTCGTTATGGACCGGGGACATGAGGGGAATTTCCTAGGGCTGGAATTCTGGCTGCCAGATATTTCGACTCGAAACATGGAGGCTCGACTGGTTGGGGTTGGCTAATGTGCGTACCATGCATGCCACCAAAAGGACACAAGCCCGTTTTTTAGGATCAACACGAGCCAAGGTCTGGCTGGTACGCCATTGGGTCCTACCATTCGAGAATACGAAAGGATCCCTAAAAAAAGAATACGAAAGGAATCTTTTAAATTGCCGAACGAAACTATGTGTATTACAATGCCTGTATTTTCCTTGTAAATAGTAATCTCAACGTGGTAATTGATTTATGACGAGTTCTTGAATTAGAGTGAGTTTGTGATATAGTGATCTCAATGTGGATTTCACATTTCATGGTATCCCTAGTAAGTTTTTCAGTGCAAATTCAAATTTAAAAGATGAATGGTATGGTGGTGATAAAACTTTGTATATATCAAACATACGACCACACACACACACACACGAACACAACAGCAATCCAATAAGTATAGTGCATCTATTTTTCCAAACCATGCATGTATGACACGAATTCAAAAATACTCCTTCAGTTCCTAAATATTAGTCTTTTAGAGATTTCAACAAGTGACTACATACGGAGCAAAATGAGTGAATCTACACTCTAAAATATGTCTATATACATCCATATGTGGCAGTCCATTTGAAATCGCTAAAAAGACTAATATTTAGGAATGAAGGGAGTAAAATGAAATACATGCATGGTCCTCAATTCAATATTTAAAATGAAAAGGAAACTGAAACATGAATATTAAGTCTAGTACTACAGTACATGCAAATGTTGTGTTTAGGCGGAGCTATGTAGATTGTCGGGGGTTAACCCCTCGACCCTAGATAAAATTGTGAAGCTCTATTTAGGATTGTTTAGATTATATTTGTCCCCACTGAGGGAGTCCTGGATTAAGGGGTCCTCGGCCGTCCGGTCTATGTGACGTGGGCTGGACTGATGGGCTATGAAGATACAAGACCAAAGACTCTCACCTGTGTTCGGATGGGACTCTCCTTGGCGTGGAAGGCAAGCTTGGCGCTCGGATATGAAGATTCCTTTCTCTGTAACCAACTTTGTACAACCCTAGTCCCCTCCGGTGTCTATATAAATCGGAGGGCTTAGTCCGTAGAGGCGATCATAATCATACATGCTAGACTTCTAGGGTTTTAGCCATTACGATCTCGTGGTAGATCAACTCTTGTAATACTCATATTCATCAAGATCAATCAAGCAGGAAGAAGGGTATTACCTCCATAGAGAGGGCCCGAACCTGGGTAAACATCGTGTCCCCCGCCTCCTATTACCATCAACCTCAGACGCACAGTTCGGGACCCCCTACCAGAGATCTGCCGGTTTTGACACTGACATTGGTGCGTTCATTGAGAGTTCCGCTGCATCGTCACCAAAAGGTTTGATGGCCCCGTCAATCATCTACAATAATGCAGTCCAGGGGGAGGTCTTCCTCCCCGGACAGATCTTCGTATTCGGCGGCTTCGCACTGCGGGCCAAGTCGCTTGGCCATCTAGATCATATCGACAGCTACGCCCCTGGCCATCAGGTCAGGTTGGGAAGCTTGAATTACGTTGCTAATATCCGCGGAGACTTGATCTTCGACGGATTCGAGCCCATGGCAGCTGCTCCCTGCCACCACGATGAACATGACCTAAATCTGTCATCGGACTGTGCCCAGGTGATAGCGCATGTAACTGCTCTGGCCCTGGATCCGGAGCAGATTGCATTGTCCGAGGATGGGAAGCTCAACCCGCCGCGGAAGCCGCAGACTCAGCGGCGTTAGAGCCGCACACAGATCCAACCTCGAGCGGGGCCTGTGTCACCGGAACCTCGGATTCATCTCCTACCATAGGTTCTGAACCGCGTACATCCGCGCCCATCAAACCTGATCAGGCGCCGATCGTTGAATTCAGCCCCGCGGACATCTTCTAGCACTCACCTTTATGCGATGTGCTAAACTCATTAAAAGCCCTCTCCTTATCTGGTGACTCTCAGTCGAACTATATCCAGTTTGGATTGGAAGCTGATGACGGAGAATTCCGCTTCCCACCCACTACCAACATCATAGCCACTGTTGAAGACTTAACCGACATGCTCGATTACGGCTCCGAAGACATCGACGGTATGGACGACGATGACGGAGAGGAGAAGGCACGAAAACCACCGCTTATAGGGCGCTGGACAACCACCAACTCGTACGACGTATACATGGTGGATACACCCAAAGAGAACAACAACGACAATGAAAAGGATCCAGTCGAGGACAATACTCCTGAGATATAGCTAAAGCACCAACATCAGCGGCACCGCTCTAAACCACGCCGTGGAAAAAACAGCAATACCGGCACAGGAGAAAATAATACTCCGAATGATGCCAAAGACAACGAAGACCCCGTTGAGCCAACCTTTGAACAGGATGAACGGGAAGATGGGCGAGTTAGCCCTGATGAACAGGCCATAAACGAAGACTTGGAGGACAGTAACTACCTTCCGCTCTCCGAGGACGAGGTAAGCCTCGGCAACGAGGATTTTATCATGCCTGAGGAACCTCTCAATCACGAGTGCTTTAAGCGCCAGCTAATAGCCATTGCAAAGAGCCTGAAAAAAAGCAGCAGCAGCTTCAAGCTGATTAAGATCTGCTCAATGATAGATGGACTAATGTCCTAGCAGCCGAATAATACGGCCTCGAGCGCCCAACCAAAAGTTACCCGAAGCGCAAATTGTTACCCCAATTCGATGACGAGGCGCTGGAGCCCGTCCTACCAGCGCATAATATGGCTGACCGACCACCACGTGGCCGGGACAAAGCGGCAACTCTAGCCGAACACCATCCCGTACCTCGCGGTAAGGGCAGAGAAATAATAGCTCGGGGTCATACATATGACCTGCGACAGGACCTAGACAACAGGACAGGTCAGACAAGATCGATCTACAAATCATGGGGATGTGCCCGGGTGTGCAACGATGGCCATCTAGCCGAACGTGACAAACACAACCATGCCCGGGCCAAACACCGCAGATGAACTCCATCCGAGCTACGTCGCGACATGGCCTGATATAGAGGCGCCGCACACCCCCTTTGCTTCACTGATGAAGTAATGGAACACGAATTCCCAGAAGGGTTTAAACCCATGAATATCGAATCATACGATGGAACAACAGACCCCGCAGTATGGATTGAAGATTTCCTCCTCCATATCCACATCGCCCGCGGTGATGACCTCCACGCCACTAAATACCTCCCATTAAAACTAAAGGGGCCAGCGCGGCACTGGCTGAACAACCTCCTCGAGAACTCCATCGGCAGCTGGGAAGACTTGGAAGACGCCTTCTGCAATAACTTCCAAGGTACATATATTCGGCCTCCGGACGCCGATGACCTAAGTCACATCATCCAGTAGCCCGGGAGTCTACCAAGAAGCTTTGGACTAGGTTCTTAATCAAAAAGAACCAAATTGTCGATTGTCCGGACGCCGAAGCCCTCGCGGCCTTTAAACATAGTGTCCGAGATGAGTGGCTCGCCCGCCACCTCGGTCAAGAAAAACCAAGATCCATGGCCGCCCTTACCACTCTGATGACCCGTTTTGCGTGGGAGAAGACAGCTGGCTCACTCGTAGAAGCAACAACACCGATGATCCGGGTACTTCCAAAGTTCGAGATGGCAACGGCAAGCCACGACACAATAAATACAAACATCGCAATAACAATGAAGGAACCCAAGACACGACAGTTAACGCCGGATTCAGTGGTTCCAAACCCGGTCAACGGAAAAAGCCATTCAAGGCAAACAAAGACGAACCATCCAATTTAGACAAGATATTGGATTGGCCCTGCCAGATTCATGGCACCCCCGTTAAACCAGCCAATTACACCAACAGGAGGTGTTGGGTTTTTAAACAAGTCGGCAAGCTTAATGCCGAACACAAGGTGAAGGGGCCGCCCAGTGATAGCGATGACGAAGAGACTCGCCAGGCGAACACCGGGGGTCAGAAACAATTCCCCCCAAAGTAAAGACAGTGAACATGGTATACATGCCGCACATCCCTACAGGGGACTGCAAGAGAACGCTACGGGACGCCGACGCTATAGAGCCAGCCGCCCCAAGATTAAGCCAATGGGCGGCCCGCCCAATCCTTTTGATCGCAAGGACCACCCAACCAGTATCCCTCATGAAGGTCCGGCAGCTCCCATCCTCGATCCAATTATCGATGGGTTCCATCTCATGAAAGTCCTTATGGACAGCGGCAATAGCATTAATCTACTCTACCAAGACACTGTCCGCAAAATGGGCATTGATCCTTCAAGAATCAGGCCCACCACAACTACCTTCAAGGGAACAATATCCGGCGTAGAAGCTCACTGCATGGGCTCGATTACATTGGAAGTCATTTTCGGCTCGCTAAACAACTTTCGAAGCGAAGGCTTGACCTTCGATATCGCCCCGCTCCGCAGTAGCTACCATGCACTACTCGGGCGTACCGCTTTTGCTCGCTTTAATGCGGTCCCACATTACACCTATCTCCAACTTAAGATGCCCGGTCCACGCGGCATCATCACGATAAACGGAGATACGGAATGCTCCCTCCGTATAGAGGAACACACTATGGATACTGCGGCCGAAGTACAAAGCCACCTTATCAAGCCGCACATTTCGTTGGCCATCAAGCCGCCGGTCTCCCTTAGACATGACCAATCAATCTCAGAGCTGAATTAGCAGTTCGGCCTCCGCCGTCCACCCCATATAGCCGCGTAGTCTGTCCCATGCACATAATTATACACTTAAAATACCCTGGTCACCGGTGGAGGCACAATGCGGATAGACCTATAACACTATCCGCATTCTCATAGTCCTTTTCTTTTTCTAACCATTTTTTATCTTTTTACCTCAGGTGACTGTATTTGTTGAGAAGTCCTTTAACCAAGGCAAGGCAGCGCAGACGAGCGACAGGAGGTCCAAATGCTTTTTGGACCGCACTCTTTATTCCAAACCTGTAAAGTGCCCTTTTTCTCAGCTTTCGACCCCCGGCATGTCAAATAGCCTTAGTAGTAGCGTTATAATCTGTAAAGATCGCGCTTGACGTATCATTCAGATGCTACTCAACATAACCCTTATTCAGTATTTGCTTTTTTTGCTTATGTGGTTATTTCACAAACGCACCTCGGCATATATTGCCAGGGGCTCGATATGGCAACATATGAGTTGCCGACAAGTCCGAACAGCTTTATAGCACGCTTCGGCGTCACGAGTTTGGCCTTATATGCACCGATCCGAATCATGTCTTTGGTCAATAGTTGGGTTGCCCGGCTCCTGTGCTTACTACCTTACGTTCCGCTCTATCGGCTAGGGTAGTAAAGGGAGAACTATTGCGATTGTGTCCTGGTTTGTCCGGATGAGCACCTCAGTAGAGAAAGCTGAAAACTGACTGTCATGATGCGGCGAGAGCTGGTCAACCACTCGATGACTCAACGGAATCTTCCCGATTCCTTCCGTATTATACGAAGGACCGTTCTTAAGGTCACGTATGTAAACACACCATATTCGGATAACCATGTACATACCAGGGGCTATATCATAGACCCACCGTCAAACTCCTATGGCTAAGTGAAAGTGTTAAAGCCCTATAGTCTGATTGCCTGGTTTGCTGCATTGACACCTCCTTAATGGACCAAGACGTTGGATCAAGAGTGATCAAGTGCTTTTCTGAACACCCCTGCGTTATATGCGAGGGGGTTGAAGCCGACGATTGGTAAACTTTTAGATTATACAAACGGTCGCACAGGAGGCACCAAAAACTTTTTAGACAAAAGTATAAAAAACATAGCCCTAATATATCATAATATTGTTTTTACAATTTCGGTACACTTCACTCGAACATAATATCTTTCGAGCACTAACCCTCTATCAAGCGGGCACCCTCTAGGACATCCTCAAAATAATGCTCTGGCATGTGATGGTCCTTGCCCTCGGGTGGACTTTTCGCCACAATATCGGTGGCCTTCATCTTCGTCCAGTATGTCTTGACGCGGGCAAGGGCCATCCGTGCACCTTCTATGCATGTTGACCGCTTAACAGCGTCGATACGCGGCGCCACATCAACAAGTCGCTGCACCAAACCGAAATAACTATTCGGAATTGGCTTAGTGGGCCACAGCCGAACCACGACGTCCTTCATGGCAGATCCGGATATCTTGTGGAGCTCGGCCCACTGGGCCATCTGTTCATTCAGCAACAGCGGATGCTTTGGCATGCTGAATTGCGACCAGAAAAGCTTTTCCGTCGCATGTCCTTCTTGCGCTTGGAAAAACTGTGTCGCATCAGAGGCACTCTTCAGCAAGTCCAAAAATGCATCTGGAGAACTCCACATTTGATTAAGCGGGCCATACTTCAGATCACCAAATTTGTTTTGTAATAAGAAGGGCTTACCAGCGGCGATCTCCCCGGCTTGTCGGATCTCCTCCCGAGCCGCTCTAGACTCTGACCGTGCTTCCCTTGCCTCTTGTAAGGCCTTGTCAAGATCGGTCGCTCTGGTTTTGTTATCTTTCTCGAGAAACTCGCATCGGCTAGTGGCATCCATTAGCTCAAGCGCCATAGTAGATATTCTCTCCTTGCACTGGCGCCGAGCAGCCTGTTCGGCCTTTAATTCAGCAGCTACCTTTTTGGCAGCCACATTACTCATCCTGGCTTGTTCCTTGGCCTGGGCAAGCTCAGCCCAAAGGGTCTCAACTGCAGCAGCACTATCTGCAGTTATGCATATCTCGGTATACAATTCTCAGTGGCATGCTCATATTATAGTACTTGCATATACTGACTGCCCCAAAAACATACCTTGTGCCTCGTCGAGCTGCCTGTTAATAAGTGTGATGTCATCATCCGCCACGTCAAGCTTCTGCTTCAGATCTGCAACCTCTGTAGCTTGGACAGTCGCCAGGGATGTAACAGCCTGTATTCCAATTAGTCAGATTATTTCCTGGGCATATCTTTCTTGATCCTCTGATCGCCTCCCTTTGGACGCCAACCAGAGTCTTAGGGGCTACTATCTATACACAGGCACATTTTGCGTTTATGGCACAATTGAAAATATTACATTACGTACCTCGAAGCCTCTTAGCAGGCCCGTAAAGGCTTCATTCAATCCACTTTTCATGGACAGAACCCTCTCAACCACCATACCATCAAGGTACGATGTTCCTCTGAGATGGGCACACGTCGCAATGTGTCTGTCAATGTATCCGACACCTCCGGATCCCTAGGAGCAGCTGAAGGGGTATGGACTCCCTTCAAAGGAATATGTTTACCCGACCTTAGAGTCATCTCTGGCTGTAAATCGGATAGTCCGGGGCCTTTATTATTGGTCCCTGTAGGGGCCGCACACCCCGGACCCTGGACGGCCGAAGTGTCACCTTCGGGCCTAGTCTTCATTGTCCCTCGCACCGCTTGTTGATCGGGAGAGATCCTCCGGGACGACACCTCGGGGTCGTCTGCCCTATTGGGCAGGGAGATCTATGGAGGCGTCTCGCTCTCCATCATCTCCGGAAGAAGATCCCCCGAGGAGGAGGACTGTTGAGGAAGGCTGCATGCCAGACTGTAAACATATATTTTAAATATCACCCTTGCAACCAGGAAAGGACGGGAT
Organism: Triticum dicoccoides; assembly: GCF_002162155.2. Lineage (NCBI taxonomy): Eukaryota > Viridiplantae > Streptophyta > Magnoliopsida > Poales > Poaceae > Triticum > Triticum dicoccoides. Next base: position 392,495,543 of record NC_041393.1, on the reverse strand, counting down.
ATGTTTAACACACGCTTGTTCACTTACAATTCAGCTAAGGGCCTGTCCTTACGGAGGAACTGCGTGACAACGTCACCTCCCAAACCAGAACCCCTTGACAGGGATATCTTCCCTCGCTTAGAAGCCTTTATCTTCAAGTCTTTGGAGGCGGTCCTCTTCTTCCCATGGGGAGAAGGGATGTCAGTTTCTCCTTCCCTTTCATGTTCGGAAGAGGGAGTTCCAATCTCGCCAGACGAGGTGTCTGGTGTACCTCTAGAATGGCGGCCACTCTGGGCCTTCTTGCTCTCCTCCCTGTCTTCCTTCGCCGGCACTTGATATGGTGCCGGAACCAGCATCCTTGTTAACACCGGATCAACTGAGTCTTCGGGAAGAGGGGCCGAACACCTAATTCTCTCCGCCTTCTTTATCTAGCCCTGACCGAGTATGGTTTTTTCAGTATATTGTTATGAGAAATTTAATTAAGCTGTGTTCAAGATTGCTTACCGAGGTATCTGGATTATTGCAGTCAAGGCTGATGTCCTGTGTAGTATCCGGACACTGTTTTCGTGCCCCGAAGAATAATTTCCACATTCCTCTGAGCGTCGTGCCGGAGAAGTGCTGAAGGGTTCGTGGTCCTTCCGGATTGAACTCCCACATACGGAGAGGCCATCACTGGCACGGTAGGACCCGACGGACTATCATTACTTAGATTACATTGATAAGACCGGTGTCCTTTTCAATGAGGCTCCGAATGTGGCTTTGCAGCATCCGCACTTCATCAATTGATCCCTAGTCCAGCCCCTTATTAATTCATGATGCAAGCTGTAACAGAGGGCCTGATCGGAATGCAGGTGTAGCTGCCCACTTGGTGCAGCATCCATAGGTTGGAAGTTTCTGTGAAGGAGCCTTTTGGACAAGGAGGATTGGTGAGTTTGCTCACTGCAGCGCCACCGCACTCCGCTTGTTTCCCGTCGACTACCTTCGGCTTCACATTAAAGTTCTTGAGCCACAAGCCTAAGTGTGGGGGAACACGAAGGAAGGCCTCGCAGACAATAATGTACGCCGAGACGTGAAGAAAGGAGTCCGGAGCTAGATCGTGAAAATATAGCCCGTGATAGAACATGAGCCCTCGAATGAAGGGATGAAGAGCGAACCCTATCCCTCGGAGGAAGTGGAAGATGAATACGACCCTCTCACCGGATCTAGGAGTAGGAATAACCTGCCCTTGAGCAGCAAGCCTGTGGGGGATTTCCGCGGTCAGGTATCTTGCCTCCCGGAGCTTCGCGATATCCTCCTCTGTGACAGAGGAAGCCACCCACCGGCCTTGAGATCTGGGTCGGGACATGACTGGGAAGCACGAAGCGATTGAACCTTGGGTGCTGGAGCTTGAGGTAGGAGAGGTTGAGGAAAGGGTTGGCGTAAAGGAGAAAAGACGGGTCTTAGCCCCTTTATAAAGGTGATGGATATCAAACGCCCCCTCCTAGGCCTTAAAACCTGCCTATTCCCAAGGAGTCATGCCAATAGAACGGGGGTTACCCACACCCGTATTAATGAGAATCCTGCAATAAGGGGACACGATCTCTGCTTTGACAAGACGTGCCAATAAAACCGCATCTTGAAATATGGAGCGGTAGGCTAAAAGACGATTTGAATAATGGTCGGGCAGCGGTGTGATGTCACGCTACAAAAAGTTGTCAGCGGATTGGACTCATTAAATACTATACTCTCTACGGTTGTGTGTGGTATTTTTTTTGCAGATCCGGGCACGTTTTCTGTATTCGAAGGATGCTTTGGAGTATTTGGAGGAGGAACCCGCCTTGCAATGCCGAAAACAATCTGTGCGCCGGACACCTCATCATTGAAGCCTGGTTTAGGGGCTACTGAGGGAGTCCTGGATTAAGGGGTCCTCGGCCGTCTGGTCTATGTGACATGGTCCGGACTGATGGGCTATGAAGATACAAGATCAAAGACTCTCACCTATGTCCGGATGGGACTCTCCTCGGCATGGAAGGCAAGCTTGGCACCCGGATATAAAGATTCCTTTCTCTGTAACCGACTTTGTACAACCCTAGTCCCCTCCGGTGTCTATATAAACCGGAGGGCTTAGTCCGTAGAGGCGATCATAATCATACAGGCTAGACTTCTAGGGTTTTAGCCATTACGATCTCGTGGTAGACCAACTCTTGTAATACTCATATTCATCAAGATCAATCAAGCAGGAAGTAGGGTACTACCTCCATAGAGAGGGCCCGAACCTAGGGAAACATCATGTCCCCCGCCTCATGTTACCATCAACCTCAGATGCACAGTTCGGGACCCCCTACTCGAGATCCGCCGGTTTTGGCATCGACGCCCACCCTCCTCCTCCCCGGGAGAATATCATGTGCCCCTACACTTTAGATGCTATATGTGGATACGAGTTGCTTGGAACTTGTTGATCTGAGATATAGCAACTCACATGATGTCTTAATATTTTTACAGGAAACCTTAATGAGTTTGATAATTGCACACAATTTGTACAAAAACTACTCAGATGCCCTTGGATCCCATATCCAACGACCTCGAAGCTCGTATCACCGTAGCATCTAAGATGAAGGAGAACATCATATTCTCCTGTATGTCAGAATATCATGGGCTACCACACCTTAGATGCTTTGGTGATACAAGCTCTTCGGAGCCGTTAGATTTGTGACCGAACAACTCCTCCGTGGTTCGAATGTTTTTTGCAGAAAAGCCCCCAAAGAGTTCGGCCACTGCTTACAAGCACAAAGACTGCTCAGATGTCATTGGATCTCAGATCAAACAACCTCGAAGCTCGTATCACCGTGCCATCCAATTGCGATAGCACCTGATGTTTTCTCGCACGGGAGAATATGAGGTGCTCCCGCACTGTAGATTCTATGGTGATACGAGTTCATGGAGATCTAACGGCTCACAGTAGAAGATTTGAATGTTTTTGCAATATATGCCTGAGAGAGTTTGGGAATTGCACAGAAAGTACAAGTACTACGCATGTGGCATCTGATCACAGATCATACGACCTAGATGCTTGTATCACAGTAGCTGCTAATTAAGCTACGGGGAGCGCCTAATATGAGCAACGGGGAGCCGTTGGATCCAAGATGCAGCGGCACACACGAGGCCTGAATGTTTTATTTGCAAAAAAGAACTTGGAGAGTTTGGAAATTGCGCATAATTACAAAGACTACTCCCAAGCCATTGGATCTCAGTTCCAACGATGTAAAAACTCGTATCACCATATCATCTAAGCTGCGGGGTGGATGTGATATTCTATGCCGCTGTCTTTTTTGTTCGTAAACTTGCAAAATACGTGTAACTCGTGCCGTTACTTGTCTAATCGCACAAAGTGTTTGTTCAAAAAACCATCTTACACTGAAATATCGGAACAACACACGGGGGTCCCACTTGTCATTGATCAAATTTGGATCTAAAACTAACAAATCTGAAAGACGAGATTCGAAGTAGCAACCTAGACTACAAAGCATAAGTCGATAGCATGAAACAACAACAGTTGTTGGCTTTGTTACATAACTTGATTTTATACAGTATTACGTTGAGTAGAGTAGAGGGAGTGCCTCGTCAACACGTGCATGACCGTTGACTCACTTACTGGTGGGTCCCAGGTCTGTGATCTCTCACTCCTCTCCATCGTCTAACCTTTAGACGCACGGGCACACACGAAAAGCGGCGCTAGCTTGCCCTGTGTTATTATAACTAGAAAAAGCTTGGAAAATAGAAGAATCGCCTAGAACAAGAGACGTTGTGGTTGGTCGAGATGGAGATAACCACACCTATCCTCCGTGCCACGTTAGCATGTTGAAGTTGTGTGGCTAGTGGGGTGTTTTCGACCGACTGGCTGGGTCCCGAGCTCGAACCATAGGTACTGCTACGTCTAATACAGTATATTTTTACATGCACATTTTTCCTCCATGCGGAGACGTGGCACACCCTATCGTGCGGTTTCGGGGTCCTCCCAGGTGGTGCACGCATATATTCTTCCTTGCCGAGATGTGGGATGTCCTACCGCGCGTTTTCTGGGTCCTCCTCGGTTGTAGCACTGAAGCAAGTAAATGAGTCGTCAAATCACGAAAGACCACCTTTCCTACCGAGTACATCAGTGAAGCACGGTGTCTAGCTAGTTGGGAAAGTGTGAGCGATTAGCTAGGTCGCCGCCACATTTGTTTTTTCACCCTTTTTTATCTCCTTGCCGGCAGGTAAATTTAAATATCCACCGCGGCATTGCTCTAGTCTTTGGGTGCGGTAGGCGCGGCGGGATTTTTAATTTTTTGATTGACGGGAGCAGGCGAGGCAGGATTTTTAATTTTTTGATTGATGGGAGCAGGCACGGCAGTAATTAGTCATGATGACTCCGCCTATAAAACCCACTGCTCCCTGATGTGAGAAGTCATCGACTGGTGTTTTCCCATGGTGAAACCTAAAGATTCCCCGCTCCTCGGCTGGCTCCCTCCGCCTTCCCATAGATTGCATTGCCTTTCAGCCGTTTCGCCCCCTTTGCTTCCTCTCCCCATTGCTTCTACCTAGTGCCATGGTGGCGTAGCAGATCACGAAGTCTGAGGTGAGGCGCCTGACACAGGAGCTCTAGGCCATGGATGCGGAGCTCGGGGCCAAGGACGTGGAGCTCTGTGAGCGCAAGGAGGAGAGGAGTGCCATGCTCCTCCGTTATGTGCGGGAGTTCACTGACCTTCAAAAGCGGCAGGCGTCCACCACAAAGATGCTCCAGGCGTCGGCGGTGTTGCTGCAGAAAGCGGGAGATATGATAGGTCGTCAAGGGAGCCGGTTGGAGCACGAGCGGGCCGATCGTGACGAGGTCCAGGATCGCCTCAACCACTTGGTGGACCAAGTTGTTGTTGGATAACGTAGTAATTTCAAAAAAATTCCTACGCACACGCAAGATCATGGTGATGGCATAGCAACGAGAGGGGAGAGTGTTCGTCCACGTACCCTCGTAGACTGTAAGCGGAAGCGTTATAACAACGCGGTTGATGTAGTCGTACGTCTTCACGATCCGACCGATCCAAGCACTGAACGTACGGCACCTTCGAGTTCAACACACGTTCAGCTCGATGACGATCCCCGGGCTCCGATCCAGCAAAGCTTCGGGGAAGAGTTCCGTCAGCACGACGGTGTGGTGACGATGATGATGTTCTACCGGCGCAAGGCTTCGCCTAAACTCCACGACGATATGACCAAGGTGGAATATGGTGGAGGGGGGCACCGCACACGGCTAAGGAACGATCCGTAGATCAACTTGTGTGTCTTTGGGTTGCCCCCTGCCCCCGTATATAAAGGAGGGAGGGGGGAGGCCGGCCGGCCCTTGTTGGGCGCGCCAGGAGGAGGAGTCCTCCTCCTAGTAGGAGTAGGACTCCTCCTTTCCTACTCCTACTAGGAGGGGAAGGAAGGGGGAGAGGAGGGGAAGGAAAGAGGGGGGCGCCCCCCTCCTAGTCCAATTCGGACCAGAGGTAGAGGGGGCGTGCGGCCCTTCCTGGCCGCCCCTCTCTCTTCCCACCAAGGCCCATGTGGCCCATTAACTCTCCGGGGGGGGGGGTTCCGGTAACCCTCCGGCACTCCGGTTTTCTCCGAAATCACCCGGAACACTTCCGGTGTCCGAATATAGTCGTCCAATATATCAATATTTATGTCTCGACCATTTCGAGACTCCTCGTCATGTCCGTGATCACATCCAGGACTCCGAACAAACTTCGGTACATCAAAACTTGTAAACTCATAATAAAACTGTCATCGTAACGTTAAGCGTGCGGACCCTACGGGTTCGAGAACTATGTAGACATGACCTAGAACTATTCTCGGTCAATAACCAATAGCGGAACCTGGATGCCCATATTGGTTCCTACATATTCTACGAAGATCTTTATCGGTCAAACCGCATAACAACATACGTTGTTCCCTTTGTCATCGGTATGTTACTTGCCCGAGATTTGATCGTCGGTATCCAATACCTAGTTCAATCTCGTTACCGGCAAGTCTTTTTACTCGTTCTGTAACACATCATCTTATAACTAACTCATTAGTTACAATGCTTGCAAGGCTTAGGTGATGAGTATTACCGAGAGGGCCCAGAGATACCTCTCCGACAATCGGAGTGACAAAACCTAATCTCGAATTATGCCAACCCAACATGCACCTTCGGAAACACCTGTAGAGCACCTTTATAATCACCCAGTTTTGTTGTAACGTTTGGTAGCACACAAAGTGTTCTTCCGGCAAACGTGAGTTGCACAATCTCATAGTTGCAGGAACTTTGTATAAGTCATGAAGAAAGCAATAGCAACATACTAAATGATCAAGTGCTAGGCTAACGGAATGGGTCATGTCAATCACATCATTCTCCTAATGATGTGATCCCATTAATCAAATGACAACACATGTCTATGGTTAGGAAACATAACCATCTTTGATTAATGAGCTAGTCAAGTAGAGGCATACTAGTGACTTTATGTTTGTCTATGTATTCACACATGTATCATGTTTCCGGTTAATACAATTCTAGCATGAATAATAAACATTTATCATGATATGAGGAAATAAATAATAACTTTATTATTGCCTCTAGGGCATATTTCCTTCAGTCTCCCACTTGCACTAGAGTCAATAATCTAGATTACACAGTAATGATTCTAACACCCATGGAGTCTTGGTGCTGATCATGTTTTGCTCATGAGAGAGGCTTAGTCAACGGGTCTGCAACATTCAGATCCGTATGTATCTTGCAAGTCTCTATGTCTCCCACTTGGACTTGGTCCCGAATGGAATTGAAGCGTCTCTTGATGTGCTTGGTCCTCTTGTGAAATCTGGATTCCTTTGCCAAGGCAATTGCACCAGTATTGTCACAGAAGATCTTCATTGGTCCCGATGCACTAGGTATGGCACCTAGATCGGAAATGAACTCCTTCATCCAGACTCCTTCATTTGATGCTTCCGAAGCAGCTATGTACTCCGCTTCACATGTAGATCCCGCTACGACGCTTTGTTTAGAACTGCACCAACTTACAGCTCCACCGTTTAATAAAAACACGTATCCGGTTTGCGATTTAGAATCGTCCGGATCAGTGTCAAAGCTTGCATCGACGTAACCGTTTACGACTAGCTCTTTGTCACCTCCATATACGAGAAACATATCCTTAGTCCTTTTCAGGTATTTCAGGATGTTCTTGACCGCTGTCCAGTGATCCACTCCTGGATTACTTTGGTACCTTCCTGCCAAGCTTATTGCTAAGCATACGTCAGGTCTGGTACACAACATTGCATACATAATAGAGCCTATGGCTGAAGCATAGGGAACATTTTTTCATTTTCTCTCTATCTTCTGCTGTGGTCGGGCATTGAGTTTGACTCAACTTCACACCTTGTAGCACAGGCAAGAATCCTTTCTTTGCCTCATCCATTTTGAAATTTTTCAAAATTTTGTCAAGGTATGTGCTTTGTGAAAGTCCTATTAAGCGTCTTGATCTATCTCTATAGATCTTGATGCCCAATATGTAAGCAGCTTCACCGAGGTCTTTCATTGAAAAACTTTTATTCAAGTATCCTTTTATGCTATCCAGAAATTCTATATCATTTCCAATTAATAATATGTCATCTACATATAAAATTTGAAATGCTACAGAGCTCCCACTCACTTTCTTGTAAATACAGGCTTCTCCAAAAGTCTGTATAAAACCATATGCTTTGATCACACTATCAAAGCGTTTATTCCAACTCCGAGATGCTTGCACCAGTCCATAAATGGAACGCTGGAGCTTGCACACTTTGTCAGCACCTTTTGGATCAACAAAACCTTCCGGCTGCATCATATACAACTCTTCTTCTAGAAATCCATTCAAGAATGCAGTCTTGACATCCATTTGCCAAATTTCATAATCATGAAATGCAGCAATAGCTAACATGATTCGGACGGACTTAAGCATCGCTACGGGTGAGAAAGTCTCATCGTAGTCAACCCCTTGAACTTGTCGAAAACCTTTTGCAACAAGTCGAGCTTTATAGACAGTTATATTACCATCAGTGTCAGTCTTCTTCTTAAAGATCCATTTATTCTCAATGGCTTGCCGATCATCGGGCAAGTCAACCAAAGTCCATACTTTGTTTTCATACATGGATCCCATCTCAGATTTCATGGCTTCTAGCCATTTTGCAGAATTCGGGCTCATGATCGCTTCCTCATAGTTCGTAGGTTCATCATGGTCAAGTAACATGACTTCCAGAATAGGATTACCGTACCACTCTGGTGCGGATCTTACTCTGGTAGACCTACGAGGTTCAGTAGAAACTTGATCTGAAGTTTCATGATCATTATCATTAGCTTCCTCACTGATTGGTGTAGTTGTCACAGGAACCGGTTCTCGTGATGAACTACTTTCCAATAAGGGAGTAGGTACAGTTATCTCATCAAGTTCTACTTTCCTCCCACTCACTTCTTTCGAGAGAAACTCCTTCTCTAGAAAGGATCCATTCTTAGCAACGAATGTCTTGCCTTCAGATCTGTGATAGAAGGTGTACCCAATAGTCTCTTTTGGGTATCCTATGAAGACACATTTCTCTGATTTAGGTTCGAGCTTATCTGGTTGAAGTTTCTTCACATAAGCATCGCAGCCCCAAACTTTAAGAAACGACAACTTTGGTTTCTTGCCAAACCACAGTTCATAAGGCGTCGTCTCAATGGATTTTGATGGTGCCCTATTTAACGTGAATGCGGCCGTCTCTAAAGCATAATCCCAAAATGATAGCGGTAAATCAGTAAGAGACATCATAGATCGTACCATATCCAGTAAAGTACGATTACGACGTTCGAACACACCATTTCTTTGTGGTGTTCCAGGTGGCGTGAGCTGCGAAACTATTCCACACTGTTTCAAGTGTAGGCCAAACTCATAACTCAAATATTCTCCTCCATGATCAGATCGTAGAAACTTTATTTTCTTGTTACGATGATTTTTCCACTTCACTCTGAAATTCTTTAAACTTTTCAAATGTTTCAGACTTGTGTTTCATCAAGTAGATATACCCATATCTGCTCAAATCATCAGTGAAGGTGAGAAAATAACAATACCCGCCGCGAGCCTCAACATTCATTGGGCCACAATCATCAGTATGTATGATTTCCAACAAATCAGTTGCTCGATCCATAGTTCCGGAGAACGGCGTTTTAGTCATCTTGCCCATAAGGCACGGTTCGCAAGTACCAAGTGATTCACAATCAAGTGATTCCAAAAGTCCATCAGTATGGAGTTTCTTCATGCGCTTTACACCGATATGACCCAAACGGCAGTGCCACAAATAAGTTGCACTATCATTATTAATCTGCATCTTTTGGTTTCAACACTATGAATATGTGTATCACTACTATCGAGATTTAATAAAAATAGACCACTCTTCAAGGGTGCATGACCATAAAAGATATTACTCATATAAATAGAACAACCATTATTCTCTGATTTAAATGAATAACCGTCTCGCATCAAACAAGATCCAGATATAATGTTCATGCTCAACACTGGCACCAAATAAAAATTATTCAGGTCTAAAACTAATCCCGAAGGTAGGTGTAGAGGTAGCGTGCCGACCGCGATCACATCGACTTTGGAACCGTTTCCCACGCGCATCGTCACCTCGTCCTTGGCCAGTGCTCGCTTATTCAGTAGTCCCTGTTTCGAGTTGCAAATATTAGCAACAGAACCAGTATCAAATACCCAGGTGCTACTACGAGCTCTAGTTAGGTACACATCAATAACATGTATATCACATATACCTTTGTTCACTTTGCCATCCTTCTTATCCGCCAAATACTTGGGGCAGTTCCGCTTCCAGTGACCAGTCTACTTGCAGTAGAAGCACTCAGTTTCAGGCTTAGGTCCAGACTTGGGTTTCTTCTCTTGAGCAGCAACTTGCTTGCTGTTCTTCTTGAAGTTCCCCTTCTTCTTCCCTTTGCCCTTTTTCTTGAAACTAGTGGTCTTGCTGACCATCAACACTTGATGCTCCTTCTTGATTTCTACCTCCGGAGCTTTTAGCATTGCGAAGAGCTCGGGAATAGTCTTGTTCATCCCTTGCATATTATAGTTCATCACAAAGCTCTTGTAGCTTGGTGGCAGTGATTGGAGAATTCTGTCAATGACGCTATCATCTGGAAGATTAACTCCCAGTTGAATCAAGTGATTATTATACCCAGACATTTTGAGTATATGCTCACTAACAGAACTATTCTCCTCCATCTTGCAGCTGTAGAACTTATTGGAGACTTCATATCTCTCAATCCGGGCATTTGCTTGAAATATTAACTTCAACTCCTGGAACATCTCATATGCTCCATGACGTTCAAAACGTCGTTGAAGACCCGGTTCTAAGCCGTAAAGCATGGCACACTGAACTATAGAGTAGTCATCAGCTTTGCTCTGCCAGACGTTCTTAACGTCGTCAGTTGCATCAGCAGCAGGCCTGGCACCCAGCGGTGCTTCCAGGACGTAACTTTTCTGTGCATCAATGAGGATAATCCTCAGGTTACGGACCCAGTCTGTGTAATTGCTACCATCATCTTTCAACTTTGCTTTCTCAAGGAACGCATTAAAATTCAACGGAACAACAGCACGAGCCATCTATCTACAAACAGACATAGACAAGCAAAATACTATCAGGTACTAAGTTCATGATAAATTTAGGTTCAATTAATCATATTACTTAAGAACTCCCACTTAGACAGACATCTCTCTAGTCATCTAAGTGATCACGTGATCCAAATCAACTAAACCATAACCGATCATCACGTGAGATGGAGTAGTTTTCAATGGTGAACATCACTATGTTGATCATATCTACTATATGATTCATGCTCGACCTTTCGGTCTCCGTGTTCCGAGGCCATATCTGCATATGCTAGGCTCGTCAAGTTTAACCTGAGTATTCCGCGTGTGCAAAACTGTCTTGCACCCATTGTAGATGGACGTAGAGCTTATCACACCCGATCATCACGTGGTGTCTGGGCACGACGAACTTTGGCAACAGTGCATACTCAGGGAGAACACTTCTTGATAATTTTAGTGAGAGATCATCTTAAAATGCTACCGTCAATCAAAGCAAGATAAGATGCATAAAGGATAAACATCACATGCAATCAATATAAGTGATATGATATGGCCATCATCATCTTGTGCTTGTTTAGGCGTCCCCTGCATGGGCATGTCCATGTCTCGGCGCAACATGACCGTTGGATCAAACTAAGATGATGCAGATCAGTCACTATAGCACAAAGCGTGTGAGTGTGTTTGTAACACCCCGGATGTAACTTTCCATATTTGTAACTCCAACTCTTGCCATTTCAGGCTATGGGATATGATATTTCCTTCATGGTTGGTTTTTGTCTCTCGTTTTTCATTTGTGCTTGGTGTCATCTTGCATTCTCATCCTCATCATGTGCATGGTGTGATTTCATACATTTTATGTTGTTGCATGTTCCATGCATGAGTCTTGCGTCATCGCCACTTCTCCTTCCTTTCCTTTCTTTCTTTTCGCAAGTGCACCTTTTACCTACTCCATTAATGTTCATCTTTTCCACAATATTCAAGCATCTTGCTCTAAACCTCTTTGCAAAATCTCAGCTCTTTTGAAGTTGTTTTGGTTAGGTTCAAAAATACCTCAAGTTTGAATTTTATTCGAACTTGATTTATTTTTCTACCACTAAAAATTCCCCAACCAATTTATTCAAATATTTCATAATTCCAGGAGCATGAGAAATTTCTCTTCTTTCCCAAATTCCCCTTCTAGCCCCCTGTGCTTTTCTCTTTGTTTTTTTCTTTGAAGAAAAGAGAAAGGAAAGAGCAAAGGCAGCAGCAGCCCACCTGGGCCTCGGCCTCCCAACCTAGCTAGCTGACCTAGCAGCAGTGCAGCAAGCCAGCGCAGCCCAGCCTGCGCGCACGATGCTTTCCCCCATTCTCACCCGAGCGCCGCACACCCCTCTCTCTCACTCGATCCACGTGGACACGCGGGTCCCCCGCGTCAGCGAGAGCGGCAGCCACACCCGCCTCCTTTTCTCCTTCCCCTTCCTCTACTTTTCGCCGTGCCATGGCCACGGTGGCAAGCCAGCTAGCCACGCCGTGCCTACTTAAGCCCCCTCTCGGCGTCCGCACCCAGCCCCTAGGGTTTCCCTCTCCATCCTCCACCGCCACCAGGAGAGAAAACTCCCCCCGATCCGTCGCTTCCGCCGCTTCTCGAGCGCGCTTGAGAGCGCGTCCACGTCACCAGCGTGCACTCGGGCCACCTTCCGCCTCACCAACGTTGTCCATCTTCCTCTACGATATCGACTACGTCCCCGTTGTCCTCTTCCTCGCCTGGGATCGCCAAGTTCGGCTACCTCCCCGTCGTCCTCTTCCTCCCATGCTTCGCGGACAGCAACCCCGCTAGGTTTAGAGCTCGTCCGCGTCGCCATAGGCTCGTCTCCGTCGATCCCGTCGTGTCCTAGGGTGAGCTGGGTAACGCACCTCCCCCTCCATTTCTTTCCGTGGCGTGTAGAACCCCATAGCAGTCGCCCGATCCATCTATTCGCCGCGCTCGCAGTGCTCCGGCGATCTCTGAATTTTGTGTGAAGTTGCAGTAGACGCCGTAGTTGCTCGCGCTTCGCCCTCGCTCCGGTTCCTGCCTAGCTGCAGTTGCCTCGCGCCCCATCCTGCACGCCCGCGGTCGAAAGCAAGGAGCAGCGGCCTCGCCCAGCCTTGCCGCTGCCGTACCCGAGACGAGCATGAGCTCGTGCTCGAGCACCGCAGGCACCGCCTTCCCAGCCGCTCCGTTGCACACCCTGGCCCCGGCTCCCAATCCCGAACGCCCACAGCGTCCTCTCAGGCATCGCCACGGCTGCCCTCGCCAGTGCCGCTGTCAGCTGTCGTCTTCTCTGTCTGCAACAGAGGAACTCGACCTGGGGTCTCTCTAAAAGGAGTCGAACCCCTCCTTAACCAGTAGCACCTAGCTAGCCCAGTGGTTGACCACGCAAGCTCGCATCGGGGAGACCCTTGTTCGATCCCCCGCGGGCGCACATAAAGCCTCCCTCCTTTTTCTGTTTTACTTGTGACACTGACGCCTCGGTCCCACTCTCATGCACACACCCTCTTAGGCCCACTGTCATGCAAACACGTACACAGCTGCCTCCCTTTCTTTATTTTTGTTGCTATTAGCCCGCGCTTTCCATGTATGGAAAATGCCCATTTTTCATTTTGGGCAGATCCAAATCTGGACATTCCAGATTAGGCAATTTCATTTTTTGTCTATTTCCAGTTCGGGCAGTTTCTCGAATATGCATTTTGTGGGCATTTTTCTACAGTAACCCCAACATATTGTATATGTTTTCGGGCTAGAAAAATCCAGTGAATCTAGTGGTGGCATTAGTTTCTGCATTTGAGAAAGTTTGCACACATGTCATTTTACATCATGTTGTTGTTTTGTCTCTCATGTGTATATTTATGCAAATATGCTATGGGGTAGTTTTGCACATGAACATGCTCTTCATCATGCCTACTTGCTACTGGAACTAAGCTCATGCCATGATATGTTTTATTTTGAGTTAAACAAGCTTGCAAACATGCTATCTTGAATCTGTTTCTGCCATGCCATTAAATTCTACCAAGTCTGGGTCTGTTTATGTCACTTTCCATGTTTGCGCATAAAGCCTCCCCCCTTTTTCTGTTTTACTTGTGGCACTGACGCCTCGGTCCCACTCTCATGCACACACCCTCTTAGGCCCACTGTCATACAAACACACACACAGCTGCCTCCCTTTCTTTATTTTTGTTCCTATTACCCCGCGCTTTCCATGTATGGAAAATGCCCATTTTCCATTTTGGGCAGATCCAAATCTGGACATTCCAGATTAGGCAATTTCCTTTTTTGTTTATTTCCAGTTCGGGCAGTTTCTCAACTATGCATTTTGTGGGCATTTTTCTACAGTAACCCCAACATATTGTATATGTTTTCGGGCTAGAAAAATCTAGTGAATCTAGTGGTGGCATTAGTTTCTGCATTTGAGAAAGTTTGCACACATGTCATTGTACATCATGTTGTTGTTTTGTCTCTCATGTGTATATTTATGCAAAAATGCTATGGGGTAGTTTTGCACATGAACATGCTCTTCATCATGCCTACTTGCTACTGGAACTAAGCTCATGTCATGATATGTTTTATTTTGTGTTAAACAAGCTTGCAAACATGCTATCTTGAATTTGTTTCTGCCATGCCATTAAATTCTACCAAGTCTGGGTCTGTTTATGTCACTTGCCATGTTTGCATGGATGCCATCATCATTTTTGTAGATATTTGGAGCATGTTCACTAAGTGAGTTTTGTTAAGTGCATGTAGCAATAGCATGCCATGCTATTGTTTGCCATGATATATTGTTGTATCACATTTAAACTTTGCACAAAAGTTGTTATGTTGCTGTTTTCAACAGATTGCATTGCATCTTGTTTGGCTTGTCATTTTCAAACCGTGCATCCGTTTCTGGTGATCTTCATATCAATTTCATTCAAAATCTCCCAACCTATCCAGTGGCATGCTTGGTTTGCCAAGTTGATGCCATGATCATCCTTCCCCTTCCGGAGTACCATATGCATTGCACCTCATATCTTGCACTCCATGCCATGTCTTGCATCATGTTGCTTGCGCATTGCACCGTGATTGATTGTTGTTCCTTTGCTTGCGTTCTTGCCTTGGGTAGAGCCGAGAGACGAGTTCGTGAATGAGGAACCTGTTGAGTATGCTAACGAGGAGCAAGCTTTCGACAACTCTGATAACTTTGCAGGCAAGATGACCATTACCCCCGATATCACTTCTATCTTTGCTTGCTAGTTGCTTCGTTCTATCGCTATGCCGCGCTACCTATCACTTGTTTTCCATGCCTCCCATATTGCCATGTCAAGCCTCTAACCCACCTTCCTAGCAAACCGTTGTTTGGCTAAGTTACCGCTTTTGCTCAGCCCCTCTTATAGCGTTGCTAGTTGCAGGTGAAGTTGAAGATTGCTCCATGTTGGAACATGATTATGTTGGGATATCACAATATCTCTTATTTTAATTAATGCATCTATATACTTGGTAAAGGCTGGAAGGCTCGGCCTTATGCCTGGTGTTATGTTCCACTCTTGTCGCCTTAGTTTCCGTCATACCGGTGTTATGTTCCTTGATTTTGCGTTCCTCACGCGGTCGGGTTTATGGGAACCCCTTGACAGTTCGCCTTGAATAGAACTCCTCCAGCAAGGCCCAACATTGGTTTTACATTTGCCTAACAACCTATAACCCTCCCTTGGGGTCTGCAGCCCCGAGGGTCATCTTTATTTTTAACCCCCTCCCCCCCGGCCAGTGCTTCTCCAAGTGTTGGTCCGAACCGGGCGATGTCCGGCGCCCCCTGGGCAACCATGGTCTATGCCAACCCGACGTCTGGCCCATCCAGTGTGCCCTGAGAATGAGATACGTGCGACTCCTATCGGGATTTGTCGGCACATCGGGCGGTCTTGCTGGTCTTGTTTTACCATTGTCGAAATGTCTTGTAGTCGGGATTCCGAGGCTGATCGGGTATTCCCGGGAGAAGGAATATCCTTCGCTGATCGTGAGAGCTTGTGATGGGCTAAGTTGGGACACCCCTGTAGGGTATAAAATTTCGAGAGTCGTGTCCGTGGTTATGTGGCAGATGGGAATTTGTTAATATCCGGTTGTAGAGAAGTAGACACTTGACTTAATTAAAATGCATCAACCGCGTGTGTAGCCCTGATGGTCTCTTTTCGGCGGAGTCCGGGAAGTGAACACGGCTTGGGTTATGATTGAACGTAAGTAGTTTCAGGATCACTTCTTGATTACTTCTAGCTTCACGACCGTTGCGTAGCTTCTCATCTTACTCTTTTTTGTGTATGTTAGCCACCATACTTGCTTAGCACTTGCTGCAACTCCACCTCATTACCACATCCTATCCATAAGCTTAAATAGTCTTGATCTCGCGGGTTTTGAGATTGCTGAGTCCTCGTGACTCACAAATACTACCAAAACAGTTGCAGGTGCCGATGATACCAGTTCAGGTGATGCTACCGAACTCAAGTGGGAGTTCGACGAGGTCCTTGGCCGTTACTACGTGTCTTTTCTTGATGATCAGTAGTGGAGCCCAGTTGGGACGATCGGGGATCTAGCATTTGAGGTTATCTTCCTTTTCATTTGGATTTGTCCGTAGTCGGACTATGTGTGTATTTCGGATGATGTATGACTTATTTAAGTATTGTGTGAAGTGGCGATTGTAAGCCAACTCTATTTATCCCTTTCTTGTTCATTAGATGGGATTGTGTGAAGATGACCCTTCTTGCGACAAAACCACAATGCGGTTATGCCTCTAAATCGTGCCTCGACATGTGGGCGATATAGCCGCATCGTGGGCATTACAGTGTTTGGTTGAATTCTCATCTCAATATAGTTGTTCCCTCTTCGTGTATTTGTGTTAACCTACTAGTGTGGACTCATGCACCCTTCATGCACTCTGCCAAACACCCAAAAGTGGGTCGAGAAGGGAACTTTTGCTCCCATCCCGTGCACCCTTCATACACCCTGCCTAAGACTAAGTCGTGCTTCATATGGTTCATGTTTCATGGAGTACTGTAGCACCGTACTCTTCGTGTGATGTAGACCTAGTTTTGTTAACATTGATCTCACCGTTCATTCTCGACCGGACAGTCGAAAAAGCGGTACTATGTTACATTACTGTTCATATAGTTGACATGCGCACTACATCATTTGTTATCGTCATATCTTACTACACTAGCAACAAGATTATGTAGTACTGACGTATGAACCACTTGTGACGCCCGAATAGTAAGCTACAGTAATCCCTTATGATCAGTGCCAAGTCATCTTGATTTACAAAGCTTAATCATGTTGGGATATTATCTCAACTCAAGTTCCTTCTCTAAATTCCATTCCAATTCAAATCCAAATTTGAAGTTGCACAAAACTTGCTAGAAAAATGTTCATCATTTACCAAGATTCCATAACACTTAATTGTTAAGGAAAACAACATCACCATTGAGCTAAGATGGACAATAGCAATTATTTCACTGCAACTTCAACATTTTTGAATGTCTTTTTAATTATGAAAAATGTAAATGACATCCCCTAGCCTCCAAACCTTTTGTGGCGCTCGCTAAAAATGCCTTGGATTTTATGGGCCTAGTTCCATAATTTATTTAAGATATTTGGATGCCCAATTAACTTCCTCTCTCTATCTCTCTCTCTCTGTTTTTTTTAAAACAAAAGAAACCCCCCACTGCCCTTGGGGCTCGACCAACTGACCGGCCCAGCTGCCACTGTACCCCCTCGGGCCAACCAAGCCACGGCCCAGCCTACCGTCCCCCACGTGCTAACCCTAACCCCCCCACGTACCCCACTCCCCCTCTCGGTCCACTCCTCTCCTCCCTGATTCACGCCTCTCCCTCGCCACTCCTCCTCCCACGATCCCGATATGGATCGGGACCGCGCCTCCCCGACGACGATGCCCGGCGCCTCCCGTCGTCCCCGTCATTAGCCGCCCCTGTCGCTCGACGCCGCCGCCGCCCATCCCCCGCGCCACCACGCCGGCGCCACCTCACTGACGCCCGCAGTCACTCCGTCGCCTCCCTGACACCGAGTCGGCGCCCCACCACCTCAACGCCCCTTCCACAACCACGCCGTCACCGGACCCCACCGGACTGCCTCATCCCCGTTGCTCGCGTCCCCGCCTCCTCCTCGCCGGCGCCATCGCGCATCGCCAACCCTGATCCCCTACAAACGGGGTGAGCTGCGCCCCCCTCCTCCCGCTCTCTGCCTTCCCATGTCGTTCGTCGTGCACGCGGATGCGCCGCGCACGACGCGGCCCTACATGCTGTTGCACGCCCATGGCCCTCCCGCCGTGCTCGCCCCCCTGCCTTTGCCTCGCCCTGCACCACTGGGCTGCACACGCCTCCCCTCGCCTCCGCTGCTCGCCCCCACGCACGTCGACGTGTCGCTGCCGCCGTCGCCCGGCCAGCGCGCTGGCTGCGCCACTGCCGGCCTCTGCCGTGGCCGGTGTCGCCGCCCCCTGGTGGCCTCGGGCGCACACGGGCACCCACGCCCGCACCCGTTTCGCCAGCTCCGCTAAGGCCCCCTAGGCCACTGACATTAGGGGCCCACGCCCCTGTTAAAAAAAGTTTAAAAATAATAACTTCAATAGTAATAAATTAACTAATTAGTTTAATTAATAACTTAATTTAATTACTTCTGTTTAATTTACCTAATTAACTGGTTTAGTTAAATAATACATGCTTAATTAACTATGCCTATGACACGCGGGCGCCGGTTGACAGTTTGACCAGTCAACCGACTGGTTGACTGTTGACATCATAATGACATCATGCTAATGTCATTATTCATTTATGTCGAGTTTAATATTTAATAATAATTTCATACTATTGTTTAAACTTTGAAAATCATAGTAAATTAACCATAACTCGGATCGAAAAACTTTGTACATGAAAGTTGCTCAGAACGACGAGACGAATCCGAACGCGCGGTCCATTCGTTCGCCACACGTTCCTAGCATAGCGAACATGCAACCTTTCCCCTCCGATTCATCTGTCTGACAGACGTCCGGAACCGGGAAAACTTTCCCCGATGTTGTTCCCCTTTACCGGTATCGTGTAACCCTGCGTTAGAACACCTCTAGCATCGCTTAATTGTCATGTTATGCATATGTTTGCGTGTATTTACTGTTTCTTCCCCCTCTTCTCTCCGATAGACCCCGAGATTGCTGTTGATGTCCCCGTGATCGACTACATCGACGACGACTCTTCTCCCTTTCAGCGGAGCTTCCAGGCAAGCCCCCCCCCTTTGATCATCCCGATATCGCCGATTCTATTCTCTCATGCTTGCATTAGATTTTGCTACTGTAATTGATTGCTCCTATTCTGATGCATAGCCTGCTTTTATAACCTGCTATTGTACCTTATCTGCTTACCCTAAACTGCTTACTATAGGTTGGTTAGTGATCCATGAGTGACCCCCACCTTGTCCTTGTTGCCCCTGCTTCATCATCGATGCCTCGATCAACGTGATCGACGACCAGAGCCCGAGACCTCACATCATATCACGCCCCTTTTGATGCTCGACTCTGCAGAGTTACCATCGAGTGCCGAGGGTGGAACCTCATACATCACTCCTGATGAGAGATCTGTAGTGTAGCTATTCGGTCGTGGTCAACGAGGGTGGTTCCTCTTTCACCAGTCCTGATACGGATGTCGTGCAATACCTCAAGTGTGAACCTTGAGGGTGGATCCTCTTACATTCACCTGGATGATTACATCGAGTGGAATCCTCTTTGGGTGATTCCTCGGGTTTTCCCCTTGATGTTTGGACACACGGTTACCTTGACTTTACTTGAGACCATTGATGAAGTCGGGTCGGCCCTGAGGGGTACCCGCGAGTTAATGTGAAAGTCGAGCGAGCCCGTAGAGCACCCGCGAGTTTTTTACGTGGCACGGCTGGGCAGTCTGGGCCCTTGCTGTAAGTCAATGAGACGGGGCGACGGGGTCACCTTATCGTGAGCGAGTCTCTGCTCGTTTCCACAAGCCCCCAATGCACTAATGGTTTGGGTATTTGTTCTGAGTTGGCCTTTGGCCTATATGCACTAACCACCACGCGAGAATAGTTATGGGCCTCGACGTCGTGGTATTAGCTGAAGCTTTGTTAGACATCCAGTTCAGCATCGTGGGCCTGTCAGGCCAGTGCCATCCAGTATGAGGTGGTGCTCGTCCTGGCTCGTCGCACAACGACCCGGAGTGCTGCGGGCGATGGGACCAAGACCCCGGAGTGCTTAGGATGTAGACCGACGGGGGCCTCTCTGCTGAGCCTAGGTAGGGCTGCGACGTGTTGATCTTCCGAGGTCGGGCATTGACCCCAGAAAGGTGTGTCCGGCCAGAGCGATCGAGCGTGTTGGGTAACGTGGTGCACCCTTGCAGGGAAGATATATATTTGAATACCGTGTCCGCGGTAATGGACGTTCAGACTTATATCCTGATCTTATATAACTAGAAATGGATACTTGAGATATGTGATGGATATGTGGCTCCGAGATTGCTTTCTCGTAGGGAGTCGAGGAAGGATCTCTGGGCGTTGGTTCTACAACATGTTTGTTAAATATTAAATTGCTATTCTTTACTCTTCTACATGCTGCAAGATACTCGGAGCTGCTTGAAGATGCTAGTCTTCGATAGGCTAGGCCTTCCCCCTCTATTCTGGCATTCTGCAGTTCAGTCCACAGATGCAACCCTTCCTTTTGATACCAATGCATACTTAGTATAGATCTGATGCTTGCGAGTACTTTGGATGAGTACTCACAGTTGCTTTGCTACCCCCTTTCCCCCCTTCTTTCTTCTTTCCGGTTGTTGCAACCAGATGGTGGATCCCTGGAGCCAAACACCACTGCCGATGAATGCTACTACGTGAAGATCGACGACGACCAGGAGTAATTAGGAGGTCCCAGGCAGGAGGCCTTGCCTCTTCGATCGTTTTTGCTTTTGTGCTAACCTTCTTAAGGCATCCTTGTTTAACTTATGTCTGTACTCAGATATTGTTGCTTCCGCTGACTCTTGTGTATCGAGCTATGTATTTGAGCCCTCGAGGCCCCTGACTTGTAATATATAAAGCTTGTATTATTTTAATTTGTGTCTAGAGTCGTGTTGTGATATCTTCCCATGAGCCCCTGTTCTTGATCGTACACATTTGCGTGTATGATTAGTGTACGATTGAATCGGGGGCGTCACACCACTACACATGCCTAGTAGTAGGAGCACTATGTATGTTCAAGTGGCTACCGTGTTTCGCACTCCTCCGTCGTAAGAGTGGAAACGCTTGCTGTAATCATTTTTTTCATTAAAAAAACAGTGGACCCGCTCTACCGTGCGGATCCTCATCGATGGTCGTCGAGAACCTTGCTACTCACTTTCGTCGATGTGTGGGACAGCCAGCATGGGGGTCCACCAGCCATGCACTAAATTATTCCGTAGTAGAGTGCCCAACTACATGGTAGACTACCCCGATCGAAGCGTCGCAGTAATACCCAATGAGTTGTCAAATCACAAAACCCCCTCCTTTCCAGCAGTAAGTTGGACGGACGAAGCAACCATCATTTCACTCTTCTCTCTTAGCTTCCTCTCTACCCAACCCTCGCTTCTCTCTCATCTTGTTCCTCATTTCTTCAAGAAAACCCCGACCTGCTTACAAGCTCAACGCCATACAAGCTCAACGCCATCGCCCTGTCCAAGCCCCCCTCTATGGGATGCCTCATTAAGCAAGTTCAGGTAATATCTCTTCTTGACGATCTTTTTCTTGATCTTGATCGTGTTTTTTCATCTAACACGCAATACTAGTACTAGTAGTACAACTTTTTGGGTGATCTTGCATGTGATTTTTGTGTGCCAAATGACGGTTCTAAATTCCTCTTTTGACCAAAACATGCGAGAGGTTGACACTAATTTCTTATAGATTACTTTCAACTACTTTATGAATATCAATGCTACCTTTGAAGAGGGTATATTTGCATCAGTAACTTGTGTTATGGATATTGCAAGTAATCCCTCTGCTCTCATGCCTTTGAAGACATGTTCTAGTATCTTTGTTCACTCATTTCTATGTGTATATGTAGTCATATTTGGAGTAAAATATCGAAAATAGTCTTATATTTCTGAACGGAGGTAGTAATAAAAATATTTGGTTTCTGTTTGAATTAGAACCAGGTCTGCGGTGGAGATGAAGTTCTCAAAGTCATGCCGTGTGAACTAGAAGACCTGAGGATGAGTTCTACTGCTAAACTATCCAGCTGCTGTGCGCCACGTGTCCTGAACTAGTGTTTTCCTGTAGCATTGTTTTCAGGCGTGTTCTCGAGGTTGTACTTGACCATAACAATTTCCTGGCTGTGCCTTCGATTATGAAGGGTGTGGTTCTTATAAAGCTTCCCGACAAATCTGATGCGGCCTGTCTTCATCGTCATGCTTATGAGTGGAAAGACCACTCTGTTAGGTTCTCCAAGGTTGACAAGATGGTGATGGTGCAGGTAGACATCAAGTAAATCTTATTGATTTACGGTCCAAATCTTATTCATTTAATGTCATGTTTTCTTTCTTTTGCTGCAATTTTACGATGCAGGTTTTGCCATGTGACATTCATCACAGAATAAACCGTTTGGTTTGCTCTACGATGGATATTTTTGCAGGTTTCACTTCTTATGTCGTGTCAGTAACGAAGGCACTGTCCATCACTTATATTATTGGAAAAATTGGATCAGTCTATTGTCTGAGTACAAGCTAAATCCCTATGATGAACTGCAGTTTGGTTTAACAAACACGCCACAATTAGTCCTTCTTGCGTTTAAATGAAATGAAGAAAAAGACTGGATCACGGTCATGGAGCCTAGTCAAGTTCGAAAGCTGATCATAGCAGACCAGACATGATCGCCGCTGTCTCGCACATAGGTACCACCTTCAGCAACGGATCGAGCATCGACAGTTGCTCTTGCACAGACAGCAGCAGCAGCTCAGTCTGATCCAGCTGAGGATTGGGCACCAACCGCGTCAGCGGATAAGGCTTATCTACCGGAGGATCGGGCATCGACACCTGCTCCGACACCGGCACCAGCTCTACAAGGAGCAGCATCTTCGGCAGCAGCAGTGACACTACCAATTGCACCAACACGGGCACCAGCAACGGCTTTGGCACCTGCACCAACACTTGCACTTGCATCTACTCCGGCCCGTGCAGCGGTAACAGAACCAACAGTTGCACCGGCAACAGACTGGGCTGCAGTTCGCACTTCATATACCTAAAAAAAAGTCCTTACAAAAACTGACATGTCCACCTTCTTGGTAAGCATTGGCCGCCCAAGTGCTTCGTTCTTTTTTCTTTCCATGTTGTTTCACATGATTCACTATGTTGATCTAACTGTTTGTGTATGTCTTCTTATTTGCAAGCAGAGAATTCGTAGAGCAACGAGGGAGTCGTTTAACAATCCGGGCGACCGTAGCCAAGTTTCTCTTACCATGCGCAGCCTTGGTGTGAATGAACCTGCTCAATATACCGTAAGTACAAAGGATGGTCGCATGATGATTGATTCTAAAGGATGGTCAAGGTTCAAATCTAAATCATATCTTGCGGTAGGGGATGATGTCAAAATCGAACTTTCTCAGCAAGGAGAGCTGGTCCAAATCAACTTTGAAATTCTTCAGTAGCAGCACGCAACTGCCGAACTGATCTATCCTCCGAGAGATTTTGATGTAATACTCTGGCATGGTGAAACAAGTGTCTTGTGTGTATAAGTAGTACGATAGTATCGTTGATAGAATTGCAACTCTGATTGCTGGTTAGGAACTATCGTTTGATTTCATTCCAACAGCTGACGTGTTTTATTCAATTTTGTGTATTCGCCTTGCGACAGCATCTAAAACCAGCACCGTACCAACCGCTTGCAATATGAAAAGCGCTGAGGTAGAACACATGCCCCCCCAAACATGCAGGCCCACCAACCTGTGGCCCAAAGTCCAGAACCGTGAGCCTGTCTGAGTATTTCTCAGCTTAACCCCCATAATGCCCGTGCGTTGCACGTAACATCAAGATGCATTTGTATGAGTATTTTATCTTGTGAGAGAAAAGGATGAACGAGGGAAGGCCTTATTTGCAAATGTGGAGAGGTGTGTGGGTACCTTTTTGCAAAATTGCCATAGTTTCCTTCCTATCCGTCAGATATAAATCAGACGGCCTATATTGCAGGATCGCAGGCACACCATCATCACCAACTCGTCTATATCGTGTTAAAAAAACTATGTTTCTTATAATTATATACGTTATATATATTCCCCTTGATTTTTCTTATGTATAAAGTTGTGTTATAAAAGATCTTTATATTTATTTACAGAGGGAGTATCTCTCTGTCAAAAATATATTTATGTGTAACTAGTTACTCCTGTCTTTCTACTTCCTTTCGCTGATATGTGTGGCATCCGATAACGGGGTCCACGTGCCATATGCACCAAATGAGAGTGCACAACTGCACGGTAGACACACCCCAGTCGTAGCGCCGCAGTAATGCCCAATGAGCCGTCAAATCACAAAAAACCCCACCTTTCCAGCTTTAGCAGTAAGCTGGATGGACGAAGCGGCAATATTTCACTGGGCCTGAATCCCCATCTCCCTTGTCTGCTTGTTCGGAGAAAAACCCTGCTCGGCGATTGCATAGGGTTTTCTCATGGAGAACCTGGTACGAATTCTTCATCCATCCATGATAAATCGAAGTCCCTTGGTCGCGGGTACTCCTAGGATGTCAGACGCCGCCATTGATGCATTTTTCTTCCTACTGAATCTAGTGTGTTTCATTTGTAGTGCCCAAAGTGCGAGGACCCTACAGGTTTCTGCGCCCTCGGCGAGATGCCACACTTATTCCTTATCATCCTAACACGGGATTTTAAAACGCGCACAATATGTTTCTAGAATCCTCTTTTCTATCCGGGAGGGTGGGGTTTTTTGAACATGTTGTCGACTAATTTGGAAATTTGGATTGCTATATTTGGATAAAAGGTACTAGTACCATGGTCAACACTGACATGAAGGAGGAAATTATTTATAGATTTGGATATAGGGAATACATTGTGTTCTCATATTATTTTTCCTGCAGTGCATTCCTTTCTCTGCCAGAACACATGTACTCAAAATGCTCGACCTTGCCATAACTGAATACACTAGTTTAATGGTCACAATGAAGACAAGCCATGGATATAAGTTTTCAATTGGGTTCATGAACCAAGAAGATCGCTGCTTTTTTGTGGCCGAGATTGGATAAACTTTCTCAAGTGTTACAGAGTGAAAGTTGGCGCACGAATGTTGATGGAAATAGCAGAACCTGGTCTCCTGCAATCTTTCGCCCCGATGTTGTTCCAATTGTCCATCCATGTTAGTTTTGTATCTGGTTCTTGCTTCTTGCCTCGATTACTTCTTAATCCACCTATTCTATCTAATTAATCACAATTTAACTTTAGAAGTATCAACAAATCTCTCACGAAGATGCTACTTCTAACTAATATTTTCTTATAATTGGTGGCACGTGTAGATTTTTTTAGAGTTAATGTTGTAGGGTGGAACCCTAGGTGAAGATCTTTCACGAATTGGAGGGCGAATCCCCAAGAACAAGATGAACACAAGAGAGAAAACAAGAGGAACACTCAAGAACAAGTCCAATCACACATCCACTAGACCAACAGACACACAAGATCCACAAGGTACATGAACAATCAAAGGGAAACAAGATACATGGTAGAGTTCATCCCAAATCCTATGAAGGAGATGAGGGCTTGATGATCTAGGTAGATCCTTCCCTCAAGGGGGGCTTGAATCCCTAGGGATCTTCTCCAATGGAGGTCTTGTACTCCAATGGAGTCTTCTCTCTCAAGAGGAATCCCACAAGGGGAGGTACATGAGCTAAGCTCTATGATTTGTGTCTATTCTTAGCTATACCCCCTCTAAATGAGCTAAGTGATGCCCTTATATAGTTTAGGGACAAAATAAGAGAGGAGGGGGATACAAGGGCAAAGCCCCAAGGAGGCACGCAGGCTCTCTGTGTGGTGCGGGCACCCGGGGTCGGTGTAGGGGGCTGGGCGGCTTCGGCCGGGCACCCGGGACCCCGAAGCCCGGGCACCTGGGGGTGTGCTGGGCCGGCGCGGGAGGTGGCCCGGGCACCCGGGGCAGCGAGGCCGGGCACCCGGAGTGGGCTGGGCCGGGGGCTGGAGGTGACCCGGGCACCCGGGGCTGCGGGGCCAGGCACCCGGTGCGGCTGGGACGGCGGCTGGGAGCGGCCGGGCACCTGGGGCCGGCTGGGGGCGACGCCCAGGAAGCGGCCGGGCACCCGGTGCCAAAGAGTCCGGGCACCCGGGGTGTCCAGGGAGCTCCGACTCATCTCGTTCTTCTCGCTTCTCTCCTTCTCCTTCTTCTTGACCGTAGGTGCATGTGTCTCCGTGTGAACTTGGTGTTTCCCTTCGTGTTCCTCGTGACGATCTCCCAAGTACCTAAGAAAGCATAACATCTCCGTTTGAGGTAGGACCCGATTCATATGCGATTCCGAGCGAGACTCGAAGTGGAAAGAAGTGACCTCGTTGTCGATGTTGCGTGCACGTGCTCTTGTCACCGGTCCTCTTGGTGCTTGTGATGGTGATGGCGTGTCCATGTGGATGGACGAGGGATGCTCCGCATCATCTCCCCCCCCCCTCGGGAGAGATCCGTCCACGGATCATGATCTTCATCACCATGGGAAAGAGATGGCGTCGCCGTGTAGAGGTGGACAACCACCAAGCATGTATCATGTTGAAGCTCGAAATGGTCACTCTCCAATGTCGTATCGTCTTGTAATTCCTTCAAAAGGAGAAAAGATAACAAGCACTTGGAAAAACAAATGTGGTTGGCATTAAAGCAAAACCAAGCATTCAAGAGGTGATTCACCCAACAAGTGTTGTCATCAAGCATAGCATATGGTGTGACAAGGGAGTGTGGCATGGCATGCAAGTACGTAAATTGAGCAAAATCAAGGACATCATGGAAACGAGCATGTAAATGAGAGGTAGCGATGCAAATATGTGTGTCAAGAGAATAAGCATCTACCTCAAGATCATAGTAAACATGCATAAAGCACTCAACAAATGGTCGATGGTAAGCATAAGAATCATTCATAACACCAAAGAAGATGATATGCCTAAACACATGCAAGTGCAAGACAACCCAAGCATAATGTGTATATGGTGTGGTGAAGATAATGTGGCACTCAACACAATGGAAAGAGCAATTGTTCATCATGTGTGAGGCAATCAGGGCAAGCATGTGGCAATCAATGGGACATGGCATATGTGAAGGAATGACATGGTTGTTGGGTTTCGTAGTAATTTCAAAAATTTTCCTACGCGCACACAGGATCATGTGATGCATAGCAACGAGAGGAGAGTGTTGTCTACGTACCCAACGCAGACCGACTGCGGAAGCGATGACACGACGTAGAGGAAGTAGTCGTACGTCTTCACGATCCAACCGATCAAGCACCGAAACTACGGCACCTCCGAGTTCGAGCACACGTTCAGCTCGATGACGATCCCCGGACTCCGATCCAGCAAAGTGTCGGGGAAGAGTTTTGTCAGCACGACGGCGTGGTGACGATCTTGATGAACTACAGCAGCAGGGCTTCGCCTAAACTCCGCTACAGTATTATCGAGGAATATGATGGCAGGGGGCACCGCACACGGCTAAGGAATCGATCACGTGGATCAACTTGTGTCAACTTGTGTGTTTAGAGGTGCCCCTGCCTCCGTATATAAAGGATGGAGGAGGAGGAGGCCGGCCAAGGCAAAGGTGCGGCCAGGATAGGGAGTCCTACTAGGACTCCAAGTCCTAGTAGGAGTCCACCAAGAGGGGAGGAAAGGAGAAGGAATAGGAGGAGAAGGAGAGGTGGCCGGCCCCCTTTTCCCTAGTCCAATTCGGACTAGAGGGGAGGGGGGGCGCAGCCTTTTTCTCCTCTTCCCACTAAAGCCCATCAAGGCCCAATACTCTTCCCCGTATTCCCGTAACCCCCCGGTACTCCGGAAAATACCCGAATCACTCGGAACCTTTCCGAACTCCGAATATAGTCGTTCAATATATCGATCTTTACGTCTCGACCATTTCGAGACTCCTCGTCATGTCCCCGATCTCATCCGGGACTCCGAACTCCTTCGGTACATCAAAACTCATAAACTCATAATATAACTGTCATCGAAACCTTAAGCGTGCGGACCCTACGGGTTCGAGAACAATGTAGACATGACCAAGACACGTTTCCGGTCAATAACCAATAGCGGGACCTGGATGCCCATATTGGCTCCTACATATTCTACGAAGATCTTTATCGGTCAGACCGCATAACGACATACGTTGTTCCCTTTGTCATCGGTATGTTACTTGCCCGAGATTTGATCGTCGGTATCCAATACCTAGTTCAATCTCGTTACCGGCAAGTCTCTTTACTCGTTCCGTAATACATCATCTCACAACTAACATATTAGTTGCAGTGCTTGCAAGGCTTATGTGATGTGCATTACCGAGAGGGCCCAGAGATACCTCTCCGACAATCGGAGTGACAAATCCTAATCTCGAAATACGTCAACCCAACATCTACCTTTGGAGACACCTGTAATGCTCCTTTATAATCACCCATTTACGTTGTGACGTTTGGTAGCACCCAAAGTGTTCCTCCGGCAAACGGGAGTTGCATAATCTCATAGTCATAGGAACATGTATAAGTCATGAAGAAAGCAATAGCAACATACTAAACGATCAGGTGCTAAGCTAATGGAATGGGTCATGTCAATCAGATCATTCAACTAATGATGTGACCTCGTTAATCAAATAACAACTCATTGTTCATGGTCAGGAAACATAACCATCTTTGATTAACGAGCTAGTCAAGTAGAGGCATACTAGTGACACTCTGTTTGTCTATGTATTCACACATGTATTATGTTTCCGGTTAATACAATTCTAGCATGAATAATCAACATTTATCATGATATAAGGAAATAAATAATAACTTTATTATTGCCTCTAGGGCATATTTCCTTCAGTCTCCCACTTGCACTAGAGTCAATAATCTAGTTCACATCGCCATGTGATTTAACAGCAATAGTTCACATCACCATGTGATTAACACCCATAGTTCACATTGCTATGTGACCAACACCCAAAGGGTTTACTAGATTCAGTAATCTAGTTCACATCGCTATGTGATTAACACCCAAGGAGTACTAAGGTGTGATCATGTTTTGCTTGTGAGAGAATCTTAGTCAACGGGTATGTCATATACAGATCCGTAAGTATTTTGCGAATTCTATGTCTACAATGCTCTGCACGGAGCTACTCTAGCTAATTGCTCCCACTTTCAATATGTATCTAGATCAAGACTTAGAGTCATCTAGATTAGTGTCAAACTTGCATCGGCGTAACCTTTTAACGACGAACCTTTTTCCATAATTGAGAAACATATCCTTATTCCACTAAGGACAATTTTGACCGCTCTCCAGTGATCTACTCCTAGATCACTATTGTACTCCCTTGCCAAACTCAGTGGTATGGCATACAATAGATCTGGTATACAGCATGGCATACTTTATAGAACCTATGACTGAGGCATAGGGAATGACTTTCATTCTCTTTCTATTTTCTGCCGTGGTCGGGCTTTGAGTCTTACTCAACTTAACACCTTGCAACACAGGCAAGAACTCCTTCTTTGACTGTTCCATTTTGAACTATTTCAAAAAAATTATCAAGGTATGTATTCATTGAAAAAATCTTATCAAGCGTCTTCATCTATCTATATAGATCTTGATGCTCAATGTGTAAGCAGCTTCACCAAGGTCTTTTCTTTGAAAAACTTTTATTCAAGTATCCTTTCATGCTTTGCAGAATAATTCTACATTATTTCCGATCAACAATATGTCATTCACATATACTTATCAGAAATGTTGTAGTGCTCCCACTCACTTTCTTGTAAATACAGGCTTCACTGTAAGTCTGTACAATAACTATATGCTTTGATCAACTTATCAAAGCGTATATTCCAACTCCGAGATTCTTGCACCAGTCCATAAATGGATCGCTGGAGCTTGCACACTTTGTTAGCTCCCTTTGGATCGACAAAACCTTCCGGTTGCATCATATACAACTCTTCTTCCAGAAATCCATTCAGGAATGCAGTTTTGACATCCATCTGCCAAATTTCATAATCATAAAATGCGGCAATTGCTAACATGATTCGGACAGACTTTTAAGCATTGATACGAGTAAGAAAATCTCATCGTATTCAACACCTTGAACTTTGTCAAAAACCTTTTTCGACAAGTCTAGCTTTGTAGATAGTAACACTACTATCAACGTCCGTCTTCCTCTTAAAGATCCATTTATTCTCAATCGCTTGCCGATCATCGGGCAAGTCAACCAAAGTCCATACTTTGTTCTCATACATGGATCCCATCTCAGATTTCATGGCTTCTAGCCACTTTGCGGAATCTGGGCTCACCATCGCTTCTTCATAGTTCGTAGGTTCATCATGATCTAGTAGCATGACCTCCAGAACAGGATTACCGTACCACTCTGGTGCGGATCTTACTCTGGTTGATCTACGAAGTTCAGTAGTATCTTGATCTGAAGTTTCATGATCATTATCATTGGCTTCCTCACTAACTGGTGTAGGTGTCACTGAAACAGTTTTCTGTGATGAACTACTTTCCAGTAAGGGAGCAGGTACAGTTACCTCGTCAAGTTCTACTTTCCTCCCACTCACTTCTTTCGAGAGAAACTCCTTCTCTGGAAAGGATCCATTTTAGCAACGAATGTCTTGCCTTCGGATCTGTGATAGAAGGTGTACCCAACAATTTCCTTTGGGTATGAAGACGCACTTCTCCGATTTGGGTTCGAGCTTATCAGGATGAAACCTTTTTCACATAAGCATCGCAGCCCCAAACTTTAAGAAACAACAGGTTAGGTTTACTGCTAAACCATAGTTCATACAGTGTCGTCTCAACGGATTTAGATGGTGCCCTATTTTAAAACGTGAATGCAGCTGTCTCTAATGCATAACCCCAAAACGATAGTGGTAAAGATATATCATAGATCGCACCATATCAAATAAAGTGCGGTTACGACGTTCGGACACACCATAACGATGTGGTGTTCCAGGTGGCGTGAGCTGTGAAACTATTCCACATTGTTTTAATTGAAGACCAAACTCGTAACTCAAATATTTGTCTCCGCGATCAGATCGCAGAAACTTTATTTTCTTGTTACGATGATTTTTCCACTTCACTCTGAAATTCTTTGAACCTTTCAACTATTTCAGACTTATGTTTCATCAAGTAGATATACCCATATCTGCTCAAATCATCTTGTGAA
Organism: Triticum dicoccoides; assembly: GCF_002162155.2. NCBI lineage: Eukaryota > Viridiplantae > Streptophyta > Magnoliopsida > Poales > Poaceae > Triticum > Triticum dicoccoides. The sequence continues at coordinate 392,464,547 of NC_041393.1, read as the reverse complement.
GGTCAGAAAACAACGATGCTTGCCACGAGCAACAACACTCATTGGATCGCATACATCGGTATGTATTATTTCCAACAAGTCAGTAACTCGTTCCATTGTTCCGAAGAACGGAGTTTTAGTCATCTTGCCCAAAAGGCACGGTTCGCAAGCATCAAATGATTCATAACCAAGTGATTCTGAAAATCCATCTTTATGGAGTTTCTTCATGCGCTTTACACCGATATGACCCAAACGGCAGTGCCACAAATAAGTTGCACTATCATTATTAACTTTGCATCTTTTGGCATCAATATTATGAATATGTGTATCACTACGATCGAGATCCAATGAACCATTTTCATTGGGTGTGTAACCATATAAGGTTTTATTCATGTAAATAGAACAACAGTTTATTCTCTTACTTAAATGAATAACCGTATTGCAATAAACATGATCAAATCATATTCATGCTCAACGCAAACACCAAATAACATTTACTTAGGTTCAACACTAATCCCGAAAGAATAGGGAGTGTGCGATGATGATCATATCAATCTTGAAACTACTTTCAACACACATCATCACTTCACCCTTAACTAGTTTCTGTTTATTCTGCAACTCCCGTTTCGAGTTACTACTCTTAGCAACTGAACCAGTACCAAATACCGAGGGGTTGCTATAAACACTAGTAAAGCACACATCAAACACCTGTATATCAAATATACCCTTTTTCACTTTGCCATCCTTCTTATCCACCAAATATTTAGGGTAGTTCCGCTTCCAGTGACCATTTCCTTTGCAATGTAAGCACTCAGTTTCAGGCTTTGGTTCAGCTTTGGGCTTCTTCGTGGGAGTGACAACTTGCTTGTCAATCTACTTGAAGTTCCCCTTTCTATCCCTTTTCTTGAAACTAGTGATCTTGTCAACCATCAACACTTGATGCTCTTTCTTGATTTCTACCTTCGTTGATTTCAACATCACGAAGAGCTCGGGAATCATTTTCATCATCCCTTGCATACTATAGTTCATCACGAAGTTCTACTAACTTGGTGATGGTGACTAGAGAATTCTGTCAATCACTATCTTATCTGGAAGATTAACTCCCACTTGATTCAAGCGATTGAAGTACCCAGACAATCTGAGCACATGCTCACTAGTTGAGCGATTCTCCTCCATCTTTTAGCTATAGAACTTGTTGGAGACTTCATATCTCTCAACTCGGGTATTTGCTTGAAATATTAACTTCAATTCCTGGAACATCTCATATGGTCCATGACGTTCAAAACGTCTTTGAAGTCCCGATTCTAAGCCGTTAAGCATGGTGCACTAAACTATCAAGTAGTCATCATATTGAGCTAGCCAGACGTTCATAACTTCTGCATCTGCTCCTGCAATAGGTCTGTCACCTAGCGGTGCATTAAGGACATAATTCTTTTGTGCAGCAATGAGGATTTAACCTCAGATCACGGATCAAATCCGCAACATTGCTACTAACATTTTTCAACACAAATTTCTCTAGGAACATATCAAAATAAACACAGGGAAGCAACAACACGAGCTATTGATCTACAACATGATTTGCAAAATACTACCAGGACTAAGTTCATGATAAATTTAAGTTCAATTTAATCATATTACTTAAGAACTCCCACTTAGATAGACATCCCTCTAATCCTCTAAGTGATCACGTGATCCAAATCAACTAAACCATGTCCGATCATCACGTGAGATGGAGTAGTTTCATCGGTGAACATCATTATGTTGATCATATCTACTATATGATTCACGCTCGACCTTTCGGTCTCCGTGTTCCGAGGCCATATCTGCATATGCTAGGCTCGTCAAGTTTAACCTGAGTATTCTGCGTGCGCAACTGTTTTGCACCCGTTGTATTTGAACGTAGAGCCTATCACACCCGATCATCACGTGGTGTCTCAGCACGAAGAACTTTTGCAACGGTGCATACTCAGGGAGAACACTTCTTGATAATTTAGTGAGAGATCATCTTATAATGCTACCGTCAATCAAAGCAAGATAAGATGCATAAAAAGATAAACATCACATGCAATCAATATAAGTGATATGATATGGCCATCATCATCTTGTGCTTGTGATCTCCATCTCCGAAGCACCGTCATGATCACCATCGTCACCGGCGCGACACCTTGATCTCCATCGTAGCATCGTTGTCGTCTCGCCAATCTTATGCTACCACGACTATCACTACCGTTTAGTAATAAAGTAAAGCATTACATCGCGATTGCATTGCATACAATAAAGCGACAACCATATGGCTCCTGCCAGTTGCCGATAACTTGGTTACAAAACATGATCATCTCATACAATAAAATTCAGCATCATGCCTTGACCATATCACATCACAACATGCCCTGCAAAAACAAGTTAGACGTCCTCTACTTTGTTGTTGCATGTTTTACGTGGCTGCTACGGGCTTAAGTAAGAACCAATCTCACCTACGCATCAAAACCACAACGATAGTTTGTCAAATAGACTCCGTTTTAACCTTCGCAAGGACCGGGCGTAGCCATACTTGGTTCAACTAAAGTTGGAGAGGCAGTCGCCCGCAAGCCATCTCTGTGCAAAGCACGTCGAGGGAACCGGTCTCGTGTAAGCGTACGCGTAAGGTTGGTCCGGGTCGTCTCGTCCAACAATACCGCTGAACCAAAATATGACATGCTGGTAGGCAGTGTGACTTGTATCGTCCACAACTCACTTGTGTTCTACTCGTGCATATAACATCAACATCATTAACCTAGGCTCGGATGCCACTGTTGGGTTTCGTAGTAATTTCAAAAATTTTCCTACGCGCACACAGGATCATGTGATGCATAGCAACAAGAGGAGAGTGTTGTCTACGTACCCAACGCAGACCGACTGCGGAAGCAATGACACGACGTAGAGGAAGTAGTCGTACGTCTTCACGATCCAACCGATCAAGCACCGAAACTACGGCACCTCCGAGTTCGAGCACACGTTCAGCTCGATGACGATCCCCGGACTCCGATCCAGCAAAGTGTCGGGGAAGAGTTTCGTCAGCACGACGGCGTGGTGACGATCTTGATGAACTACAGCAGCAGGGCTTCGCCTAAACTCCGCTACAGTATTATCGAGGAATATGGTGGCAGGGGGCACCGCACACGGCTAAGGAATCGATCACGTGGATCAACTTGTGTCAACTTGTGTGTTTAGAGGTGCCCCTGCCTCCGTATATAAAGGAGGAGAGGAGGGGAGGCTGGCCGGCCAAGGGGGGGAGGCGCAGGAGAGTCCTACTCCCTCTGGGAGTAGGATTCCCCCTCCAATCCTAGTCCAACTAGGATTCCTCGGAGGGGAAAAGAGGAGGAGGGGGCCGGCCACCTCTCCTAGTCCTAATAGGACTAGGGGGTGGCGCGCAGCCCATCTAGGGCAGCCCCTTCTCTTTTCCACTAAGGCCCACTATGGCCCAAATAGCTCCCGGGGGGTTCCGGTAACCCTCTCGGTATTCCGGTAAAATCCCGATTTCACCCGGAACACTTTCGATATCCAAATATAGGCTTCCAATATATCAATCTTTACGTCTCGACCATTTCGAGACTCCTCGTCATGTCCGTGATCACATCCGGGACTCCGAACAACCTTCGGTACATCAAAATGCATAAACTCATAATATAACTGTCATCGTAACCTTAAGCGTGCGGACCCTACGGGTTCGAGAACAATGTAGACATGACCGAGACACGTCTCCGGTCAATAACCAATAGCGGGACCTGGATGCCCATATTGGCTCCTACATATTCTACGAAGATCTTTATCGGTCAGACCGCATAACAACATACGTTGTTCCCTTTGTCATCGGTATGTTACTTGCCCGAGATTCGATCATCGGTATCCAATACCTAGTTCAATCTCGTTACCGGCAAGTCTCTTTACTCGTTCTGTAATACATCATCTCACAACTAACATATTAGTTGTAATGCTTGCAAGGCTTATGTGATGTGTATTACCGAGAGGGCCCAGAGATACCTCTCCGACAATCGGAGTGACAAATCCTAATCTCGAAATACGCCAACCCAACATCTACCTTTGGAGACACCTGCAATGCTCCTTTATAATCACCCAGTTACGTTGTGACGTTTGGTAGCACCCAAAGTGTTCCTCCGGCAAACGGGAGTTGCATAATCTCATAGTCATAGGAACATGTATAAGTCATGAAGAAAGCAATAGCAACATACTAAACGATCAGGTGCTAAGCTAATGGAATGGGTCATGTCAATCAGATCATTCAACTAATGATGTGACCTCGTTAATCAAATAACAACTCATTGTTCATGGTCAGGAAACATAACCATCTTTGATTAACGAGCTAGTCAAGTAGAGGCATACTAGTGACACTCTGTTTGTCTATGTATTCACACATGTATTATGTTTCCGGTTAATACAATTCTAGCATGAATAATAAACATTTATCATGATATAAGGAAATAAATAATAACTTTATTATTGCCTCTAGGGCATATTTCCTTCAATGGTTGCAACCAAACATGTGATAGGAGCGAGTAATCCAAGAATTGGATGCAACATGAGAAAGCATAGAAATCAAGTCATGCAAACTAGTGGAGCGAAGATGCAACACACTAGAGGAAATCATGGCAATCATGTCATGTGAACAAATAATATATATAGGCAATGCACATGACATATCGCGAGCACGAACACAAGGGAAGATCATAGTATCATTGTAGGCATGGGGCACATAGCAAACATGGCAATAACAAGCAATATCTCCACCATGCTTGCAAATACACATACAAGTACTAGGATCAATCATCATGTGTAATGCAAAGCATGGGTCACAAATGCATGGCAAATGCATAGGAATGAGCATATCATGCAAAGTGAACATGGCAAGATGGGCATATAAGATGTAATGGACGATAACCCATAACCATGTGAGAGCCATGTAGAAGAAATGCGCGAAGTCTTTGCGCGAAGAGAGCGGTGGGAAAGGCAATCCATGTGATCCCAAGTCATCGTTGCTCTCTAGAGCTTGTTTTGTCAACTCATGGGATTGTGAGGTTGACAAGTATTCATGGGTACCTATACAAATGAAACACAAACCAAAGAAATTGTGCGCGTGGTAAATGTACACATCATCCATCATGATGTGTATGTGCACATGTGAGTTAGCACAAGATAAGCATCGCTCAAAGAAATTTGATGCATGGTATAAGAACATGTCATCCACCATGAAAGAATAGTTATTGTGTATGACACGATGGGGATGCAAATTTAGCATAGAAGTATATGGCACATCAATAGCATGTTTATTCATAGGGAGCATATGGTGCACACAAGTATTGGGATCAAGCAATGGATAGGATGAATCAAAATCTCCTAAAATGTATGAGGAAACTATGGGGGTCTCCTCATGAGCAATATTGGAAACATCACATGGAGAATATTGAAAACATCCAAAACAAAGCATATCCGAAGCTAGGTGGTCATGGCATGGCATATGAGATAAATGATGCAAAGGGAGCATATCCATATTATCACAAAAAAAAACAAATGCCAATAACCATGGGCTTGTCATTTATGCCATATGTGCAAATTGGGTTTATGTTGATGGCATATGCATAGTCACTATGATGAGATTGCAAATATGACATTTTGTTGATCTCATGCATAGCATATGACAAGTCAAGCGGATTGTCAAACATGATGTGACCAAGAGAATTATCACAAGAAATCCTATGTAACATGGCATCAAAACTACTAGACTCCGCATGGCAATCATCAAACTCATTATAAATGGGTAAATCATCGCATGGGGAAATCATACTAGCATGAAGCATGGTAATAGGTGGGTCAACATCATGCAAGCAATCAATGTCTAGAATGTCCACTAGTGGGACAAGAGCATCACCTTCACCTATGTTACCTTTCTCATTCCACTCATGTGGTGTAGGTGAGGTGGCAAAGACCAAATGGTGTTCATCATCATCAACTTGATGGAACCATGTGGGGGGTGCATCATATTCCACCATGGCCATCTTCTTGTCCATAGGAAGGACGAAGTCGTCGCGGATCGGCGCGTCATCATAAATGGGACCTAGCACCAAATGAGAAGACACAATAGAGGTAGAGGTCAAGTTGTTAGCAATGCAAATGGCCTCACGTGCCCTATCAACTTCCTTACTCTCTCTATGTGGTGGTGGCTCACTCACTCCCTCAAGGTAGGTGCATGCAACGTCACATATGGTGGAGTCACTCATCTCACTCAAGTGGTGGGGGTTGTGGCTCTCCTCACATGGGAATTGTGGGAACTCATCATATATGGGGCTAGTGGTGAAGTGACTCTCACTCTCCATATGGTGGCAAAAGTCACTCAAGTCATCATACGTCACCGTGGTCAAAGAGAAAATCCCATGCTCAACCATCTCGTCGTCATCGCCGTGGATGAAGGCCGAAGATGGCACATCATCGCTCTCCTCCATGACCGAAGCGAAAATCCCATGCTCGATCATCTTGTCACCATCGCCGTGGATGGCCTTGAGAACACTTGGCGAAGATGCCGAAGTGGTGGTAGTAGTCGTAGCTCCGTCTTGTTGGTACTCGTCTCGCGGTCTTCTCTTGTGCTCATGATGTCTGGCCGTAGCTTGATGTAGAGCTTTTTGGGACTTGTAGGTGTACGCATCGCGAGCAGCTTCATCTTGATGGTGTTGTAGTGCTCGAGCTCAATGACGTTCCGAAGATTGGCCACTTGAGCGTCGCCTCCTAGAAGATGACGAAGGGGAAGAAGACTTGTAGTTGGCCATCATGTCTCGTACTTGATCCCTTTGTTCGGCCAACTTGGTGTCGAGGTAGTCCCTTATCCTTGCTTCATTTTGGCGAATGTCGATGGCGAGTCGCTCAATGCCTTGCATTGCTCGTTGTAGTCCGAAGATGGACGTTTTGGTGATGTAGTTGTTCGCGTTGTCGTTGTCATGGAAGACCGGAGATGAAATGCCTTGCCTATCCATCACAAGACTCGAGTAGAGGTGAGTAGGAAATGAGATAAACAATACCAAGTTACCTTTTCCCAAAGTTGAGGATGTATCCCGTTTCACTCAATGTGAGATGAAAGAATAGTGGAATTGGTACCGGACTTGTTCACTCACACCTATCAAGTAAAGCTTATGGTGGAGCTCGGTGAGGATAGTGGCACAAAATTTTGATGCAAAATGTTAGCAAGAGTCAATAATGTTGAAAAAGATTCACAAATTCGCAAGTGAAACAAGTAGACCAATAGCAATATGTGGCACACGGAAACACACACACGGATAGATAAATGGGGTCATGCAACCAAGGAATGAGCACAAAATGTGGAATCCACGGAAAATGCTCGTGTTGCACAACTCAAGAGAGACGCTACCACGATTACTCAATAGGCGGATACGACACTTGTGCACAACCTATAAGATGCAAAATGTATGAGCCTTCTTTTCCAAGTATGCTATGTGTATGATGTTCCCGGTGTTCCTCTCAAGATGATCCAAGATGATTGTATATGACAATCTTATGTGCAATATGGTATGATGCTATGGCTCTTGCTCACCAGCTCTTTGCTCTCTCTTTTTTTTGCTTAAAAGCTTATTCCTTTTTTTGATATGGCCACTTATGCGAAATGCACAAACCAAGATAGCAATTGTCTATATGGGGAATGATCTTGTGACACAAGGGATTATATGATGATACCAAGATGACACCGATATGGTATGGTATGTATGCAATGGAAGGTACGGATCACTAATGTGCACAAGTAACGTTGCCGGCAATAATCAAATGGCTAGTCTCGCTAGGCAAGCGATGCAAAATGGGCTAAGGGGTTAACAATGTAATGGCAAGAATGTACAATGAAGGGATACCACGATACCAATGTGATACGCAAGTTACCGTTCTTGCTTACGATTAGGTTGTCAAATTGGTGAAGTGGTCGATGTCGAAGACGACCTCGCGGCGATGATGAGTGGCGGTGTTCTTGATGTAGATACCAAGATGGTGTAGACCCGTCCCTAAGTAGCCGAAACACCTTAGGAAACGGTAAAAAACCGCGAACTCAAAATCTGAAGGAAAATGTCAAATGGTGGTAGCGGAATGCGTTGGTGGTTCCGGAGTTAGCAATGCGGAAATGGTGGTGGTGGTTGATGATGAAGCAACCGTCCCTAAGTATCCAAAACACCTTAGGAGACTCAAGTCACCACTCAAGCAACCACAAAAGCTATATGGAACAAAAATTGGTTAGGTTGCGAAAAGTTATGGTGGTTTTGCGGATGATATGGTGGATGGTCAAGGCAAAGATCCCAAAATGCCAAATTTTTGATGGAGTCAAATGGTGGTAAAACCAAGATGAGCAGCTCGGGCACGTCGCTAGCTTTTCAACGAGCCAAAGAACACCCAAAACGGAGTTCGGGAGTGAAAGTTATGAGGAAAAACGTAAAGTGCACGCGGCTGATTCTGGGGGATGCGGGTGCCCGGGGGTGGAAGGTGCGGGCACCCGGGGTGGTCCGAGGCAAACAGCCCGAGGGTGTGGGTGCCCGGGGTTTGGGTGCAGGCACTCGGGGTGGTCAGCGGGGGTGGGCGTGGGGGTCCGGGTGCCCGGGGTTTGAGGTCCGGGTGCCCGGGGGTGTCGGATTTGGGCGGAAATTCGTGGGCAAATGGGAGAAATTGGTGGATTTCGTGGAGGGAAAGGTGGAGATAGATGCGGGGAAGGCTAGATCCACTTGAAACCAAGCAAATCCATGGATCAAATCCAACAAAATCTCATAAAACCAACAAATCACAAAAAAAATTGGGGCTATTTTTGGTGGGGAGAGGCTCCAATTTCGTGATCAACGTGGCTCATGATACCAAGATGTTGTAGGGTGGAACCCTAGGTGAAGATCTTTCACGAATTGGAGGGAGAATCCCCAAAAACAAGATGAACACAAGAGAGAAAACAAGAGGAACACTCAAGAACAAGTCCAATCACACATCCACTAGACCAACAAACACACAAGATCCACAAGGTACATGAACAATCAAAGGGAAACAAGATACATGGTAGAGTTCATCCCAAATCCTATGAAGGAGATGAGGGCTTGATGATCTAGGTAGATCCTTCCCTCAAGGGGGGCTTGAATCCCTAGGGATCTTCTCCAATGGAGGTCTTGTACTCCAATGGAGTCTTCTCTCTCAAGAGGAATCCCACAAGGGGAGGTACATGAGCTAAGCTCTATGATTTGTGTCTATTCTTAGCTATATCCCCTCTAAATGAGCTAGGTGATGCCCTTATATAGTTTAGGGACAAAATAAGAGAGGAGGGGGATACAAGGGCAAAGCCCCAAGGAGGCACGCAGGCTCTCGGTATGGTGCGGGCACCAGGGGTCGGTGCAGGGGGCTGGGTAGCTTCGGCTAGGCACCCGGGGCCCCAAAGCCCGAGCACCCGGGGGTGTGCTGGGCCGGCGTGGGAGGTGGCCCGGGCACCCGGGGCAGCGAGGCCGGGCACCCAGAGTGGGCTGGGCCGGCGGCTGGAGGTGACACGGGCACCCGATGCGGCTGGGAGCGGCCGGGCACCCGGGGCTGGCTGGGGACGACGCCCAGGCAGCGGCCGGGCACCCGGGGTGTCCAGGGAGCTCCGACTCCTCTCGTTCTTCTCGCTTCTCTCCTTCTCCTTCTTCATGACCGTAGGTGCATGTGTCTCCGAGTGAACTTGGTGTTTCCCTTCGTGTTCCTCGTGACGATCTCCCAAGTACCTAAGAAAGCATAACATCTTCGTTTGAGGTAGGACCCGATTCATATGCGATTCCGAACGAGGCTCGAAGAGGAAAGAAGTGACCTCGTTGTCGATGTTGCGTGCACGTGCTCTTGTCACCGGTCCTCTTGGTGCTTGCGATGGTGATGGCGTATCCATGTGGATGGAAGAGGGATGCTCTGCATCAGTTAAGCAGACTACTCGTTTGTTATTCTATAAGAACTCGGCTATTACTGATGGCACTGAAGTTGACTTGGACGACATCCATAGGTTCCTACACTTTATTGATCATCTTGAGGTCCTTGTGGGGCGTTTCAACGGTGGAAGGCCACGTGGGATATGTGTGCCACTGCTGCACTAGTTGAACATGTCCAACTGTATTGAGAAACTTGTGGTACGAGCTATTTTCTATTATATATGTTGTTCATAAACTCTTGCTTATGCATAGTTTTACATCTGTGATCTTCTTGAAACGAGAACTGCCTAGTTCTAGTGTTCCTATATAGATGCCTGACCATGGTCGGGTCAGACTTGCGCTTGGTCACAACATGATGTTTATGTCGACCTACTTCATTCCCCTTGGAGGTGAAAAGATACTTATTCATGGGTGGTCTCAAATAATGAAGGCCCGACCATCTTGGAGAATAGGACAGAAGATTATGTTCCTGCTTTTCCATGGCTCTAAACCGAATATCCTATTTATTGACCACAATACGAGATGAAGCCGCTTTCAGAAGGTTGTGGATGCGTGGGGTGGCGCCTGGGCCTTGTCCTAGGGCTTGGCGACCTCGCCCTTTGGTTAACTGTAGGCAAAGTAGCACTGTTTGAGGCGTGCTTTGTACGGTTGAACCTGTATAAGTACTCATACTGCTTTCAGCTATGGTTGTTAAGTGTCCCTGTTGGTTTCAGTTAAGGTTGTTAAGTACTCATGCTGCTTTTACAGTCTGTCATGTTTCTTCAGTCCTGTCTTCCTCCAGCCGCCAAAACCAAACCAGCGCCGGCGGGGCCGCCTGCTTCCGCCTCCCACGGCTGGCTGCGCCTCAGCGCACTCATCGCCGCCCCACCGTCTCCTAAATCGTTAACGCTAACCTCCGAGGCCTCGCCGTCGTCCTCCGCGTGCTTTGCTGCGCTCGTTGCGGCGCCGCCCTCTCGCGTTGTCAACATGGTCAACAAACAAGAGGAATCGGCAGAGGACTGTACGTGGAGAGGATGACAGTAGGGGCCCATCATGTCCATGGCCGGATGCAAGGAAGTTCCTCATTTTTTGCTATATATATATACTCCATCGTCAGTGTACGGAAAAAGAAAATGCTTCCTGGTAGTGGTTTCCTGACATCTGGGACCCACGACATTGTCAGCGTATATAGTCAATAGACAAGAGAACAACACAAGATAGGCTGACACCTCAGACGTAGCTGCTCGAGCAATATTTTTTTGTTATTGTTGAGACGGAGCAGGGTTTCAACTGGGTTGTGGCCCGTCTAGCCCAGGCTTATATTTTGTGTTCACCACATGACCAACCCAACTATTTTTTTTTGTAAAAATGAATCCAGTTTATTTTTTCTGAAGAATACCCAATCCAGGCCTACTTATTTTTCTATGCCCTGATGGGCTGCAACGCTTTCAAGACATCTGCAAATCTTGAAAGTAATGTGAAATGGGCTGTAAATATAAAAACAAATGACAAATTGGCAATTACTTTATAATTTCTGATTTTTTTTCACATTTTTAGATTCCAATTTCACTGGGCTTTAACCTAATTTAAATCCGGCTCGACATTTCGGTATTAAAAATAGTTTGGAACCCACAGAAATATGTGAAATTTCATTTAAATTTTTAACCCTGGCCCTGGCTAACAAAAAAAATGGACTACAATAAATTGCATAAGAAGTTGCAATGAGCTATATATAAATTATTAAAAAAATTGGGAATGGTCTGACTTGTGGGCCTATTAAGTTGACGCGTATGCAAGATTTTTTTTTACTTATTATATACGACAACAAACAATTCTAGCAGACATAACCGTTGGATGTCAATCCAACGGCCGTCGTGTTTCTTCAATCTCTGATCTTCTTGCTCCAGCCGCCAAATCCAACGCCGGCGAGACCGCCTGCTCCCACCTCCCATGGCCGGTTGTGCTGCCGCGCAGGCCTCACCACCTCTACTACTCCCACCGCTAGCTAGGCCATACCTCTACTCACCCACATTCCTCCACTGCTGTGGCTTCGCCGCCTCCGAGTACTTCCCTTCCTGGGTCTCGTCGTCGTCCATCGCACTGGTGTTCTTGGCACGACGTGGTCAACATTGTCAACAAACGACAACATCGGAAGAGGCACGTACATGGAGAGGCTGACAGTTGGGACCCACATGGTCCATTGCCGCACGCAAGCAAGTACCTCCTTATTATGCCAAAAAGTATGAATACTCCCGCTCACAGCTCGGACCCACCAGCTATATCTTCGCACGCAAGGAAGTGCCTCCTTATTACGCACAAAAAATGAATACTACCCCTTCTAGCTAGGACCCACCATAGTGGGAGGCTGACTTGTGGGCCTACTAAGTGGACGCGGACGGAGGGCTTTGTCAACATAGTCAACAAACCATTCTATCACCAATGACCGTTGGATTGTTAACATCCAACAGTCGTCCTGCTTCTTCAACCTTTGATTTTCTGGCTCCAGCCGTCCAAACCACCGCGTGCTCTTGCCTCCCGTGGTCGGCTGTGCTGCCGTGGAGGCCTCACCGCCCCCTACTACTCCCACCGCTGGCCAGGCCCTGCGGCAACGGTAGCCTCACACCGCAGCCGAACCAGTGAACCCTCGTACTCCTGTCCGCGTGGGCATCCACTGCCACGTCTTCCCTGGCTCCGCGTCGTTCCCTTCCTAGGCCTCCTCGTCGTCCACCGCCTTGGTGCTCCTTGCGCGGCATGGTCAATGTGGTCAACGAACGACTTCCATCAAAAGAGTACTGTACGTTGAGAGGTTGACAGCTGGGTCCACGGCCACAGCAAGGAAGTGCCTCCTTATTACGCGGAAAATAATGATTCCTCCACCTGATAGCGGGACCCACGGGACGGGCCACCATATTTCACAACAAAAAAAACGTTTCCCCCCTGACTGCTGGGACCCACCAGCTACATCTTCGCACGCAAGGAAGTGCGTCCATATTATGGGCAAAAAAATGATTCGCCCCCCTGACTGCTGGGACCCACCAGCTACATCTTCGCACGCAAGGAAGTGCGTGACAGTCGGGACCCACCTGGTCGAAGCGCACGTAGTGTTGTTATTCTGGTCGCGAACATGTACGTACATACAATCGGTCTATCTACAGGCTACAGTGATGAACCGTGGACGTGTAAGGAAGGGCACGTGTCGTAGTAGAGGCGCGCACGTAGCATGTACATGTACGTACAATGGCCAGGGTGCAAGAAAGTAAATATGGCCACGTACGTACATACGAGCGGGGTCTCAAATGCCTACTCGCGCATACATACGGCCAGGGCTCGTGTACATGGTTGGGTGGAAACGGAGAAACTACGTCATCGTCGTGTTCATGGGGAGGCAACGGAATGCGTCATGTTCATCGGGAGGCAATGGAACGCGTGCTGTTCGTCGGGAGCCAACCGGCTTGGACGGAACAGCCGATGGAAACGAGGCCTGGCGTACCCCAGAACGGAGGAAACGACCTTGTTTTCGACTAGCCATGGTTGAAACAGGATCCTGTTCATCATGAGGGGTCTGACGTACTGCAAAACGGAGTAAACGGACCTCCTACGGTCAAAACGGGGTCCTGTTGATTGGGAGGGGTGTGGCGTACCGCAAAACGGAGGAAACAGACTTGTGTTGGAGCGCTACGGTCGCAACGGGGGTCTTGTTCATCGGGAGGGGTGTGGCGTACCGCAAAACGGGACTCCACGGGATACTGTTCATCTCCGCTGTCGACTGCCTCCACGGGCTACTGTTCATCCATCGTCGACTGCCTCCGCGGGCTCCTGTTCATCCACCGTCGACCTCCTCCAGCCTCCACCTGCGACTGTTCATCCACAGGCTCATGTTCATCCAGCCTCCACCACACGCTCCTCCACCGGCTACTGTTCAACCAGCCCTCTCCACGAGATCTTGTTCATCCAGTCCTCCACTGGCTACTGTTCAACCAGCCCTCCACCGGCTACTGTTCAACCAGCCCTCCACGGGGTCCTGTTCATCCAGCCCTCCATGGGGTCCTGTTTATCCACCGGCTCGATCGACTGGGGTCCTGTTCATCCAGCGGCAATGGCCTCTATTACCACGGGGTCCTGTTCATCCAACCCCCCACCGGGAACTGTTCATCCACCCCCCCCGACAATGCTCACTGTTCATCCAAAGGTAGCATTGATTGGCTTCAGTTAGCAGCAGCAAAGGAATCACTCGGGTTCAGATAACAACAAGGGATCGATCGATCGCTTGGGTTCAGTAATGCGTAGCCTGTAGTGCAATCGCTCGGGTTCATTTAGAGCCCAACGCCTCGCTCGGGTTCAGTTAGAGTGCAACGCCTCGCACACACACGCGTACGTACGAGAGAAATGCGCATCGCTCGGCCCCCGACCACCCACCGTAACCGGTAACTCCCCCGATATTTTCCTCGCCATCGCTTCTACCACGGTTTTTTCGTTATGGACGGCCCAAAGAATGTCATGCAGCTGCATCTCCAGCCTGCCCAGGATGAAAAGCCCATTTTCTGTCATGATTTTTTGTCATAGAAGTAGGAGCCCACCACATCTATGATGATACCGGGTTTGTCACAATTATCGTCATTGAAGTGTCATAGGATGACAATTTTTTTTTCGTTCGGTCCAAAATGTCACGGATGTGTATTTTTTTGTAGTGGATGCTTAAAATCCGAACGTTTCCGTTTATTTTAGATTGATCGTCGTATGAATGTAAAGTCGGAATCAGACAAAATGAAATCTATGGTTTGATTGATTTAATGTTCTGCTAGAGCCGTATCAAATTTAATATAAAAGGTCATCAAGCCACATGTATTCCTTCTCATCCAACGACCTAGACTGCTTCAATGTCGAGCGCTCAAGCGTGCAGTTAATTTCATGCCAAAAATAGTGCTAATCACGTAATAACACGCAAATAATATTCTACTTAATATCCTCATGCACTTGATATACTTCTAAATTAACGTGCATTGCACGTACACATTGACTAGTACTACTAGTATGTGAAATTGGTGTCGTAACTTGTGAACGCGTCCAGATATGGTCAACAGCAACATCGTCCGCGAGTTCTTCGTGTTTGCCCGTGTGTCTAAACGTAGAAGGGGAGGAGAGAGAGAGAGCACACATGGAACCCACCAGTAAGTGAAGGCAAATAGTACGTGCTAACGAGCCGGTCCCACTAATGTACTAAAAATAATATTACATGTTATCCATTAAATAGGCTGTGGTAATATAAAAACATTATATGAACAAAGGGGGGGTACAACAAACATTGATGTTCTATGTATGTTGCCTATTGACGTGCGGCTTGAAGGCCCTGGTCGCATGTTCGATGCTCGTCCTTTATTTTTAATTTTGTATATGGGTCCAAATTTGTTTCATGAGAGGTGAGCCCTTCGGTGTGTAGTTAGTAGCACTTTAATTTGTGGGTCGAAATTTCTTCCATTCTAGGTGGACTATCGGTGTGTAGTTTTGTAGCTTATTTGTAATAATTAAAGAGAACAATAGAGTTTTTTGCAATAATACCATGGTGCAACATTGAAGGCGATAAATGACATGTGAGAGAGTGATGACCGAGCCAGAGGGAAATCAATTGGGGGAGGTTTGGGGGTTGAACGGTGTTTGGAGTAGTTGTGGGCCGAATGCTACGAAAATATAATCTAAACCCACTGGAATAAATACCTACACAAATTAATCCAAGGTTGGAGTCCCCCTCGCAATGTAAATAGCTCCGGCTTTGCGAGGGATGGAGAGGTAGCTTCAATGTGTGGAAGATACGGCGTGAGAAAGCTAAGTCAATCAAGAGACATATAGATAGAGAGACAAAGTGAGTGTGGTCCGACATTCATTGAAAAGAAAAATATGCTCTGGAGAGATATTGTCGGATTGAGCTTTTGGGAAGGGTGAGGGCTGTAAGATAGAGCTTGAGATATGATCCAGTCATAGGCATGTAGTTATATTTTGTGCGTGGGAGGAAGCAAGGTCAATCGATTACATATATAAAGGGAGAGAGATTGAGCGAGTGTGGGTCGTCGTGCGATCGAAAGAGTGATACGGGTTGGAGAGAGTGACCTAGATAGACAATGTGCGTGAGAGAGTATACAATATGAATATGTCGAATTGGGCTCAAACATGGAGATATATCATTTGTGTCCGAGAAAGAGCGAGGTCAATCGAGACATACAAAGAGAGAGAGAGAGAGATAGAGAGATAGAGAGATGGAGAGAGAGCTAGAGAGAGAGAGAGAAAGAGAGATTGAGCGAGCATGGCCCGCCATGAGGTTGAAAGAGTGGGGGCGGCTTGGACAGACTGACCTAGATAGACAATATGCATGAGAGAGTATAGAGTGTGTTGATCGAGGCCTGAACAGGGAGTTATATCATAAAGAGAGAGGCATAACACTAACACCGGCTCCAAGATCACATAAAGCAGTTTTAACATAGTTTCTTTTAATGGAGCATGGTATAGTTGGTATTCCTAGATCTCCAAGTTTCTTTGGTATTCCACCCTTAAAAGTATAATTAGCAAGCATGGTGGAAATTTTAGCTTTTGGTATCTTTCTTTTAGTTGTAACAATTACCTTCATATACTTAGCATAAGGAGACATTTTCAAAATATCAGTTAAACGCATAGGCAAAAAGATAGGTCTAAGCATTCCAACAAAGCGCTCAAAATCCTCATCATCCTTTTTCTTGGGTGGCTTAGGAGGAAAGGGCACAGGTTTCTGAACCCATGGTTCTCTTTCTTTACCATGCTTCCTAGTAATGAAGTCTCTCTTATTATAACGTTTATTTTTAGGTTGCGGGTTATCAAGGTCAATAGCAGGTTCATTATCCACATCATTATCATTACTAGGTTGAGCATCGGCTAGGTTCATGCTCATTACCAGTAAGTATTGACCCACAAATTTAGTGAACATCATCATTGACATTATCACTAGGTTCATGCTCATTACCAGATTGTGTCTCAGCATCAGAAACAAAAATATCATTTGGATTCTTAGGTGTGTCTATAACAAGTTCACTAGAAGCATGCAAAGTCCTATCAGTTTTCCTTTTCTTTTTATTAGAAGGACTAGGTGTGTCAGTATTAACTCCCTAAGAATCTTGCTTGATTCTCTTAGGATGACCCTCGGGATACAAAGGTTCCTGAGTCATTTTACCACCTCTAGTCATAACTCTAACAACATGATGATTGTTCTTACTCTTCATCTCATTAAGCAAATCATCTTGTGCCTTAAGTACTTGTTCTACTTGAGTTTTTACCATAGAAGCATGTTTACTAATAAGCTTAAGAACATTAACAGTTCTACACGTATAATCACCCAAGCATTCAAGCATATAAGCATTATGTTTCAATTATCTACTAACATAAGCATTGAAGTTTTCTTGTTTAACAATAACGTTAACAAACTCATCCAAGCATTGACTAGCAGACTTATTATAAGCAATATCACCTTCATCAAATATATAGAAAGAATTTACCTATACTACCTATGTCGGAATATTAAGACCATGTGTCTCTTCAATAGGCGGTAAATTCTTAACATCTTCACCTTTAATACCTATTTCTTTCATTGATTGCTTTGCCTCTTGCATATCTTCAAGACTGAGAAATAGGATACCTCTTTTCTTCAGAGTTGGCTTAGGAGGTGTTTCGGGAAGAGTCCAATCATTATCATTGCTCAATATATTATTCAATAGTTTTTCAGCTTGCTCAACAGTTCGTTCCCTGAAAACACAACTAGCACAACTATCCAGGTGGTCCCTAGAAGTATTGGTTAGTCCATTATAAGAGATATCAAGTATTTCATTTTTCTTGAGAGGATGATCAGGCAAAGCATTAAGTAATTGGAGAAGCCTCCCCCAAGCTTGTGGGAGACTCTATTCTTTGATTTGCACAAAGTTAAATATTTCCTGTAAAGTAGCTTGTTTTTTATGAGTAGGAATATATTTTTCAGATAAGTAATAAATCATATCCTGGGGACTACGTGCACAACCAGGAGCAAGAGAATTAAACCATAACTTAGCATCATGCTTTAACGAGAAAGGAAACAACTTAAGAATATAGTAATATCGAATATTTTCCTCATGAGCAAATAGGGTGGCTATATCATTCAATTTAGTAAGATGTGCCACAATAGTTTCAGATTCACAACCATAGAAAATATCATATTCAACCAAAGTAATTAACTCAGGATCGACAACGACTTCATAATCCTTATCATTAACAAAGATAGGTCAAGTAGCAAATTAGGGTCATATTGCATTCTAGCATTCAGAGATTTTTCTTTCAGCTTAGCTAACAGTTTCTTAAGGTCATCTCTATCATTACAAGCAAAAAGGTCTCTAGCAGTTTCTTTATCCATAATATAACCCTCGGGTACCTTAGGTAATTCATATCTAGGGGGAGAGTTGTAATCTTCAGTTTCAATAATTTCATCAGTTTCAGTAATTTCATTCTCTCTAGCCCTAGCAAGTAGTTCATCAAGAAATTCACCTAGTGGCACAGTATTATCAAGGAAAGTAGTAGCATCATAAGCATCATTCATAACAGAAGTGGCATCATCTATAACATGCGACATATCAGAATCAATAGCAGGTGTAGGTGTCGCAATCTTACTCAAAACAGAAGGTGAATCAAGTGCAAAGCTAGATGGCAGTTCCTTACCTCCCCTCGTAGTAGAGGGGTAGATCTTGGTTTTGTTGTCTTTCAGATTCCTCATAGTGAGCAACAGATATAAATCCCAAGTGACTCAGAGAATAGAGCTATGCTCCCCAGCAACGGCGCTAGAAAAAGGTCTTGATAACCCACAATTATAGGGGATCGCAATAGTTTTCGAGGGTAGAATATTCAACCCAAATTTATTGATTCGACACAAGGGGAGCCAAAGAATATTCTCAAGTATTGGTAGCTGAGTTGTCAATTCAACCACACCTGAAAGACTTAATATCTATAGCAAAACATTTAGTAGCAAAGTAGTGTGGAAGTAACGGTAACGGTGATAAAAGTAATAGTAATAGTTTTGTAGCAATTGTAACAGTGAACAACAACAAAGTAACGTAGTTAAGATCAATATGTGAAAAGCTCGTAGGCAATGGATCGGTGATGGATAATTATGTCGGATGGCATTCATCATGCAACAGTTATAACCTAGGGTGACACAGAACTAGCTCCCATTCATCAATATAATGTAAGCATGTATACCGTATATAGTCATACGTGCTTATGGAAAAGAATTTGCATGACATCTTTTGTCCTACCCTCCCGTGGCAGCGGGGTCCTAATGGAAACTAAGGGATATTAATGCCTCCTTTTAATAAGAACCTGAACAAAACATTATCACTTAGTGAATACATGAACTCCTCAAACTATGGTAATCACCGGAAAGAAGCCCAATTATTGTCACCTTGGGGTATGCGGATCATAACTCGTAATAGGTGTCTACAACTTGCAAGATCGGATCAAGAACACAAATATATTCAAGAAAACAGAATAGGTTCAGATCTGAAATCATGGGGCACTCGGGCCCTAGTGACAAGCATTAAGCATAGCAAAGTCATAGCAACATCAATCTCAGAACATAGTGGATACTAGGGATCAAACCCTAACAAAACTAACTCGATTACATGATAAATCTCATCCAACGCATCACTATCCAGCAATCCTACGATGGAATTACTCATGCACGGTGATGAGCATCATGAAATTGGTGATGGATGAAGGTTGGTGATGATGATGGCGACGGACCCCCCTCTCTCTGGAGCCCCGAATGGACTCCAGATCAGCCCTCCCGATGAAGAACAGGAGGCGGCGGCAGCTCCGTATCATAAAACGTGATGAATTCTTCTCTCTGATTATTTTTCTCCACGGATATGAATATATAGAGTTGGAGTTAAGGTCGGAAGAGGTCTAGGGGACCCACAAGGCAGGGGGCGCGCCCAAGGGGTAGGGCGCGCCCTCCACCCTTGTGGTCTCCTGGTGGTCCCCTCTGGTTGAT
The DNA here is from genome assembly GCF_002162155.2 of Triticum dicoccoides. Lineage (NCBI taxonomy): Eukaryota > Viridiplantae > Streptophyta > Magnoliopsida > Poales > Poaceae > Triticum > Triticum dicoccoides. Next base: position 392,444,594 of record NC_041393.1, on the reverse strand, counting down.
TCTTTTGCCAATATTTTTTATATATTCCAAAAATATTCTCCGTAAATTTTCAGGTCAATCCGATAACTTTTATTTCTGCACAAAAATAACACCATGGCAATTCTGCTGAAAACAACGTTAGTCCAGTTAGTTCCATTCAAATCATGCAAATTAGAGTCCAAAACAAGGGCAAAAGAGTTTGGTAAAGTAGATATGACGGAGACGTATCAGACATCATGTAAAATAAATCCAGAAAAACGATGACATCACAACGGATCTTTTTGCATTAACTATCCATCCGAGAATCGAGGCACCTCCTCTGTTAAGAGAATCATATTGCATCCTCGATTTCAGTGCATGTCATTTACTGTTTCACCAACCTTTCCTTATAAATAGGCACAGGGGGTCCCCTTTTTCACTTTTTACCTCCGCGCCTCATCTTCTTCTTCCTCCTTGTGTCGCCGCCGCTGCTGGAGCTCCGCCACCCCAACAAATCTTCACCAGCAACTCCATCCAGGCCGATGCATCAACCTGTTTGTGAACAGAAATCGGCGGTGCCCGTCCGCTTTTCATCAACATCGTTAGGTACCGTTTTACTCCTTTCTCAGATCCACATTAGAACACTCTAGTTCATCGAGTTCATCGGCGTTCGACCAAGTTTGTCCAATTCATCCAACTCTTTCTTATAAAACATAACTCAATCCAAAAACTAGGAAGAAGTGAGGCGGTACTTGTCGTAGCTCTTATTTTACATTTTGAACAGATCCCTCTTCGTCAGAATCCATGCGCAGACTGCCACTTTTTCCGCTACTGCACTTTAGGTTTAACAATTATTCTTCTTTCCCTAAACTATCGTAGATCCAAAATTATAGTTGCAATCTCTAAAACTTGTTTGCCCAGCACTTAGCAAAATTCCGGCAATCCTTGAATCCATAGATCATTTACCTGCCATTCACCGTTCGGCCGGCTTAATAACAACCTTATAACCCGCCAACACCCGGCCGGCTTATCTATGAACTTTGTAAACCGCCAGCTTGTCAATGAACCTGAGAGCCATCTTCTCACTTACAAGGGTAGCTTAATAACAAAATTGTAACTCGCCAAGAATTCCAAAGATACCTTGTTGGAGCTTGATCCGCCATATTCGCACAACCTGAGGATTACTTCATTCCATGGCTAGGGTAGCTTATAATTAAAACATGTAAACTCTTAGCTGTAGTTGACCTGCCCTTCATCTTACGGGCGGCTTATGATTTCTTCATGATTCATAACAATGATTAATCTTATATCCATAGTTGGTTTGTAGCTACTAAATTGTTATTTGTAACCATTAAACCACTTATCACCGTAGTATTAACCTGTCATACTTTACCTCCAGACTATAGCTTTTAAGACGCCAAAAATGTCTATCGCCAACTGGGAACGTTCTCCGGTCATCAAAGAAATAATCCTCAATGATTACGTGGGCCAAGGCCAATTGGCGACTCAGCAGGAAATTGGATGGCGAGTTAGCAATGGCGAAACAATCCCTACTCCTACTGAAGATGAAATTGTAGTCTTCACTGATCACATACTCAGAGGTTTTACCTCACTCGGGTCTAAATTCTTTAGGGACCTTCTCTACTACTTCAACTTGCACCCTCAAGATATAGGCCTGAACTCTGTGTCCAACATTTGCCACTTTCAAATCTCCTGTGAAGTTTACCTACAAACGGCACCTACTATTTCCCTCTTCAAATAGTTCTTTTATATAAACCGCCAAACTGAATGTCAAAATGGCCCAGGTCAAGAATTAGGTGGAATCTCTATTCAGAGACGGAGTGATAACAACTTTCCCTCGACCATCTTACCACGTCACCCCAAGGGTTGGGTGACCACCTGGTTTTACTGCAAAAACACTGCTCCAGCAACGAAAAACCCTTTGCCTGGGTTTAGAGCTAAACGTCTTCCAACGGATTTTGACCCGCCGAGCAAAAATATCCTAGAAGAACATGCAGAGGCCTTCCCATTCCTCTCCAAGGCTAAAGCTTTATTGGAGTTGACTTGACCCAGTGCTGGGTCTCTTGGAAGATACTCCCCATAAGCCGCCGTCCCAGCTTAATGTGTGAGTGCTCTGGCGAGCCAAATGACCCCCAACAGTATATTGAAGACAACTTTATAGCTGAAGAAATCTTTAAAACTGTGAGGACTTTACTTGGCGAGTCTCAAGAAAACTGCAATAAAGTTGGCCTACCGCCATTCTTTAAACAAAATCCAGCTCCACCTGTAAGTGTTTGTTTTCATCTGGCTCAACATGTTTTTAATCCATGTCACATTTTGTTTAATTAATCATTTCTGTACTCAGACAGGCCGACTCCGCCTTCTCGACCAAGAAGCCAAAAACCGCCGTGGCCAAGACTCGGGCCAATAAGAAAGTAAAGAAGAATAAGATGGTTACTATTTCTGAGTCGGCCGCTGTAGGTGAGTCTGCAGATGTTGAGAATCCATCAGAGGTAGAACTTGACTCGCTTGGTCAACTCTTTATTGAACTAGCTGACACCCTTTCCTCACATGAAGAGGCTGCTACAAACCGGGCAGATGATACTGGGGTAATTCCCATTTCATCCAGTTCGGAACCCTTACCAAGAAAGAAAACTCAACGGGTCATCCGGAAAGTGAAATTTTCTCATCCTCTTGCTCACTTGGATCCCAACTTTCTTTTGAAGAAGCAGCAGTACAAAAAAGCCCGGCTCAGAGTGGTGGTTCTCAAGATCTCATCTCTGGCTTACCCAACACGACTGCTCCTCGCACGCGTCGAAATAAGGTGCCTCATAGTCCGACTCCCTCCCTTCCAAAGGCTGGTCTCATTCGTCAACCTCTTAATCCTTCCAACTCAAATTATCAGGGTACACCTCCATCATCCGGCGACTCTACCGGAACTCAGATGCCTGTCTTCAAGGTTGCCCATGGGTAAGTATTTTCATTTGCTCATAAGTAATTTGTAGTGATATACTCATGGACTCTTGTTTTCTTATTACAGAGGCGTAGCAAAGGCAGGGAAGAAGCAAAAGGTGGGCGACGCTTCAAAGGACCCCCAAAGCTGCTAAGTCGGAGAAGCAGGTGCCAGAGGCCCCTGATGCGTCCATCCAAGACCCTGAAGATCCTGCCAATGACCCGCCACCACAAGCTGATACCGCCATCTTTGAAGCGATGCATACTGAGATCAACCTGGCTGCCCATCGAGACCCGCCAAGTCCTAAGTTGCCCAGTCCTGCTAAATCCACTGACAAGAGCCCTGCCTCTACTGATGTTGGCGACGTCACTGTTACCGGGTCAGCTTTTAAGCCGCCCGAGGCCTCCAGAGTCCTAGCCAAGCATTCAGCCAAGGAAGAAACACCTTCACTGGAAAAAGGCAAGGCCAAACTAGACCTGGAGAGCTATTACTCCTTCAGTGCAGGTGACGTGTACGCGGGCTATCTGAGCTGCCTAAACACAATCCGGGATATGGAGGCCGGGCTGGTTGAGTTGATGAAACAAAATTATGAGGCCAATATCCAACCTATCTTTAGTCTTGTGCATACACATATGTCCATACTAGCCCCCAACTCTAAAGTACAGGAAAAATATTGAATATGCTTCAGACTTGTGAAATTTCCGAAGTATAGCCCCCAAGGGTTGGCTTGTCTTGAATAGACAAGTCGGGTCTTTATTGTGTTTATAGAACCGAGTATGTAGCCCCCAAGGGTCGGCTTGAACTGAAAAGATAAGTCGGGTTTTGACGACCTTAATAGAATCAAATATGTAGCACCCAAGGGCCGGCTTAACTCTTAACAAGATGAGCCGGGTCTTAACAAAAATTGAAATGACCTACATTAGCCCCCAAGTGCCAACACTCGCCGACCAAATCCTTCAGGGTGGAAGCAAAATATGCCTATGATCCTCAACAAAACAAATACCTTGGGATGGATAAGATGCCAAAGATGGAGCAACCGGAGATTAGCTAAGATTTAGTGCATGAGAAGGAGAGGAAGAACTTCATCAAAATGAAGGTGTGAGAGTTAGAGCGTCCCAACTAAGTGTCCTCATATGTCCGGACGGACAACCTAGACAATGCCTGGACAGGAGAGAGAGAGAGAGAGAGAGAGAGAGAGAGAGAGAGAGAGAGAGAGAGAGAAGGGGGAGCAAGCGACACTCATGTCGCTCACATAATGGGTCAGATCATTGGCTACTTCCACACAAGTGACATGTGAAAGCAAAATGGCTCAACGACCCCCGCGTCGCCTGGGAGAGGCGACTCGGGGGAACCCTAGCCCGCCGC
>NC_041393.1:392433809-392439999 GCF_002162155.2 Triticum dicoccoides | reverse complement strand
GGCGGCGGCGGGGCTTCCCGCTCGCGCGCGCGGCGTCGTTCCCGACGGCGACCGCTCCAGGTGGGGAAGGCTCGGCCTCCGGCGCTGCGGCCGTCGCGGCGCTCCCCGGCGGCCCTCTGCTTCGTCTCGCGCTTCTCCTTCTCTGGGTGGGTGGAGTGGCGTGGCCTGGAGCTTGGCCGGCCGTGGCGGCGGCGTAGGCGTGCGGGTGCTTAGGCGCCAGATTGGTCCGCGCCCGATCTGGCCCGCCGGCTGCTGTTGGCGGCGAGGAAGGGATCTGGCGTGGTGGTGACGCCCCATAGCGCCGCCGCCGCACCCCTCGCCTCCCCTCCCTTTGCTGCCGCCTAAGGGCCTCCCAGATCGGGGGAAACCCGGGTCGGCTCCGGCCGGCCGCGACGACGACGACGCCTGCGGGCGCCGATTTCTTCATGGAGACGTCTGTCAAGGTCTGCCCTTCCACTCCCCACCACCTAGCTTCTCGGGTGAAAACCTAACTCCGGTGGGCGGCGGCGGCGTCTTTGGCGCCGTGACCTTCTTGAAGGCGCCGCCTTGAGGGCTGGGTGGTGGCGGGCGCTGTTTGGGGTGGGTAACAGCTGCTGACGGCGTGCCCTTCTTCGCCCAAGCCTCCGCTTTTCCTCCGACGCGTCCAGGTTCTCCTGGGGGTGCCGTTTTGGAGTAAGCGTTGGCTGGGGGGAGGGTGGAGCGGTGCTCCATCTCACTCATTGATGGCGGCGGATGTCGGCGGCATGGCGCTGTGGAGGCTCGACGTCCGATGCACGGAGATGGACTCACGCAGGAGGAGGTTGCTGTTTGGCGTCATGGTGGCGTCAATGGCGGAGTGGCCAGACATGGTAGATGCCTCAATTTGATCTGAAGACGGACCTGTGGAAGATGGCGGCGACGACACACGAGTGCGTCTGACCGGATTATGCCCCAGACCAGGTATGTGGCTCGGCTGGGGCTTCCGAATGTGTTTCGGCTTCCGGCTATTGATGTTAGGATTACGTGAGTGGTCTGGGTAGTGGCCCGGCTAGCTCTCTTTCATCATATTGGATAGAAGTAGTGGCATATGTTGCCAAGATGGTGGATTCAGGCACATTGGTGTAATACTTTGTATGGTCATCGTGAATAATCAATAAAATGGCCGTATGCATCTTCCAGATGCAGAGGCCGGGGGTCATCCTCCTTTTCTAAAAAAAAAATGTGAAAGCAAAATGGAACCATCAGACAAGCAAAATATGGTAGGAGAAGGAGCACAGGCATGACAGACGGGTGAGGACGCCAGGAAGGACCGAAGAATTACATGATGTCGACATCACTCAGTTTGCACCCAAAGCCCAGGAAAGGGCGTACCCAAAGCCATCAGTAAAAGAAGCCTCCCACTCCAAACAACGAGCAACGTCCGCCAAACAAAATTTGGTTGTTGCCGCCCTTCGTGCATGGGATGAGTCTCCATGACGCGGTCTGCGACTAATTAAAGGAGCTATGTACATAGCAATTCAAACCAAGACTGCAAGGTAGAGTCTAGAATGGTGCTTAAATTCGAAGCTGTGAAATTGTTGATGAAATTTTGCAACATAAGATTTATGATGATGTGACAAATAACAAAAAATGAGTGAGGTTATACTATGTAAGACAATCACAACCATGGAAAAGGGAAAGTCGGTTGACATCCACCCTTCCTTGTACAACACCATAATGGAACAAGGTGGCTTTAGTAGGGAGGCTATGATGGCTGCTCTTAGTCACCTGCTTGACAACATGGCACATGGTTGGGTTCGTTGGCATGGGCGACGCCCATAGGGTGCTATGTCTTAGGACCTGACTGGGCAAGCACTATTACTAGTGATGTGTTCTCGTGGTGGTGACAGCGGCATGATGATCGATGACGATGGCGATGTGCATTCTGTGGTAGCTACGGCTTGAAAAGTGTTGCTGGTTGCTGGCATGCATATTTTGATGAAGCGGTATATACTAACCCCTTATGTTGATGATGAACTTGCGGGATTACACCCTCTTTTGGATGTGGTGGTAGGATGGCACCATAGTAGTTAGGACGAACTAGTTCTGCCTTTTGGGTATAAGATCATGCATGCATACGTTGTGTTTCTTCGCTTGCTGCTTTTTTTTCAAGAGAACGCCAAAGGCATACTATATTTTTATAGCAGGAAGCAAAAAGATTTACAAGAGGCTGCCATCCAATGCGAACACCGGATTTAGCACACCAACACCAAACACTACACACTACGTCTAGACTACTCTCTCAGAAAACTATGTAGACCACCTGCACCGGCCTCCTTCCAGTCAGCAAGTTCATGGAAGATCACGCTAACCAATCGCCTAGGAAAACGCTCCTGATCTCTCCTATGGAAAACTCCAGCATTTCGCTGCCTCCAAAGAGCCCAAGCTATCGCAATAATCATCGAATCGAATCCCCTCCTGTGCTGACCAAAGAACCTAGATCTCTGCTCCAACCACCAATCCGTAAACTTGTCCTCAGTTGTGGGGCATCGCACGTTGATCTGGCATTGTGGAAAGCATACGTGCCAAACTTCCTGGGCGTAGACACAGTTAACCAGAATGTGATCAACGTCGTCTTCCTTCTGAAGGCGAGTGTAGCAAGCCGAGGTCTCCTCCTGAAGCCCATGTATCGCCCTCCTATCCGATGTCCAAAGGCGGTATTGGACAGTCAACCAAGCAAATATTTGACACTTCAGCGGAGCCCAACTCCTCTAGATGCATCTTGCGTAGGGGAAACGCACGAGTCGTCGACAAAGGCGTTTGTATACCGAACCAGCCGAGTATGTACCAGATGCCGCGCGCGGCCACGAAAAATGGTTTGGCACCCCCTCGTCACGTGGCACCATACTGATCGCATGTAGGAGATGTGTCAACTGAAGGTGGGCCACGAATGAGATTTCTCCATGCACATCAGTAGCCCATCCGTTGTCCATCAATGATGAGTGCACCGTTCTCCGATTCTGGTTACTCACTGGCACCAACTCAAGGATCGTTGGTGCAATGTCATGTATGGTGAAGCCAAGGATCCATCGATCTCTCCAAAAGAGCACGGTCCTCCCATCCCCAGCTGAAATGCGAATGAAGCTGTCAAAAACAGCTCGCGCATCATCATCCACCATCATCGACAAACCCTGCCACGGTCTATCAGGCTCAGTTCGTCGCAGCCACTCCCAACGAACACGCAGCACCAAAGCTTGGAGTTTCAGGTTTTTAATCCCTAGACCACCTACTCCACTGGACGGCAAATGTTATTCCATGTCATTAAGCATTGGCCACCGTTGGTTCTATCTTTTCCAGCCCAAAAGAAGGATCTCATCCAGCGATCAATGTCTTTGTAAACCCAAAGCGGTGCGTCCACGATCAAAAGGTGATGGATACCATGATCAAAAGGTGATAGATAGGTCTCGCAGATACCACCGATTTCACTAGCACTAGACGTCTTGAATCGTTACTTCTCTGTCAACTGTCATGGCGGGTAAAGTGGTATGTGGTGTACATAGGGAGGGTGCACAAGTGACCCGTTACACAGACAACTGCTTCGAAGGGTTACTACAAGGCAGAGTTTGGAATGGTGCTTTATTCAAAGCTGTGAAATAGTTGATGACATTTGCCACATAAGATTTATGATGATGTGAGAAAGAACAAAAGAGAGTGAGGTTATATATACAATAGCCACAACCATGGAAGAGAGAGCAAGCATATATTTCCCTCAACTTCTATCTGGATAACATAAATTACTCTATTAGAGTAGTTGTGTGATGATATGCAAGTACTTCCTTTGTAAACTAATAATAGTGATCTAAACGCTTTTATATTAGTTTACGGAGGGAGTAACATACAAACTATTGGAGATGTCCTTGGTGTCCTTTTTATTTATTTGTGATTAGACCATCTGATCAGATGACACAAGCCTGAAGTTAATAATGACAAAACAAAATACAGATTTCTTGGAACAATAACAAGCTACAATGACAAGTGCACACATTCACCGCATTCCACATAACAAGGACTTTCAATCACACTCCACTCAACATCCTAAATTCCAAGCACAATCTGACTATCCTTATCACGACTAAAAGCTAACTTCAGTTCAATCAAGCTCAATGTGAATGAACTCTCACGATCAGGGATACCACTAAACATTACAGAAAATATCACAAGATACTTGAGGAATAACATTTTTGATGGACCAGGATTTCAGTCTTTTGTTACACTTAGATTTAGTCCACTCAAGATATCCTTGTGGTCCAAAACCCCAAATCCAGCTGCGCAGGTCGCTCGCTCAAGTGCTACATCATATTTTGGGCTTTGGATGAAATTGTGTGCCTAGAAGCTCTCCCAATACATGGTGGCGGAGTCAGATGATAGAATTGAGCACTCTCTGTTGTTTCAGTATGCGAGTAATCGCCTGCAAAACTGGCAAGATAAGGATTTGGGTCAATTTAAACACCAAACTGTTGATAAGCGTGGATTAGCATGCAATTCTACCTCATGAAGACGCCGACTCAGGCTGAGTGGCCTGTTGTTTCGGTTTCCTGCTGGCAGGAGGGCCATCTCTTCGCCTCTCATACCGTCTGCTTTCGTACTTTGAGGTCCTCCGCTCCTTTGGTTGATAGGTTGGGTATGTGCATGGAATGATCTCACCATTTATGTATTTATCACCTGAAGGGAGACAAAACAGTGAATATGTTAGTGATTAGGACAAGAGAAGCACATAAACGTGCAGCTACAGATATTGTGTCATGCCAACCTCCATAGTCTTTGTTTTTCACATCGATGTAGGAATCAGGGAGCACCCACAGGACACCAGGCAAACCTACAGGCAACGTAAGAACAGTTTAAACAAGGAAATACCAAGAAATTGTGCACCAAAACAGTGCGTAAATCAAGAATTACCCTTGAACTTCTCTGATGTTTCTTCATCGACAGTGCACTGGAACCCAGTGTAAGTGGTTGTGCTGAAGGCATACATGTTCTTCTTGGCTTCCTCCATGCTGCAATTGTAACAAGTTACTCAGTCTAGACTTTTATGTATACACCCTTCTGAATCTGGATGCACCATATGAAACTAAAGAAGGAAAACTGAAGCCTACGTTACACCCTGCTAAACTACACTCATGCTCACATCACATCAGATGCAGGCAGTGCTGCTCTTCTCATATGGGCAGTAATGATGGAACAAAGTTCCAAGTATCTAATAAATAGACATTTGATCATTTGATGTGTATACGATAAAAAATCTTGTCAAACAAGAAGCACCTGTCGAGTATGTGTTGCATATCTATCTCCTGCATAGCAATTTCCGAAACATGAGAGGACTATAAGCCGACTCAATGGAATTGCTAGCATTTTCTCGATAATTTTCCAGTGACAACTACTATGAAATTGCTAGTAGCATTTTCTCTAGGCAAACAAGATAATGCGTCAAATTTCTCTCACCAGACATAGAGAAAGGAGTCATCAGCAGGGAGAAAGGGAAATCAAGGTTTTACCTGCCGAGGACGGTGGCGAGGGTGTTGAGGTAGGTGTCGATCATCTGCTCGCGTGTGGGCGCGGGGTCCTTGGGGAACTCCATGACGATCAGCCAGTGGTTGTAGTCACACCCGGGGAGCAGTATCGTCTCCCTCTGCTCGCTCCCGGGCGCTGCGCCGGCCGCCGTCGGCCTCCGCCGACGCTGGAGGCTCCCCGCCGGTGCGAGGGCGATCGCTGAAAAGGCCGCCGCCGCGGCTGCGGCGCGGGGGAGAGACGCGGCTGAGAAGGAGGATAAGGAGGGCTTGGCAGGGAACGTGAAGGCGCTGGCCGCTACGCGCCCGGCGGCGGCGGCGGTCGGCAGGGCAGCCATTGAAGCGAGCGTGCGTGTGGGGGGAGTGAGGTTTTTGCGGGTTGCGGATAAGGTGAGACAGAGGCGAGAAGAAGAATGAGATATTTCACGAGAAGGGTTTTAGCCTTGCGATGATGGGCTGGGTAGGTTGCTATCCGGACCATTTGTCTGTCTATAGGGCCTGGTTTGCCTCGGTTGAGATAAAATGGGCTACAGCATATGGTTGACAAGGCCCAATATTTTGTTTCTCACAGTCGCATTTGGACACACTCTCTCTAAAAAAAAGTAGATCGCTTGAAAAGGAAAATAAAGAAGTACCATTTTGATAGGATGAAACATCTATGTGGCCGT
>NC_041393.1:392414770-392433215 GCF_002162155.2 Triticum dicoccoides | reverse complement strand
AGTGATTTTATCGACAACACTTCTGCATCATGGTGAAATCCTTTTCGGCGCGCAGGTTGCTGGTTAGCGACCTAGGGAGTACACCCCACCCCACCCCCGCTCCCGCTATGCACACATTTTTGGCGGCCCAAGTAGCTCCTTTTCGGTATGGCAAAAGTTCTTACACCACCCCAGACTGGGTTATTTTATTTTATTTTGTTTTTCCTTTTACCTTTTTCTGCCTTTTCATTTACATTATTTCCTTTATTTATTTTCATTTTTCCATTTTTCCATATTAGTTTGCCCTTTTATTTTATTTTTCATTTTCTTTCTTTCTTTTCCCTTCTCTTTCTGCATTTTGTGAACATCTTTTACAAACTCATGATTTTTTTTAAATCATGAGCATTTTTTGAAATTGTGAATATTTTTTTACAAACATTTTTATGAAATTGTGAACATATTTTAAATTCATGAACATTTTTTAAAATCCTTAACTTTTTTTGCAAATTGTGAACAGTTTTTTGAAACCCCTGACTATTTTTTTGAATTGGCAAACATTCTTTGAATAGATGATATTTTTTCCAAATTTGGGGGCAATTTGTGAAATATATGAACATTTTTGTTTGACGAACATTTTTTTGAAATGCCTGAACATTTTTTGAATGGATGATTTTTTTTGTAATTCACAATCATTTTTTATTTTTATGAACATTTTTAGGCCTATGAACAAGCTCTATTGGCGATTTTTGGGCCTGCAAGTTCGATAAAAAAGGGTATTTCATAGTGAGGTCTGCTTATCGCATGCTTGTAGCCAAGGAAGCTTGGTTGGAAGGAAGAGCATCCACTTCAAATGGGCAAGGGAGGAGAAGAGTTGGACATCCCTTTGGAATGTTCAGGTACCTACCAAAATTAGAACCTTTTTTTGGCGGCTCGCTAAACACTCACTTTCGATGGAAGATGTGCAACATAACACAAACATGAGTGATGCGGAAAATTGTCAAATGTGTGGCAATATCCACTCACAGAAACATTCTCTAATTGAGTGCACCTCAGCCATATGTGTTTCAATTGGCAGGCGATGAAGTTGTGGAGCAGCTGGCTGAAACACGAGAAGCGAGTGCAAAACTATGGATATTTGGGATGCTTGAAATGTTATCACATGCCCGTTTTATGAAGCTAGCAGTCACCTTGTGGGCAATATGGACATCAAAGAGGAAGACGGTCGAGAGCTTTTCATTAATTATGTGAAAAGGGAATGAATCACAACAAAGGTCACATCACCTCACAACTCCAACACAAGAAAGGGAGGAAAAGGACCAATGAGTTCATCAGCTGTGCTCACACATTAACATGTAATTTTGTGCCCCTAGTGTCGACTGCAGTACACGAGACACACCACGAGAGGAACCTTGTTGGGAGCGTAGTATACAAGACATGCTAACGAGAGCTTTTGAGGACTTGAAACCCCCCACATCTATGAGAGCCAAAGAATCTCAAAAAATATCAGGAAATAAGTACCCAAATACCATAACAAACAGATAAACCTACTTGAGAAATTGTTGCCTAAGAAATTGTTTCACACGCCACCTAATATCTAAACCCAATGGGCAGTGGCCAAACTTAGTTGCACCACCAAACCATTTTAAAAGGCCAAACAAGCAATCACGTCGTTCCAAAGGGCATTTAGCTCTCGATCACACATCAAAGACATTCAAGACAAAAGCTAGGCTGATGTTCCTCATAGTTAATAGAAACACCATGAGAGAACTGTTGTGTAACAAAAACGAAAATAGCAACCATAGTAACAGTAGCAGGGTTCAGAGAACTGCTTCATTTTTCTAGAACCAAACCAACGATGTTTTTAGCCAAGCAGTAGGAGGGATCGAGAACGTGGGAAGACGTCGTCCTGCAGGGAAGAGAAAGAGGCAGAGAAATGGTTAGTTGTGCGACTGGAGGAGAAGCGTCGACGACCAGAGGAGAGAGACGAAGGGACAGAGGAGGGGCATGGTGGCGGTGGAGTGCAGGGAAGAATGGAAGAGGTGAATGGGAAGTGGAGGGGGTGCGGGGCTCGAGGGTGGATGAATTGGGGGCTAGGGTTTTCACCGCACACGCTCCATGTTGCGTTTGTTCTCATACCGAGAATAGGAGGCAAACTCGCTTCATTCTCCGGCTCCACACTTAAGCCCACCCTTCATTGATCCTCAATGGAAGTGGTGATGTGCAACATGTTTGGACGGTCCAGCAACTGGCAACGGTAAAAAAACGTACCACAGTGAAATGATCACACGACCCAGACTACTGCTCACAAGTGCCTAGATTGTCGGATAGGGCAATTCCTTTTATAGAAGAAATTATCATATTCTAGAAGAAGGCTATTCAATGGTGAACCCAGACGCAATTTGACTTCATTTTCCTTTGGATTCAAATCATTCGGGGAGATCCTTCCTATTTCGCCCCTTGTGCCACTCTTAAGGGTCAAACAAACTATTGAACAGTTCAACCAAAAAAACTATTGAACACTTTGTCCAAGCAACCTCAAAGTATTGCTTTAGGGCATCTTCAACGTTGATGAGGACATGACTACCTAGATGATGAGGACATGACTACCTTGGATACGACCAAAAATATTGCATACATGTATATTTGTGGGGTGATTTCTAATGCAAACTATGCAATAATTTATTTATGTCATCCAGGACAAAAATAATTCACAAACTTTTGTGTCATGTCTAATTGCAGGTGTATTGGACATTTGTACAATCCGCATAAAGATAAGGAGAAAAGAGAAGTTTAGGTGCTGTTTAAAAAGTCCTCTCATGTCACTTTTGGGCCAAGAGAAGATAGAGTCCAAGTCTCTCACGTTCTGGATTCAGATTCGGACTGCGCAGACATACCTGACTCAAAACGCCAAGAACACTTTTGTAAGGACTCCAAATTGGGTGATTTTTTTGGAAAGTAGATTTCATGCTCTTTCCAACCCAATTGGATTCACCTTCAAAATTCGTCTGGAGCGTTAACTTATCGATGAAACAATCTGACCCTGCAGCAGAATCCGAGTCAAACTACAAGTCCAAAGGTGTTGCATCACCTCCACTTGGGCCCATGAGCCTTGTATGACCTAAGGTTAGTTTTAGGCTGCCTTGGGACGTCCTCCCACCTCCTTGGCCGCCACCCCTTGCTCCTATATAAGTAGATCCATCTAGTAACTTTTTCTTTGGGATTTGTTTAGTTAAAAGTTAGCCATTGCAACTTTGTGTACTTCGTTTGTGTCCAACGACCAGACCAAGACCACTTTCGGATCCCCACCTTTATCAATACTTCATCTATATAAGCAATATTCAGATTGCATTATCATATTCTTGCTTGTTCTTCGATTGCGTGCAGGAATAGACCTTCGTGGTCAGGCTGATCGTGCTTCCAGCATCGTCAGTAACCTCAGGAGATTGGTTTAGTGAGTGCTAAGGCACAACGTCGTGCATGTTTATAGTCAGATCATCAAAGTCAACTCCACCAAATCGATAGTTATCATCTCATCGAAAGATCGGGACACCCTCACCTCTATTAAACGCCAACCCGCAAACCGGACACCACATCTGCCTACAGATACTCATGCGGGAGCCGGCCATTCAAAACTAATTGCATACATTTCAAACAAGATCTCAACCTTTCGTATGAATTACAAGCAAACCAGATGATTTTCATATAAATCGGATGAACATTTGCATTTTAGACATATTTTAACTAAACTATATTGGACTATGCTAAACTAGTTTATGGCCGGGCGTGGTGGATCTCCATTCCCATGACATGTTGATGTAGGGCGGATGTTGGGGAACATAGTAATTTCAAAAAAATTCCTACGCACACGCAAGATCATGGTGATGCATAGCAACGAGAGGGGAGAGTGTTGTCCACGTACCCTCGTAGACCGTAAGCGGAAGCATTATGACAACACGGTTGATGTAGTCGTACGTCTTCACGATCCGACCGATCCAAGCACCGAACGTACGGCACCTCCGAGTTCAGCACACGTTCAGCTCGATGACGATCCCCGGACTCCGATCCAGCAGGGTGTCGGGGATGAGTTCCGTCAGCATGACGGCGTGGTGACGATGAAGATGTTCTACCGACGCAGGGCTTCGCCTAAGCACCGCAACGATATGACCGAGGTGGAATATGGTGGAGGGGGGCACCGCACACGGCTAAGGAACGATCACGAAGATCAACTTGTGTGTATAGAGGTGCCCCCTGCCCCCATATATAAAGGAGGGAGGGGGGAGGTGCGGCCGACCCCTAGGGGTGCGCCTGGAGGAGTCCTACTCCCACCGGGAGTAGGACTCCCCCCTCTTGCCTTGGTGGAGAAGGAAAGGGGGGAGGGGAAAGAGGAAAGGGGGGGCGCCCCCCCTTCCTTGTCCTTTTCGGACTAGGGGGGGAGGGGGCGTGCGGCCTGCCTTGGCCGGCCCTCCTCTTCTCCCTCATGACCCATGTAGGCCCATTAACCCCCGGGAGGGTTCCGGTAACCTCCCGGTACTCCGGTAAAATCCCGATTTCACCCGAAACAATTCCAATATCCAAATATAAGCTTCCAATATATCAATCTTTATGTCTCGACCATTTCGAGACTCCTCATCATGTCCATGATCACATCCGGGACTCCGAACAACCTTCGGTACATCAAAACTTATAAACTCGTAATAAAACTGTCATCGTAACATTAAGCATGCGGACCCTACGGGTTCGAGAGCTATGTAGACATGACCTAGAACTATTCTCGGTCAATAACCAATAGCGGAACCTGGATGCTCATATTGGCTCCTACATATTCTACGAAGATCTTTATCGGTCAAACCGCATAACAACATACGTTGTTCCCTTTGTCATCGGTATGTTACTTGCCCGAGATTCGATCCTCGGTATCCAATACCTAGTTCAATATCGTTACCGATAACTGTCTTTACTCGTTACGTAATGCATCATTCCGTAACTAACTCATTAGCTACATTGCTTGCAAGGCTTATAGTGATGTGCATTATCGAGAGGGCCCAGAGATACCTCTCCCACAATCGGAGTGGCAAAACCTAATCTCGAAATACGCCAACTCAACATGTACCTTCAGAGACACCTGAAGAGCTCCTTTATAATCACCCAGTTACGTTGTGACGTTTGGTAGCACACAAAGTGTTCCTCCGGTAAACGGGAGTTGCATAATCTCATAGTTATAGGAACTTTGTATAAGTCATGAAGAAAGCAATAGCAACATACTAAACGATCAAGTGCTAAGCTAACGGAATGGGTCAAGTCAATCACATCATTCTCCTAATGATGTGATCCCGTTAATCAAATGACAACACATGTCTATCGCTAGGAAACATAACCATCTTTGATTAATGAGCTAGTCAAGTAGAGGCATACTAGTGACATTATGTTTGTCTATGTATTCACACATGTATCATGTTTCCGGTTAATACAATTCTAGCATGAATAATAAACATTTATCATGATATGAGGAAATAAATAATAACTTTATTATTGCCTCTAGGGCATATTTCCTTCAGTCTCCCACTTGCACTAGAGTCAATAATCTAGATTACACAGTAATGATTCTAACACCCATGGAGTCTTGGTGCTGATCATGTTTTGCTCGTGGAAGAGGCTTAGTCAACGGGTCTGCAACATTCAGATCCGTATGTATCTTGCAAATCTCTATGTCTCCCACCTGGACTTGGTCCCGGATGGAATTGAAGCGTCTCTTGATGTGCTTGGTCCTCTTGTGAAATCTGGATTCCTTTGCCAAGGCAATTGCACCAGTATTGTCACAGAAGATCTTCATTGGTCCCGATGCACTAGGTATGACACCTAGATCGGAAATGAACTCCTTCATCCAGACTCCTTCATTTGCTGCTTCCGAAGCAGCTATGTACTCCTCTTCGCATGTAGATCCCGCCACGACGCTTTGTTTAGAACTGCACCAACTTACAGCTCCACCGTTTAATAAAAACACGTATCCGGTTTGCGATTTAGAATCGTCCGCATCAGTGTCAAAGCTTGCATCGACGTAACCATTTACGACTAGCTCTTTGTCACCTCCACAAACGAGAAACATATCCTTAGTCCTTTTCAGGTATTTCAGGATGTTCTTGACCGCTGTCCAGTGATCCACTCCTGGATTACTTTGGTACCTCCCTGCTAAGCTTATTGCTAAGCATACGTCAGGTCTGGTACACAACATTGCATACATGATAGAGCCTATGGCTGAAGCATAGGGAACATCTTTCATTTTCTCTCTATCTTCTGCTGTGGTCGGGCATTGAGTGTGACTCAACTTTACACCTTGTAATACAGGCAAGAACCCTTTCTTTGCCTGATCCATTTTGAACTTTTTCAAAACTTTATCAAGGTATGTGCTTTGTGAAAGTCCAATTAAGCGTCTTGATCTATCTCTATAGATCTTGATGCCCAATATGTAAGCAGCTTCACCGAGGTCTTTCATAGAAAAACTTTTATTCAAGTATCCCTTTATGCTATCCAGAAATTCTATATCATTTCCAATTAATAATATGACATCTACATATAATATCAGAAATGCTACAGAGCTCCCACTCACTTTCTTGTAAATACAGGCTTCTCCAAAAGTCTGTATAAAACCATATGCTTTGATCACACTATCAAAGCGTTTATTCCAACTCCGAGATGCTTGCACCAGTCCATAAATGGATTGCTGGAGCTTGCACACTTTGTTAGCGCCTTTTGGATCAACAAAACCTTCTGGTTGCATCATATACAACTCTTCTTCCAAAAATCCATTCAAGAATGCAGTTTTGACATCCATTTGCCAAATTTCATAATCATAAAATGCAGCAATTGCTAACATGATTCGGACAGACTTAAGCATCGCTACGGGTGAGAAAGTCTCATCCTAGTCAACCCCTTGAACTTGTCGAAAACCTTTCGCAACAAGTCGAGCTTTGTAGACAGTTACATTACCATCAGCGTCAGTCTTCTTCTTAAAAATCCATTTATTCTCAATGGCTTGCCGATCATCGGGCAAGTCAACCAAAGTCCATACTTTGTTCTCATACATGGATCCCATCTCAGATTTCATGGCTTCTAGCCATTTTGCGGAATCTGGGCTCATCATCGCTTCCTGATAGTTCGTAGGTTCGCCATGGTCAAGTAACATGACTTCCAGAATAGGATTACCATACCACTTTGGTGCGGATCTTACTCTGGTAGACCTACAAGGTTCAGTAGAAACTTGATCTGAAGTTTCATGATCAATATCATTAGCTTCCTCACTAATTGGTGTAGTTGTCACAGGAACCGGTTCTTGTGATGGACTACTTTCCAATAAGGGAGAAGGTACATTTACCTCATCAAGTTCTACTTTCCTCCCACTCACTTCTTTCGAGAGAAACTCCTTCTCTAGAAAGGATCCGAATTTAGCAACGAAAATCTTGCCCTCAGATATGTGATAGAAGGTGTACCCAATAGTCTCTTTTGGGTATCCTATGAAGACACATTTCTCCGATTTGGGTTCGAACTTATCTGGTCGAAGTTTCTTCAAATAAGCATCGCAGCCCCAAACTTTAAGAAACAACAACTTTGGTTTCTTGCCAAACCACAGTTCATAAGGCGCCGTCTCAACGGATTTTGATGGTGCCCTATTTAACGTGAATGCGGCTATCTCTAAAGCATAACCCCAAAACGATAGCGGTAAATCAGTAAGAGACATCATAGATCGCACCATATCTAGTAAAGTACGATTACGACGTTCGGACACACCATTTCGTTGTGGTGTTCCGGGTGGCGTGAGTTGTGAAACTATTCCACATTGTTTCAAATGTAAACCAAACTCGTAACTCAAATATTCTCCTCCACGATCAGATTGTAGAAATTTTATTTTCTTATTACAATGATTTTCCACTTCACTCTGAAATTCTTTGAACTTTTCAAATGTTTCAGACTTGTGTTTCATCAAGTAGATATACCCATATCTGCTCAAATCATCTGTGAAGGTGAGAAAATAACGATACCCGCCGCGAGCCTCAATATTCATTGGACCACATACATCAGTATGTATGATTTCCAACAAATCAGTTGCTCGCTCCATAGTTCCGGAGAACGGCGTTTTAGTCATCTTGCCCATGAGGCACGGTTCGCAAGTACCAAGTGATTCATAATCAAGTGATTCCAAAAGTCCATCAGTATGGAGTTTCTTCATGCGCTTTACACCGATATGACCTAAACGGCAGTGGCACAAATAAGTTGCACTATCACTATCAACTCTGTATCTTTTGGCTTCAACATTATGAATATGTGTATCACTACTATCGAGATTCAATAAAAATAGACCACTCTTCAAGGGTGCATGACCATAAAAGATATTACTCATATAAATAGAACAACCATTATTCTCTGATTTAAATGAATAACCGTCTCGCATCAAACAAGATCCAGATATAATGTTCATGCTCAACACTGGCACCAAATAACAATTATTTAGGTCTAAAACTAATCCCGATGGTAGATGTAGAGGTAGCGTGCCGACCGCGATCACATCGACTTTGGAACCATTTCCCACGCGCATCGTCACCTCGTCCTTAGCCAATCTTTGCTTAATTCGTAGTCCCTGTTTCGAGTTGCAAATATTAGCAACAGAACCAGTATCAAATACCCAGGTACTACTATGAGCATTAGTAAGGTACACATCAATAACATGTATATCACATATACCTTTGTTCACCTTGCCATCCTTCTTATCCGCCAAATACTTGGGGCAGTTCCGCTTCTAGTGACCAGTCTGCTTGCAGTAGAAGCACTCAGTCTCAGGCTTAGGTCCAGACTTGGGTTTCTTCTCTTGAGCAGCAACTTGTTTGTTGTTCTTCTTGAAGTTCCCCTTCTTCTTCCCTTTACCCTTTTTCTTGAAACTGGTGGTCTTGTTGACCATCAACACTTGATGCTCCTTCTTGATTTCTACCTCTGCAGCCTATAGCATTGCGAAGAGCTCGGGAATTGTCTTGTTCATCCCTTGCATATTATAGTTCATCATGAAGCTCTCGTAGCTTGGTGGCAGTGATTGAAGAATTCTGTCAATGACACTATCATCCGGAAGATTAATTCCTAGTTGAATCAAGTGATTGTTATACCCAGACATTTTGAGTATATATTCACTGACAGAACTATTCTCCTCCATCTTGCAGCTATAGAACTTATTGGAGACTTCATATCTCTCAATCCGAGCATTTTCTTGAAATATTAACTTCAACTCCTGGAACATCTCATATGCTCCATGACGTTCAAAACGTCGTTGAAGTCCCGGTTCCAAGCCGTAAAGCATGGCACACTGAACTATCGCGTAGTCATCAGCTTTGCTTTGCCAGACGTTCTTAACGTCGTTAGTTGCATCAGCAGCAGGCCTGGCACCCATCGGTGCTTCCAGGACATAATTCTTCTGTGCAGCAATGAGGATAATCCTCAAGTTACGGACCCAGTCCGTGTAATTGCTACCATCATATTTCAACTTTGCTTTCTCAAGGAACGCATTAAAATTCAACGGAACAACAGCACGAGCCATCTATCTACAACAAACATAGACAAGCTAAATACTATCAGGTACTAAGTTCATGATAAATTTAAGTTCAATTAATCATATTACTTAAGAACTCCCACTTAGACAGACATCTCTCTAGTCATCTAAGTGATCACGTGATCCAAATCAACTAAACCATGTCCGATCATCACGTGAGATGGAGTAGTTTCAATGGTGAACATCACTATGTTGATCATATCTACTATATGATTCACGTTCGACCTTTCGGTCTCTGTGTTCCGAGGCCATATCTGTATATGCTAGGCTCGTCAAGTTTAACCTGAGTATTCCGCATGTGCAACTGTTTTGCACCCGTTGTATTTGAACGTAGAGCCTATCACACCCGATCATCACGTGGTGTCTCAGCACGAAGAACTTTCACAACGGTGCATACTCAGGGAGAACACCTCTTGATAATTTTAGTGAGAGATCATCTTAAAATGCTACCGTCAATCAAAGCAAGATAAGATGCATAAAGGATAAACATCACATGCAATCAATATAAGTGATATGATATGGCCATCATCATCTTGTGCTTGTGATCTCCATCTCCGAAGCACCGTCGTGATCAGCATCGTCACCGGCGCGACACCTTGATCTCCATCATAGCATCATTGTCGTTACGCCATCTATTGCTTCTACGACTATCGCTACCGCTTAGTGATAAAGTAAAGCAATTACAGGGCGTTTGCATTTCATAAAATAAAGCGACAACCATATGTCTCCTGCCAGTTGCCGATAACTTCGGTTACAAAACATGATCATCTCATACAATAAAATATAGCATCACGTCTTGACCATATCACATCACAACATGCCCTGCAAAAACAAGTTAGACGTCCTCTACTTTGTTGTTGCAAATTTTAAGTGGCTACTACGGGCTGAGCAAGAACCGTTCTTACCTACGCATCAAAACCACAACGATAGTTCGTCAAGTTAGTGTTGTTTTAACCTTCGCAAGGACCGGGCGTAGCCACACTCGGTTCAACTAAAGTGAGAGAGACAGACACCCGCCAGTCACCTTTAAGCATGAGTGCTCGTAACGGTGAAACCAGTCTCGCGCAAGTGTACGCGTAATGTCGGTCCGGGCCGCTTCATCTCACAATACCGCTGAACCAAAGTATGACATGCTGGTAAGCAGTATGACTTGTATCGCCCACAACTCACTTGTGTTCTACTCGTGCATATAACATCAACGCATAAAACCTAGGCTATGATACCACTGTTGGGGAACGTAGTAATTTCAAAAAAATTCATACGCACACGCAAGATCATGGTGATGCATAGCAAGGAGAGGGGAGAGTGTTGTCCACGTACCTGTTGGGGAACGTAGCAAAAATTCAAATTTTTCCTACGTGTCACCAAGATCTATCTATGAAGAAACCAGCAACGAGGGGAAGGAGAGTGCATCTACATACCCTTGTAGATCGCTAAGCGGAAGCGTTCAAGAGAACGGGGTTGAAGGAGTCGTACTCGTCGTGATCCAAATCACCGGAGATCCTAGTGCCGAACGGACGGCACCTCCGCGTTCAACACACGTACAGCCCGGTGACGTCTCCCATGCCTTGATCCAGCAAGGAGAGAGGGAGAGGTTGAGGAAGACTCCATCTAGCATCTCAGCACAACGGCGTGGTGGTGATGGAGGAGCGTGGCAATCCTGTAGGGCTTCGCAAAGCACCGCGAGAGAGGAGGAGGACTTGGGAGAGGGGAAGGGCTGCGCCAGAACTTGGGTAAAGCTCCCATGCGCCTCCCCACTATATATAAGGGTGGAGGGGGCTGGTTTCTTGCCCTCCAAGTCCATTGGGGCGTTGGCAAAGGTGGGAGGAAAGAAATCCCATCATTTCCTTCCCCACCGATTGTTATCCCCCCTTTTTAGGGATCTTGATCTTATCCCTTCGGGATATGATTTTATTCCTTCTAAGGGGTATCTTTGTGACGCCCGGGTAATTAAGCTACAGTAATCCCCGCTAATGATGCCACGTCACCTCGGTTACTGTGGATAAACTCGCGTTAGTTCGGAACCTAGTTCGAATTTCAAATTCAAAAATCGAGTAAACAATAAAAGTTTTCAAATATTAAAATTTAAATGTTCGGAGTGAACCAAATAATACATAGGTAATTATGGTGGAGGAACCACACTCTTATAAAATGTGTAATTAATCTAAATGAATAAAACAGTAGCAAAACCGATATTTAAATGCTTTTATAAATAAATAAAATACTAAACTAAATTGTTTTGGGATAAAACCTTTTGTGGCAATGGTTTCATGGTATTACTAATTTAGGGATCATTTTAATATTAAGTAAAAAGTAAACTTAAAAGAAAGTAAAATAAAAACAAAAAGAAAATAAATAGAAAGAAAAGAAAACACAAAACCAGAAAAGAAAACTAAAAAAAAAGGGAAAAGAAAACCCCCCAGGCCAACTGGGCCTCGGCCCAACCAGTGGCCTGCCAGGCCGGCCCACACCCACCCCTGGCCTACACATGCCCCCCCACGACACCCGAAACCCTAACCATTCCCCACTCGCTCCCACTCCCCCTCTCCCGATCCGATCTGGATCGGGATCGATCCCCACTTCCCCGCCCCACGCCGCTCTCCCTTTCCCCGATCGGATCGGGGCAGCGCCCCGCCGCTTGCCCCGACGACCGCGCTCGACGCCGCCGCCGCTCGAGGGCGCCCGAACCCCGCGCCCCGCCGTCGCCGGAGCCACCCACCGGACCGCACCCGCTCGTCATCGCCGTGCGCCACCACCACCACCGCCGCTGAAGGCCCCACCGTCGCCGCTCGGACCGACCGCCTCCTTGCCGGACCTCGCGTCCTCGTCCTCCTCCCCGAGCTCCGCAGGACGTCATGTTCGTCGCCCCAACGCCAATCGCCGCCACCCGGAGCTCCTCCGCCTCGACTCCGTCAACGCCGTCCCCGTCGGCCTCCTCGCCTCAACGCCGCGGTGCCGACGCCGTCGCCGGTGCTGCCTCGCCGGACGACACCGATCTCGTTCCCCCGCCGTCGGCCGGAACGCCGCCTCGACCATGCCACCCCGCTGGACCGGCCCCGCCTTCCTCCCTCGACGGCCTGCCTCGTCTCCGACGCCGTCGTCCCCGTCCTCCTCCCCGAACGGCCTCCACGCGCCTCGACGCCTCCCTGCTCACCACCGCTGGTGAGGACCCGTTCGTCCTCCCCTTTCCCCCGCTCGTCGTCGCGGTCGCCACGGCTGCCCCGACCACCACCGCGGCCCCGCACGGCGCTCATCCTGCTCTTCCCTGCCGCTCCGGCCCGCTGCCGGCCCCGTCCACCGCTCGGTCGCCTCGCTGGCGCCGCTCGCAGCCCGGCCGACCTCGCCGTGGCTGCGGCCCCTCCAGCCGTCACCGTGGCCTCACCCCTGGCTGGCGCCCCCTGTAATCCCGGGCAAGCGCCCACGCGCCCGCACCCAGCGCCCGCCCCGTTAAGGCCTCTGTGCCAGTGCCAAACGGGCCCCACCCCCCTGAAACGTTATTAAAAAAAGAGAATTAAAATAAATAAATAAGTAAATAGATAGATAAAATTAAATATTAATTAATTAATTAACTAAATAATTAACTTAATTAATTCTTTCTAAAGTAACTAATTAAGATTAATTAACCTAATTAACTGATTAACTTAATTAACTAAAATAGTCAATGACATGTGGGACCCACGCGTCAGCTTGACCCAGTCAACACCTCTGTTGATCGATGACGTCATGCTGACATCAGCATACACTATTCTGGATAATGTTAGAGTTAAATAATTAAATAAATTCCAGAAAATTCATAAAATCTTTAGAAAATCATATCTTTTAATCCGTAACTCGGATTAAAATATTTTCAACACGAAAGTTGCTCAGAACGACGAGACGATTCCGGATACGCAGCCCGTTCGTCCACCACACACCCCTAACATATCAAACTCGCAACTTTTCCCCCTCCGTTCCTCTGCCCGAAAACACGGAACCCCAGGAATACTTTCCCGGATGTTTTCCCCCCTTCACCGGTATCACCTACTACCGCGTTAGGGCACACCGAACACCGCGTATTGCCTTGATATATTTTGTGGTGCTTTGTTTGCTTTGTATTCATTATTTCTTCCCCCTCTTCTCTCCGGTAGACTACGAGACCGACGCTGCTGCTGACCAGTTCGACTACGGAGTTGACGACCCCTCTCTCTTGCCAGAGCAACCAGGCAAGCCCCCCCCTTGATCACCAGATATCGCCTATTCTCCTCTATACTGCTTGCATTAGAGTAGTGTAGCATGTTACTGCTTTCGTTAATCCTATTCTGATGCATAGCCTGACATTGTCGCTACATCTGTTGATACCTTACCTGCAATCCTAAATGCTTAGTATAGGATGCTAGTTTATCATCATTGGCCCTACATTCTTGTCAGTCTGCCTTGCTATACTATCGGGCTGTGATCACTTGGGAGGTGATCACGGGTATATACTATACATTCATACATACTATACAGATGGTGACTAAAGTCGGGTCAGCTCATTGAGTACCCGCAAGTGATTCTGACGAGGGGGCTGAAAGGACAGGTGGCTCCATCCCGGTAGAGGTGGGCCTGGGTTCCCGACGGCCCTCGACTGTTACTTTGTGGCGGATCGACAGGGCAGGTTGAGACCACCTAGGAGACAGGTGGGCCTGGCCCTGTTCGGCGTTCGCGGATACTTAACACGCTTAACGAGATCTTGGTATTTGATCTGAGTCGGCTACGAGCCTATACGCACTAACCATCTACGTGGGAGTAGTTATGGGTATCCCGACGTCGTGGTATCAGCCGAAGCACTTCAGACGTCAGCGACGGAGCGGCGCGCGCCGAATTGGACTGGAACGCCACTAGGCTAGGTCTGCTTTCGGCCGCCCACGCAACGTGCAGGTGTGCTCAGGGCGATGGGCCCAGACCCCTGCGCGCTTAGGTTTAGACCGGCGTGCTGGCCTCTCTGTTTTGCCTAAGTGGGGCTGCGACGTGTTGATCTTCCGCGGCCGGGCATGACCCAGGAAAGTGTGTCCGGCCAAATGGGATCGAGCGTGTTGGGTTATGTGGTGCACCCCTGCAGGGAAGTTAATCTATTCGAATAGCCGTGATCTTCGGTAACAAGACGACTTGGAGTTGTACCTTGACCTTATGACAACTAGAACCGGATACTTAATAAAACACACCCTTCCAAGTTCCACAGACAACCCGGTGATCGCTTTTCTACAGGGCGACGAGGAGAGGATCGCCGGGTAGGATTATGCTATGCGATGCTTCTTGGAGTTGCTACTTGGAGTTGCTACTTGGAGATGCTACTTGGAGGACTTCAATCTACTCTCTCCTACATGCTGCAAGACGGAGGCTGCCAGAAGCGTAGTCTTCGATAAGACTAGCTATCCCCCTCTTATTCTGGCATTCTACAGTTCAGTCCACCGATATGGCCCTTTACACATACACCCATGCATATGTAGTGTAGCTCCTTGCTTGCGAGTACTTTGGATGAGTACTCACGGTTGCTTTTCTCCCTCTTTTCCCCTTTCCCTTCTACCTGGTTGTCGCAACCAGATGCTGGAGCCCTGGAGCCAGACGCCACCGTCGACGATGATTCCTACTACACTGGAGGTGCCTACTACTACGTGCAGGCTGACGACGACGACCAGGAGTAGTTAGGAGGATCCCAGGCAGGAGGCCTGCGCCTCTTTCGATCTGAATCCCAGTTTGTGCTAGCCATCTTATGGCAACTTGTTTAACTTATGTCTGTACTCAGATATTGTTGCTTCCGCTGACTCGTCTATGATCGAGCACTTGTATTCGAGCCCTCGAGGCCCCTGGCTTGTATTATGATGCTTGTATGACTTATTTTATTTGTAGAGTTGTGTTGTGATATCTTCCCGTGAGTCCCTGATCTTGATCGTACACATTTGCGTGCATGATTAGTGTACGATTGAATCGGGGGCGTCACAAGTTGGTATCAGAGCCGACTGCCTGTAGGAATCCCCTTTCCAACTCCTTGGCCGAAGTCGAGTCTAGACATTGAAAACTGTTTTACTAACATGGCTGTGTGGCCCATGGGCCCACGTCGCCATTAGGGTGGTATTAGGATCTTTTACTCCTCGTCTATACTCTGGGATTCTGATCTTTCTTCTATTCGGGTTAAATGATTTTGCTAAAATCTAACTCTAGGTTCTCGCTACCACTTCCTGCCGGAGAACCCTTTCATTACGGATGGTCGACTGCTTCAACGGAATATTCTGACAATACTCTCCGATATTTTCTCGAGACCTTATGCCTATTGCTTTTGCAATTCCCTACCACCGAAAAATCCCTATGGATAAATACTTACACCTGTCATTTTTAATTTTATTCCCAGTTGGTCTTGTTATTACAAGATACCCCGAAACACTCGTCGTTGTTTCGATAATCCTTTGAGCTTACTGCCTTGCAGTTCTTGACACATGAATATCCCTACGAATAATTTCTCACACTTACCGAGTATTCACTCATCCCCAGTTGATTCATGTATGTCATCAATCTTCGAAATACCATTCGATCTTCCAAAAATCCTCAGGAGCCTATTGCCCTTGAAATTCTTGCTTGCTTACATTTTGGTTAATCCCATAAATCTAGTAATCTTATTGGCATCCTTTGTCACTATCATTTAAGTCCGTTGATCCTATATGTGTGCGAATGCACGCAATCATCAGTTGATCCTTATATATTATCTTTCCGCTCAGACGTCTTTCGAACAGGAGCTGGTTCTCGGCCAATCAGATTGCCATCGATGGTACCCCTAAGTCTATTCAACTTATCCATCCTTGATCAGAGCGTTGCTCCTGATCCCTTGAATTAAAAATCATAATTCCTTTGCTATTTAAACGTTGAATTATTCAGATGTCCTATAAACCAATGCATTTGCATTCCTTCTTCCTTTGATTGGGTAACGATACTCACATCAGCTCCATTGTGGATCGCCATATCCACTGTTGGATTATTGTCCGACAGTGTCCTTCATAACTAATCACCTTGTGAGTTCTTTCTCCGATACATAATGCCTTTGGTAAATTGTATCCTCTCCTTTTGCCAACCATGCTCTGCTTTTGAGCTGGTGATATCTACTCTTGAAGATTGTGGTATATGTTTCCACGATACCCTAACGGGTTGATCCGATGCCTTCCTTTATATGTGTGAACTCGGAAGTTTTCACGAGTCATACTCATCTGGTATTTCACCAGGTAAAACTTTCAACACTAATGCCTTTATCAAAGCGAATAGTGAATGGAAGGTTATACATTGAAGAAGTGGGAGTCGACCTTGAACCTTGCCTTCATGCCCAGGGACACGATGTATAACTTATCATGGAAGCTGCTCGTAAAAATAATTATTCCTTTGGTATAAGTTCATCTTATATCTGGGATC
Source organism: Triticum dicoccoides (assembly GCF_002162155.2). Lineage (NCBI taxonomy): Eukaryota > Viridiplantae > Streptophyta > Magnoliopsida > Poales > Poaceae > Triticum > Triticum dicoccoides. The sequence continues at coordinate 392,416,237 of NC_041393.1, read as the reverse complement.
TGGCCTTTTGCAATCGTGGTTCCGACCATGTTCTCCTTTAAATAACATTTCTCGTGCAAGTTTAAGCACTTGTCTTCTACGGGGTAATACCCCAGTCCAACCTCTACTTTGATTTGCCGTCGAGTATTACCCCCTGGTATCTCAAGATTATCACGGAACTGCATAACTTCTTATGAGTTCTTCATCAAGTGCTACATTCTCATTGATTCCAATTTTTCATGGGCTCTAAGTTGTTAAACACTCAAAGACACCGATAACTGAACCAAGTCCACACTACGGTTCAACAACTCTTAGTAATCTTCTTTAAGTACGAGTTTGAACTCAATCACATCATTCCGAGCCTACTCGACTATATCATTATCGTGCCAAATTTTAACTGTGCTACCTGGTCCTTCTTTCCGGAGCACAATTTCGATGATGGGCTAAGCTTACGTCGATCTTCCTTGTCTTATCGTCTCACCTCAAACAACAAACTTGATTTCAAGTTTGTGACGTACCCATGGTTCCAATAACCTTTCGCTTCATCATTCGTTTGACTTGATGTCATCGCCGACCGATTACATCTCCATGAAACCTCTCGACAGAAATTGTCATGATCATCGTCAACATTTCGAGCTCCTTAAGGATATCAATTGAATTCCTGATGAGAAATACCATCCTTGCCCTCGATGATTTGTGTTATCATCGACCACTCGATTGCCTTCCGTTCAACACAAACTTTTTCGTGTTTTGTGTTATACCTTGAGATCCTTGCTATCCAGCATTGTTCTCCTTTACCTTGGAGTATTGCCATCTTTTATGTCAAGAATGTTGTGAGAATTTCACCACCTCTCAAGAATTCTTGGTATCGTGATACTTCTCACCATCACCATTCTTTCTTGGTCCTCGTGTTGATTCCAACCGGGGTACCAACAAGTGAACGGTGTTGTTTGGATTCTGCACTTCTAGCAACCCTATTGCTTTGAAGTGAATGGGCGATAGTTCATTCTAAGTCTTTCTATAATTGAATCACCATTCTAACATTGGCCGTGCAACCCAACCCATATTTCGGGCGCATCTTTCAACCAATGTTAATTGTGTATGTTTACCTCGAGCATACTTCCTTATATCATTTGATCTGACAAATGTTATCTCCTTGTTCACTTAATTGTGGAAATCCATCTTTTGGGAATCTCGGTGAATTGCCGTTGAGTTCACCAGCCACCTCCTTGTCCTCTCCTTGGTTTAATGATGAACTATTGCTTCAGAAACCCGCTCCCATAGTTCATTTCTCGAGGATCTTGCAATGTCATTTCGACGATTTGTGTTGCACCTTTTTCCTCTCGGACCCCCTGAGTCTGAGGTTTCGTGACACCAATTGGATATGAATCTCGGTCAGATATGATGGTTGGGACAACTTTCCAAGAGTTATGATGTTGATCCTTTGATGACCCGGTAACATGATGTCATGCCTAGCACCCCCCCCCC
>NC_041393.1:392412960-392414566 GCF_002162155.2 Triticum dicoccoides | reverse complement strand
CCCCCCCCCCCGGCTGGAGGACCTATCATTATAGATTCCTTTTCAGCAAGGTTATCCATTCATCCATGAGGAAATTGTAAGACTTATTCTACAAGTTATTCCTGATGGATCCTTTGTGTTTCCAAAGTCTGATCTTCACCTGATGACCATGTCAATGCTATCTCGAAGCATGTCTATGGTACTCCGATTTTCAACAAGACCATTTGAAGCCCAATGCTAAATGTTTCTTGCTCAATTACCCAAACACCGTTGTATGGGCAATGTCATGAAAATTCTCTCCCCTACCTAAAGAGTTTTCTACATTATATCCTGACATGGATATCATGCTCTGCTTGTCCTTGGGAAGGATATACCCTTGAAATATGTGTTTAAACATAATTTCCTTTCCATTGTTCTGTTTAATCTGATGATCATATTTCCTCCCATTGTTGGTTTAACCTTTCTTGTGAACTATATGATCTGAGCAGTAATATTCTCCTGCTTATGTAAACACCTCGTTGTACAATTCTGTCAGTAAGAACCTGTTACTTTTGTTGATGACATTCCGGTAACCACCGATGGACGAGAACTTCGCCTACTGGTCCGCCTCGTTCAACGAGCAGGAAAATGGTTCTCTTCGTCCCTCGCCCTTGGTACCGACATTGCTGCCGACATAACTGACATGCTACTCTCTGACATGCCTTGCTATCGTGATCGTACAAGATGTCAGCCCCCCCCCCCTTTCTACTTTTAACCCACATGGTGGGCCCATAACCCACAGGTCCCAGGAATGAAACCTGACTCTCCCTGTACAACCTGTTATCAAAGTTATTCCTCGTGCTTGACTTTGTATGTAATTCACGGGCCACTTGCCTGTTGATCTATTTTGGTATGGGACACAATACTTATTCCCGTTGCTCAGAACCCCTTTCGCACTCTGCTTCAGGCAATGAACGATTGCCTATCCGCTTGAAACTTCTTATTGCACCGTCTTACTTTGCTCTCGATAGGTGTAATTTGTTCAACTTGAGAGATACTCATATGTTCATTCTTGGGATACCCCCAGATGAATTTCCCTTATAACCTCCTATCATTGTAGAGCTGCCCCTTACCTATTCGTAAGTACGATGGAGTTCTCCCGAAGAAATGATGACAAGTTTATCATGATGCATCGGAATAAAGGATTGAAGACATCAACGAAAGGAATTAACTTCTTCGAGAAGATCCGTTAGAATATCGTAGCCAGAACTTTCCCCTTACTCCCCTCTTAAATCTCGGGACGAGATTTCTTGTAGTGGAGGAGAATTGTGACGCCCGGGTAATTAAGCTACAGTAATCCCCGCTAATGATGCCACGTCACCTCGGTTACTGTGGATAAACTCGCGTTAGTTCGGAACCTAGTTCGAATTTCAAATTCAAAAATCGAGTAAACAATAAAAGTTTTCAAATATTAAAATTTAAATGTTCGGAGTGAACCAAATAATACATAGGTAATTATGGTGGAGGAACCACACTCTTATAAAATGTGTAATTAATCTAAATGAATAAAACAGTAGCAAAACCGATATTTAAATGCTTTTATAAATAAATAAAATACTAAACTAAATTGTTTTGGGATAAAACCTTT
>NC_041393.1:392314517-392411956 GCF_002162155.2 Triticum dicoccoides | reverse complement strand
GCTGGACCGGCCCCGCCTTCCTCCCTCGACGGCCTGCCTCGTCTCCGACGCCGTCGTCTCCGTCCTCCTCCCCGAACGGCCTCCACGCGCCTCGACGCCTCCCTGCTCACCACCGCTGGTGAGGACCCGTTCGTCCTCCCCTTTCCCCCGCTCGTCGTCGCGGTCGCCACGGCCGCCCCGACCACCACCGCGGCCCCGCACGGCGCTCATCCCGCTCTTCCCTGCCGCTCCGGCCCGCTGCCGGCCCCGTCCACCGCTCGGTCGCCTCGCTGGCGCCGCTCGCAGCCCGGCCGACCTCGCCGTGGCTGCGGCCCCTCCGGCCGTCGCCGTGGCCTCACCCCTGGCTGGCGCCCCCTGTAATCCCGGGCAAGCGCCCACGCGCCCGCACCCAGCGCCCGCCCCGCTAAGGCCTCTGTGCCAGTGCCAAACGGGCCCCACCCCCCTGAAACGTTATTAAAAAAAGAGAATTAAAATAAATAAATAAGTAAATAGATAGATAAAATTAAATATTAATTAATTAATTAACTAAATAATTAACTTAATTAATTCTTTTTAAAGTAACTAATTAAGATTAATTAACCTAATTAACTGATTAACTTAATTAACTAAAATAGTCAATGACATGTGGGACCCACGCGTCAGCTTGACCCAGTCAACACCTCTGTTGACCGATGACGTCATGCTGACATCAGCATACACTATTCTGGATAATGTTAGAGTTAAATAATTAAATAAATTCCAGAAAATTCATAAAATCTTTAGAAAATCATATCTTTTAATCCGTAACTCGGATTAAAATATTTTCAACACGAAAGTTGCTCAGAACGACGAGACGATTCCGGATACGCAGCCCGTTCGTCCACCACACACCCCTAACATATCAAACTCGCAACTTTTCCCCCTCCGTTCCTCTGCCCGAAAACACGGAACCCCGGGAATACTTTCCCGGATGTTTTCCCCCCTTCACCGGTATCACCTACTACCGCGTTAGGGCACACCGAACACCGCGTATTGCCTTGATATATTTTGTGGTGCTTTGTTTGCTTTGTATTCATTATTTCTTCCCCCTCTTCTCTCCGGTAGACTACGAGACCGACGCTGCTGCTGACCAGTTCGACTACGGAGTTGACGACCCCTCTCTCTTGCCAGAGCAACCAGGCAAGCCCCCCCTTGATCACCAGATATCGCCCATTCTCCTCTATACTGCTTGCATTAGAGTAGTGTAGCATGTTACTGCTTTCGTTAATCCTATTCTGATGCATAGCCTGACATTGTCGCTACATCTGTTGATACCTTACCTGCAATCCTAAATGCTTAGTATAGGATGCTAGTTTATCATCATTGGCCCTACATTCTTGTCAGTCTGCCTTGCTATACTATCGGGCTGTGATCACTTGGGAGGTGATCACGGGTATATACTATACATTCATACATACTATACAGATGGTGACTAAAGTCGGGTCAGCTCATTGAGTACCCGCAAGTGATTCTGACGAGGGGGCTGAAAGGACAGGTGGCTCCATCCCGGTAGAGGTGGGCCTGGGTTCCCGACGGCCCTCGACTGTTACTTTGTGGCGGAGCGACAGGGCAGGTTGAGACCACCTAGGAGACAGGTGGGCCTGGCCCTGTTCGGCGTTCGCGGATACTTAACACGCTTAACGAGACCTTGGTATTTGATCTGAGTCGGCTACGAGCCTATACGCACTAACCATCTACGTGGGAGTAGTTATGGGTATCCCGACGTCGTGGTATCAGCCGAAGCACTTCAGACGTCAGCGACGGAGCGGCGCGCGCCGAATTGGACTGGAACGCCACTAGGCTAGGTCTGCTTTCGGCCGCCCACGCAACGTGCAGGTGTGCTCAGGGCGATGGGCCCAGACCCCTGTGCGCTTAGGTTTAGACCGGCGTGCTGGCCTCTCTGTTTTGCCTAGGTGGGGCTGCGACGTGTTGATCTTCCGCGGCCGGGCATGACCCAGGAAAGTGTGTCCGGCCAAATGGGATCGAGCGTGTTGGGTTATGTGGTGCACCCCTGCAGGGAAGTTAATCTATTCGAATAGCCGTGATCTTCGGTAACAGGACGACTTGGAGTTGTACCTTGACCTTATGACAACTAGAACCGGATACTTAATAAAACACACCCTTCCAAGTTCCACAGACAACCCGGTGATCGCTTTTCTACAGGGCGACGAGGAGAGGATCGCCGGGTAGGATTATGCTATGCGATGCTTCTTGGAGTTGCTACTTGGAGTTGCTACTTGGAGATGCTACTTGGAGGACTTCAATCTACTCTCTCCTACATGCTGCAAGACGGAGGCTGCCAGAAGCGTAGTCTTCGATAAGACTAGCTATCCCCCTCTTATTCTGGCATTCTGCAGTTCAGTCCACCGATATGGCCCTTTACACATACACCCATGCATATGTAGTGTAGCTCCTTGCTTGCGAGTACTTTGGATGAGTACTCACGGTTGCTTTTCTCCCTCTTTTCCCCTTTCCCTTCTACCTGGTTGTCGCAACCAGATGCTGGAGCCCTGGAGCTAGACGCCACCGTCGACGATGATTCCTACTACACTGGAGGTGCCTACTACTACGTGCAGGCTGACGACGACGACCAGGAGTAGTTAGGAGGATCCCAGGCAGGAGGCCTGCGCCTCTTTCAATCTGAATCCCAGTTTGTGCTAGCCATCTTATGGCAACTTGTTTAACTTATGTCTGTACTCAGATATTGTTGCTTCCGCTGACTCGTCTATGATCGAGCACTTGTATTCGAGCCCTCGAGGCCCCTGGCTTGTATTATGATGCTTGTATGACTTATTTTATTTGTAGAGTTGTGTTGTGATATCTTCCCGTGAGTCTCTGATCTTGATCGTACACATTTGCGTGCATGATTAGTGTACGATTGAATCGGGGGCGTCACAATCTTGGTGCGCATTGACCAGGGGTGTGGGGCCTTGCCCCCACTACCCACGTTCATGTGGGTCCCCCATGCAGGTGGGCCCCACTCCGGAACCTTCTAGAACCTTCCCGGTACAATACCGAAAAATCCCGAACATTTTCCGGTGGCCAAAATAGGACTTTCCATATATAAATCTTTACCTCCGGACCATTTTGGAACTCCTCGTGACGTCCGGGATCTCATCCGGGACTCCGAACAACATTCGGTAACCACATACAAACTTCCTTTATAACCCTAGCGTCATTGAACCTTAAGTGTGTAGACCCTACGGGTTCGGGAGACACGTAGACATGACCGAGACGTTCTCCGGTCAATAACCAACAGCGGGATCTGGATACCCATGTTGGCTCCCACATGTTACACGATGATCTCATCGGATGAACCACGATGTCAAGGACTCAATCAATCCCGTATACAATTCCCTTTGTCTAATGGTATTGTACTTGCCCGAGATTCGATCGTCGGTATACCGATACCTTGTTCAATCTCGTTACTGGCAAGTCTCTTTACTCGTTCCGTAACACATCATCCCGCGATCAACTCTTTGATCACATTGTGCACATTATGATGATGTCCTACCGAGTGGGCCCGGAGATACCTCTCCGTCACATGGAGTGACAAATCCCAGTCTCGATTCGTGCCAACCCAACAGACACTTTCGGAGATACCTGTAGTGCACCTTTATAGCCACCCGGTTACGTTGTGATGTTTTGTACACCCAAAGCATTCCTACGGTATCCGGGAGTTGCACAATCTCATGGTCTAAGGAAAAGATACTTGACATTAGAAAAGCTTTAGCAAACGAACTACACGATCTTTGTGCTAGGCTTAGGATTGGGTCTTGTCCATCACATCATTCTGCTAATGATGTGATCTCGTTATCAACGACATCCAATGTCCATGGTCAGGAAACCATAACCATCTATTGATCAACGAGCTAGTCAACTAGAGGTTTACTAGGGACATGGTGTTGTCTATGTACCCACACATGTATCTGAGTTTCCTATCAATACAATTATAGCATGGATAATAAACGATTATCATGAACAAGGAAATATAATAATAACTAATTTATTATTGCCTCTAGGGCATATTTCCAACAGTCTCCCACTTGCACTAGAGTCAATAATCTAGTTCACATCGCCATGTGACTAACACTCACAGGTCACATCGCCATGTGACCAACATCCAAAGAGTTTACTAGTGTCATTAAACTAGTTCACATCATCATGTGATTAAGACTCAATGAGTTCTGGGGTTTGATCATGTTTTGCTTGTGAGAGAGGTTTTAGTCAACGAGTCTGCAACATTCAGATCCGTATGTACTTCGCAATTCTCTATGTCATATTGTAAATGCTGCTTCCATGCTCCACTTGGAGCTATTCCAAATGGTTGCTCCACTATACGTATCCGTTTCGCTACTCAGAGTCATTCGGATAGGTGTTAAAGCTTGCATCGATGCAACTCTTTACGTCGAACTCTTTATCACCTCCATAACCTAGAAACATATCCTTATTCCTCTAAGGATAATTTTGACCGCTATCTGGTGATCTACTCCTTGATCACCTTTGTACCCTCTTGCCAGATATGTAGCAAGGCACACATCAGGTACGGTACACAGCATAGCATATTGTAGAGCGTACGTCTAAAGCATAGGGGACGACCTTCGTCCTTTCTCACTTTTCTGTCGTGGTCGAGCTTTAAGTCTTAACTTCGTACCTTACAACTCAGGCAAGAACTCCTTCTTTGACTGATCCATCTTGAACACCTTCAAGATCATGTCAAGGTATGTGCTCATTTGAAAGTACCATTTAGCGTTTTTGATCTATCCTTATAGATCTTGATGCTCAATGTTCAAGTAGCTTAATCCAGGTTTTCCCTTGAAAACACTTTTCAAATAACCCTATATGCTTTCCAGAAACTCTACATCATTTCTGATCAACAATATGTCAACAACATATACTCATCAGAAATTCTATAGTGCTCCCACTCATTTCTTTGGAAATACAAGTTTCTCATAAACTTTGTATAAACCCAAAATCTTTGATCATCTTATCAAAGTGTATATTCCAACTCCGAGATGCTTACTCCAGTCCATGGAAGGATCGCTGGAGCTAGCATACCTTTTAGCATCCTTAGGATCGACAAAACCTTTCTGATTGTATCACATACAACCTTTCCTTACGAAGACTGGTAAGGAAACTCGTTTTGACATCCATCTGCCAGATTTCATAAATGCAGCTAATGCTAACATGATTCCGACGGACTTAAGCATCACTACGGATGAGAATATCTCATCGTAGTCAACTCCTTGTGAAAAACTCTTCGCCACAAGTCGAGCTTCATAGACGATGACATTACCGTCCATGTCCGTCTTCTTCTTAAAGATCCATATATTTCAATTGCTTGCCGATCATCGAGCAAGTCCACCAAAGTCCATGCTTTGTTCTGATACATGGATCCTATCTCGGATTTCATGGCTTCTAACCATTTGTCGGAATTTGGGCCCACCATCGCTTCTCCATAGCTCGTAGATTCATTGTTGTCTAGCAACATGACCTTCAAGACAGGATTACTGTACCACTCTGAAGTAGTACGCATCCTTATCACCCTACGAGGTACGGTAGTGACTTGATCCAAAACTTCATGATCACTATCATAAGCTTCTACTTCAATTGGTGTAGGTGCCACAGGAACAACTTCCTGTGCCCTGCTACACACTAGTTGAAGTGACGGTTCAATAACCTCATCATGTCTCCACCATCCTCCCACTCAATTCTTTCGAGAGAAACTTTTTCCCGAGAAAGGACCCAATTCAAGAAACAATCCCTATTGCTTTTGGATCTGAATTAGGAGGTATACCCAACAGTTTTGGGTGTCCTATGAAGATGCATTTTATCCGCTTTGGGTTCGAGCTTACCAACCTGAAACTTTTTCACATAAGCGTCACAGCCCCAAACTTTTAAGAAACGACAGCTTAGGTTTCTCTAAACCATAGTTCATACAATGTAATCTCAACGGAATTACGTGGTGCCCTATTTAAAGTGAATGTGGTTGTCTCTAATGCCTAACCCATAAACGATAGTGGTAATTCGATAAGAGACATCATGGTATGCACCATATCCAATAGGGTGCAGTTATGATGTTCGGACACACCATCACACTATGGTGTTCCAGGCGGTATTGGTTGTGAAACAATCTCCACAATGTCTTAATTGTGTGCCAAACTCGTAACTCAGATACTCATTTCGATGATCATATCATAAACATTTTATCCTCTTGTCACGATGATCTTCAACTTCATTCTGAAATTACTTGAACCATTCAATAATTCAGACTTGTGTTTCATCAAGTAAATATACTCAGTATCTACTCAAATCATCCGTGAAGTAAGAACATAACGATATCCACTGCGTGCCTTAGCACTCATTGGACTTCACACATCAAAATGTATTACTTCCAACAAGTTGCTTTCTTGTTCCATCTTACTGAAAAATGAGGCTTTTCAGTTATCTTGCCCATGTGGTATGATTTGCATATCTCAAGTGATTCAAAATCAAGTGAGTCCAAACGATCCATCTGCATGGAGTTTCTTCATGCGTATACACCAATAGACATGGTTCGCATGTCTCAAACTTTTCAAAAACGAGTGAGTCCAAAGATCCATCAACATGGAGCTTCTTCATGCATTTTATACCAATATGACTCACATGGCAGTGCCACAAGTAAGTGGTACTATCATTACTATCTTATATCTTTTGGCATGAAAATGTGTATCACTACGATCGAGATTCAATAAACCATTCCTTTAGGTGCAAGACCACTGAATGTATTATTCAAATAAATAGAGTAACCATTATTCTCCTTAAATGAATAACCATATTGTGATAGACATAATCCAATCATGTCTATGCTCAACGCAAACACCAAATGACAATTATTCAGGTTTAATACTAATCTTGATGGTAGAGGGAGCGTGCGATGTTTGATCACATCAAACTTGGAAGCACTTCCAACACATATCGTCAGCTCACCTTTAGCTAGTCTCCGTTTATTCTGTAGCTCTTTTATTTTGAGTTACTAACACTTAGCAACCGAACCGGTATCTTAATACCCTGGTGCTACTAGGAGTACTAGTAAAGTACACATTAACATAATGTATATCCAATATACTTCTATCGACCTTGCCAGCCTTCTCATCTACCAAGTATCTAGGGCAATTCTGCTCCAGTGGCTGTTCCCCTTATTACAGAAGCACTTAGTCTCGGGTTTGGGTTCAACCTTGGGTTTCTTCACTAGATCAACAGCTGATTTGTCGTTTCATGAAGTATCCCTTCTTGCCCTTGCCCTTCTTGAAACTAGTGGTTTCACCAACCATCAACAATTGATGCTCCTTCTTGATTTCTACTTTCACGGTGTCAAACATCGCGAATACCTCAAGGATCATCATATCTATCCCTGATATGTTATAGTTCATCACGAAGCTCTAGCAGCTTGGTGGCAATGACTTTGGAGAAACAACACTATCTCATCTGGAAGATCAACTCCCAGTCGATTCAAGTGATTGTTGTACTCAGACAATCTGAGCACAAGCTCAACAATTGAGCTTTTCTCCCTTAGTTTGCAGGCTAAGAAAATCGTCGGAGGTCTCATACCTCTTGACATGGGCACGAGCCTGAAATCCCAATTTTAGCCCTTGAAACATCTCATACGTTCCGCGACGTCTCAAAAACGTCTTTGGTGCCTCTACTCTAAACCATTTAACTGAACTATCACGTAGTTATCAAAACGTGTATGTCAGATGTTCGCAACATCCACAGACTACGTTCGAGGTCCAGCACACCAAGCGGTGCATTAAGGACATAAGCCTTCTATGAAGCAACGAGGACAATCCTCAGTTCACGGACCCAGTCCGCATAATTGCTACTATCAACTTTCAACTAAATTTTCTCTAGGAACATATCTAAAACAGTGGAACTAAAGCGCGAGCTATGACATAATTTGCAAGAATCTTTTGACTATGTTCAGGATAATTAAGTTCATCTTATGAACTCCCACTCAGATAGACATCCCTCTAGTCATCTAAGTGATTACATGATCCGAGTCAACTAGGCCGTGTCCGATCATCACGTGAGACGGACTAGTCATCATCGGTGAACATCTTTATGTTGATCGTATCTACTATACGACTCATGCTCGACCTTTCGGTCTCTTGTGTTCCGAGGCCATGTCTGTACATGCTAGGCTCATCAAGTCAACCTAAGTGTTTCGCGTGTGTAAATCTGGCTTACACCCGTTGTATGTGAACGTTAGAATCTATCACACCCGATCATCACGTGGTGCTTCGAAACGACGAACTTTCGCAACGGTGCACAGTTAGGGGGAACACTTTCTTGAAATTATTATGAGGGATCATCTTATTTACTACCGTCGTTCTAAGGAAATAAGATGCATAAACATGATAAACATCACATGCAATCAAAAAGTGACATGATATGGCCAATATCATTTTGCTCCTTTTGATCTCCATCTTCGGGGCTCCATGATCATCATCATCACCGGCATGACACCATGATCTCCATCATCGTGTCTCCATGAAGTTGTCTCGCCAACTATTACTTCTACTACTATGGCTAACGGTTTAGCAATAAAGTAAAGTAATTACATGGCGTTGTTCATTGACACGCAGGTCATACAATAAATTAAGACAACTCCTATGGCTCCTACCGGTTGTCATACTCATCGACATGCAAGTCGTGATTCCTATTACAAGAACATGATCAATCTCATACATCACATATCATTCATCACATTCTTTTGGCCATATCACATCACATAGCATACCTGCAAAAACAAGTTAGACGTCCTCTAATTGTTGTTTGCATGTTTTACGTGGCTGCTATGGGTTTCTAGCAAGAACGTTACTTACCTACGCAAAACCACAACGTGATATGCCAATTGCTATTTACCCTTCATAAGGACCCTTTTCATCGAACCCGTTCCGACTAAAGTGGGAGAGACTGGCACCTGATCTTTCACGTTTGGAGAGGATCCCTATGGGGAACACGAAGAACGCAGGGAAGAACATGAGGGAAATCACGGGGGAAAACAAGAGAAACACTCAACTGACACGAATATGATCACACAAGTGCTAGATCATCGAGGCACAAAGTAACACGAGATCCAAAGTCAACTAGGGACGATATAAGAGTAACCGTTCTTCTCCATGAGGAGGTCTTGATTGTCTTCTCGAGGTGGAGGTCTTGAAACCGGGTGGATCTTCTCCGAAGAGGTGCAGCCCCTCATGAGGAGTAGACCCGGTACGGATGAGCAATGCTCTATCGCAAATGAGCTAAACCAATGCTAACCCTAAAACGAGGATGGAGGAGGAGTATTGTAACATCCCAAATTTTCAATTTGGAATGTTATACATTAGATCATCATTGCATATCATATTTTATTGCATTTTGGTTTGATCCAAGAAATTCTACGCAACTCAAGGACCCACGGAGAGAGTTGGGAATTTCGTTATTTTCTTATTTGAGTTTTTCTCAAATTTAGAAAAGGAACCATTTTGATTTTAATTATTTATCTTCAAATATTTCAATTATAAAATTAAGAGAGAGGGAATAAAATGACTTTCCCAAAATAAAGAAATATTGAGGATTTAATATTAAAATCAAATAAGATTTTATTTTCGGAGTTTTATCGCTATTTTATTTGAATTAGAAAAAATGCGTGTTTTTCAAAAATGCATTTTAGGCCCAAATAAATGTTCATCTTGTCCGGCTTTTTTTAGAGGACAGGGAAAATTTATTTAGGGATTTTTGGAGTCCGTTTAGTATTTATTTTCTTTCTTTTTCTGCATGTCCGAATTGTTTAAAAAAACGAACCGACTCGGGCCGCCGTGGGTGACCCGGACTCGTCCGTCGCCAGGCTTTATAAGCCGCCCCACCCCGCTGGACCACCCCAGCCCACCTCGCCCCGCCAAACCTAACCCTAACCCCCCTCCCGCGCTGCCGCCGCTGCATGCCACCGCCGCCGCTGCCCAACGCCGCCGTCGCCCGTGCCGCCGCCGACCGCCGACCCCGCCGGAGCCCCACCGCCGCCGGAGGTAGCCGCCCGCGCCGCCGCCGGTCTTCTTCAGAAAACCATTGGTCTTTTTAGGAACCGCGGTTTTTTTAATAGACCAATTTAGTTTTTTTTCCAGTTTATTTATTTTGCGGACGTTTGTCCGTACGTTCGTTTTAACAAATGGTTTTCGTCGTTTAGCCACAGACAGCGAACGTTCGTTAGCCTGTTCGCCCATTTTTCTTTTTCTCGGATTTTCCGCGATTATTTCCGATTGTGATTTCTGATCCGATTTTCGTTTTAGTGTATCTTTTCGCATGTTTATCGGAATCTGGCAATTCAAGCGCCTAGAGTTTCGTCTCGAAACCCTCTTTCTGTTTAACCAACTCAAAGAAGTTTTGCTACTTTAATATTTGACTTAGGTCCATATTAGTGAACGAAGCTTGTTTCTTTCGCCGTTTGACTTTCGTTGCTTCGTTTGATTTGATTCTTTTTGCAAACTGGAGTTCTTAAGTTAAACTTTCTGGTTAGATCTCTTATTTGAGTTTTACCTGCGCATTAGATGAGTGCTTATTGTATGCTTGTTTGTTTGCGATAGAGTACCCGGAGTGCGCCGGTTGCTACTACGAGTCTCTAGGTTTCACGGATCATCAGTAAGGCAAGTAACACTTTGATCATACATCTTTACTACCCAGTTTTATTGCGTTAGATCAATCCTCAAATAATTGCATGATTAGGATCTGATTAATATGTGGGTTTTGGGGAAGTAGATGAGGTAGAACCTATTACCTGTTTTATTATCAAACCTTTGGGAGCTACTTCTATGTTGCTTATATTGCTATGCTATGCTAGTAGACGTGGATTGGGTGAGTGTATCCATGACACATGTGAGATTGTTAATTAATGGTTTACTTAATGTGGCAACTTTAATTCACATCTGGGTGGATTGAGGCACCCGGGGAACCCAATGTTGCCTGTATTTTTGGAAATCCCGGGGTACCGTGTGATTCTCCTATGGACCGCCACCCAGGCTCAAAGGGATCATGAGATTTTTCATGCTAGAAACTTCCGTGTGCAGCCGCAAGCTACTATGGGCTCTAGCATAGTTGAGTATGTTGTGTGACCTCTTTCAGTGGTAGACTAGCAGATGTAGGGGATGTAGGTTGGTACTATCTACCCAGAGTAAAGAGTTAATGCTTCTGAAAGACCGTGTCTCAGTCATCCGTTTCTCAAACACCTTGTAGTGCGAGAAATAAAACGGAGGAGATCGAGTCTTGCAGGGAAAAGTGCGCAAACCTCTGTAGAGTGTATAAACTAATCATGGTTAGCCGTGTCCCCGGTTATGGACGTTTTGAGTATCTAGTACCTGGATTATCATGTGAATCTCATCATGTTACTTAATTTAATTTTGTTGGGTTAATGATGATGCTTAATTGGGATTGAGTTGGAGGAACCTTCTTAATGTTTATGTGACGCCCCCGATTCAATCGTACACTAATCATACACGCAAATGTGTACGATCAAGATTAGGGACTCACGGGAAGATATCACAACACGACTCTAAACACAAAAGAAAGACATACAAGCTTCATATTACAAGCCAGGGGCCTCGAGGGCTCGAATATAAAAGCTCGATACACAAGCGAGTCAGCGGAAGCAACAATATCTGAGTACAGACATAATTTAAACAAGTTTTTGCCTTAAGAAGGCTAGCACAAACATCAACGATCGAAGAGGCAAGGCCTCCTGCATGGGACCTCCTAACTACTCCTGGTTGTCGGCGGGCTCCACGTAGTAGAAGGCACCCTCTGGGTAGTAGTAGTATCGGCGGGGGTGGCATCTGGCTCCATGGATCCACCATCTAGTTTCATCAACCGAAAAGAAGAAAGAAGGGGGAAAAGGGGTAGCAAAGCAACCGTGAGTACTCATCCGAAGTACTCGCAAGCATCAGATCTATACTAACTATGCACTGGTATCAAATGGAAGGTTTGTATCTGTGGACTGAACTGCAGAATGCCAAAATAGAGGGGGAGGGCCTAGCCTATCAAAGACTAGCATCTTCACGCAGCTCCAAGCATCTTGCAGCATGTAGAAGAGTAAATGATAGCAGTTTACAATTAACAAGCATGTTGTAACATTAATGCCCAGAGATCCTTCCTCGACTCCCTGCGAGCAAGCAATCCCGGAGCCACATATCTCAAGTATCCATTTGTAGTGGTAAAAGATCAGGATATAAGTCTGAACGTCCATTACCGTGGACATGGCTATTAATAGATAATCTTCCCTGCAGGGGTGCACCACGTTTTCCAACACGCTCGATCACTCTGGCCGGACACACCTTTCTGGGGTCAATGCCCGGCCTCGGAAGATCAACACGTCGCAGCCCTGCCTAGGCCCAGCAGAGAGGTCCCCGCTGGTCTACCTCCTAAGCACTCCGGGGTCTGGGCCCATCGCCCGTTGCACTCCGGGTCGTTGCGAGCAGGGCGGACCAGGCTCCACCACTACAGGATGGTGTCGGCCCAGCCGTGCTGCACTACTGAACTGGACATCTGACAAAGCTTCGGCTGATAATGCGACGTTGAGTCCCATAACTATTCTCACGTGGTGGTTGGTGCGTAAAGGCCAGAAGCCAACTCAGAACAAATACCCAAACCTGTTAGTGCATTATTAAAAGGATTGATGGCTGTCGGGACAAGTCCGGAGCTATCACCCCTCCCGGGTGATACCGCTAAACAGCCAGCCGCCACTGTCACATCGCACCGGTGCTCTCCGAGCCCGCCTAGCTTTCACAACGGTCTCCAGTAAAGTCAAGGTAAATGTGTGTCTAGACATCAAGGGAAAACCCGAGGAATCACCCCCGATGGATTCCACTCAATGTAATCATCAAGGTGAACGTAAGAGGGACCACCCTCGAGGTTCACACTTGAGGTGTTGAATGACAAAGCCGTATCGGTAATGGTGAAAGAGGAAATCACCCTCGATGACCACGACCGAATAGCTACACTACAGAATTATTATCAGGAGTGTGTTATGAGGGATCACCCTCGGCACTCGATAGTAGCTCTGCAGAGTCGAGCAACTAAAGGGGCGTGACGTGATGTGAGGTGTCGGGCTCTGGTTGTCGATCACATTGATCGGGTCATCGATGATGAAGCAGGGGCAACAAGGACAAGTGGGGGTCACTGATGGATCACTAGCCAACCTATACTAAGCAGTTTACGATAAGCAGGTAGGTAACAATAAGCAGGTACAAAAGCAGGCTATGCATTAGAATAGGAGCAATCAAATGCAATAGGAAAATCTAATGCAAGCATGAGAGTATAGAATGGGCGATATCGGGATGATCAAAGGGGGGCTTGCCTGGAAGCTCTGCTGAAACGAAAGAAGGGTCATCGTCGACGTAGTCGATCACAGGGGCATCAGCAGCGGTCTCGGGGTCTATCGGAGAGAAGAGGGGGAAGAAACAGTAAATACACGCAAACATATGCACAACATGATTATAAGCGGGGCTAGAGGTGTTCTAACGCAGTGCTAGGCGTTACTGGCGAAGGGGGAAATATCCGGGAAAGCTTTCCCGGTCCCGGGCGTCTGTCAGACAGATGAACCGGAGGAGAAAGTTTGCAGGTTCGCTATGCTAGAGACGTGTGGCAGATGAACGGACCGCTTATCCGGATTCGTCTCGAAATGCTGAGCAACTTTCATGTAGAAAACCTTTTCATCAGAGCTACGGTTTAATTTCTATGATTTTTCAAAGATTTAAACAATATTCTAGATTTATTATTAATTCGAATTAAAATAGGAAAACTGCTAAGTGCACCCAGTGTAGTGCACCCAAAGTGCACCCAGGGGCTGACAAATGGGTCCAGGGGGGTCCAGTTGACCAGTCAATGTTTGACTCGTCAACAGGGGGTGGGGTCCCCTGTCATGCACACATTTATCTAACTACTGATTAAGTTAATTAATCTAGTTCATTAGTTTAGTTAAACCTAATTAATTAAGTTAATTAAACAATTAATTACTTACTTACTTAAGTATTATTATTATTTAAACTTTTTTTAACAGGAGCCTGGGCGTTGTGGGGGGGGGGCATAGGCCAGTGGCACAAGGCCAGTGGGCCGGTGCGGGTTAACGGGCGGGCACCCGTGCCCGAGGGGCGCTACGCCCGGGCGAGGCCAGCGGGAGCGCCGGCGGGGTAGCCGCGGAGGGCACCGGCCGGAGCGGCGAGGGGGCCGGCAGGGCGCGGTTCGGCGGAGGCCACGCGGCCCCAGGCGGGCGCACACACGGGCGAGGTGCGGCCGAAGCGCGTGTCGCGAGGTGTAGAGGCGCGACCAGGCATCACCGGTGCGGGGAGGATCGTCCAGGGGCGTGGTCGAGGAGAACGCGAGCAGTGGCGAAGCAGCAGGGGAGCGACGGGGCGGGTACCGTGCGGGGCCGCGGTGGAGCAGCAGCAACGCTGCGGGCGGCTGCAGCCGCGGGTGCGGCATGCGGCACTTGGAGGCGAGGCCAAGGGCGGCCATGGCGCTCGGGCGTGGCTGCGGCGGCCGTGCGCGGTAGCAACAGCAGCAGTGACTATCGGCGGGAGCAACACCAGCAACGGCAAACGGCGAGCAGGGCGATGGCGGGGCTGACAACGGCGAGGCCATCGCGGGCGGACGGTGCGAGCGGCTCGGGGCCGGGGGCTAACAGGGGCAGCCGGGAGCGGGGCAACGCGTTCGTTCGAGGCGCAACCCGGCACGGGCAGAGTTCTACGATGCTAGATACGGAGGGGTAGGAGGAGGGGGAGCACGCGGTGCTCACGGGGAGCCGGTAGTGGTGCAAAGCCAGCTCGGGGAGGGCTTGAGGCGGCCGGATTCGATGGAGCTCGCCGGCAAACATAGTGGAAGAAGACGGCAATACAGCGATGGAGAGGCGATGGGCTTGAGGTCTTCGGTGTAGGCGAAGGAGTGGACGCCGGCGGTTCTACTCGACGAGGTCGCAGGTGGTGGGGAGCTTGGTGGGCACGGGATCGAGCGTGGCCATGGCGACGGAGTTTTTGGGCGTCGGGAAACTGAGGGGCAGAGAGGGGATTGAGAGGGAACGGGCGTTAGGGTTCGAGGACGCGAGGGAGAGGCGTCGGGGCCACCTTATAGCCCCGGGGGAGACGGCAGATGGCCGCCACGGCGATGGTTGGTGCCGTGGCGGGCATCGGTGCTGCCCACGATCCCCCCGTGAACACGGAGGGGGGAGGCAGTGCGCTGGTGGGCTGGCTAGGGGCCAGTTGGCCCAAGGCCCACAGGGAGGCACGGGGGTTTGCCCCCTTTTTTTGTGTGTGTGGGTGTGTGTGTTTTTCTTTTTGTTTATTTCTCCTATACTGTTTTATTTACTATTAGCATATTGTAGTTTTATAAAATATGAGACCAAAATCTAAATTAATGTTTTAGTTTAACCCTCAGCCACAAAAAGTTCTACTCCCAAACAAAAATAGTTTGCTAAATTTTTTATCTTAGGAAAGGCATTTAATTAATTATGATTATCACTGTTTTATTCACAAAGAGCATTTAAATATTTTTAAAAAATTGTTGGGTCAGCACCATAATTGGTTATGGAATATTTGCCACACTTTAAACATTTTATTTTTGACATTTGAAAAACTTTCGTTGTTTGACTTTATTTTAAATTTGAATTGGTGACATGGCATCATTAGCATGGAATTACTGCAGCTTAATTATCCGGGCGTTACAGTTTAACAACCACCATGATAGTTAAATAAAATATATTCCTTTGTTGTAGGGAAAATTTGGCTTTATGCAAAACTATAACCATAGAGCTTTCCACCAGCCATATATACATGTAGTGATAGTATTATTCTGTTCATTACTCTCTATGTGTTACATTGCCAGCATATTCCATTTGCTGACCCGTTTTAGGGCTGCAACGTTCATGTTGCAGACTTTTCAGACGACGAGTAAGGTACCTTAGGTCGTGATCTTATACTCAGTGATGCCGTTGGAATTGATGGACTCGCTTATCTTCCAAGTCTTCCGCTGTTATCGTTATTTAGATGGCCTTAAGCCATATTTATTGTAATAAGTTCTCTTTTGAGACATTCAATGTAATAAGTATGTGATTGCTACTCTGTTGTAAATCCTTCAAGTACTGTGCGTGTCAGCATTACCGATCCAGGGATGACACTGATGCACAGAGATCAGACTGTTTGATGTCTGATCGCTACAAGATGGTATCAGAGCACACGCTGACTGTAGGAAACGACCACTAAGCTAAAGCCCTAGATCACTACTCTCTTCTCATTTCTTACTCCTCTCCCTTTTCTACTCTTTTAGGATGGCAGATGCAAGGAACAAGTTCACGCAACCGGATGAAGATATACCCTTTGGACGCCACTTAAAGGAAGTCACTAGATACCTGAACATCAGAGTACCAAGCTTCAGCGGGACCTACATCACCACTTTACTAGAAGAGGAGCGTTGTATGATTCAAGTTCAAGTTCCAGGAAGGACGTTCAAGCCCGTCACTGAGCCCATAGAGTTTTCCTTTGATGCACCAACCTGGAGCCTAGGAAAGAGCATGACAGCCCACATCACCATGGGACGCATTGGAAAACTTTACCACAAGGATCTCAAGGATACTATTTACCAGATTTGTGGGCGCCGAGATGAGCAATGGGAGATGATCAGCACCAGGAAGGATAGATCAATTGCAGCTTTCATCCAGGAGTTAAACCAACACATTCGATGCCAGGAGAATCAGATGTGCGCATGCATGACAGATCTGAAGAAGGCTATGACCAAGATCACGGAGCTGGAGGAAGAACTCAAGTCTACACGCGATGGATATGAGGAGGAAATGATGACACTCGTGGAGAAGAATGATGATCTGAAGAAGAAGCTAAAAGTATTTATGGGATTCCCCGCGACTGGAGTAGAAGACGATGATTGCACTTGCCCGGAGAACTACATCATCATCGAAGACACCGACTCGGACCCAGACGATAGCGATGATGACTTTGTTGATGAAGCTGGAGCAGATATCATGGAGTCTTTGACCGATCAATTTTTCTAGTCGAGCACCATAATAATAGTAATATTCCCCCTTGTATATAGTATAGTCCGAGCACTTTTGTAATGATAGTTAGACCGTTGTATGCCCTTGCTTGAATTGATTGAAGTGATATTGATTGTGTTTGTCTCATGTGCATACGGGTAGTGTTTTTCTCTACAGACCTCATTCTATTCTGTATTCTCATCTTTTCTAAACCCTCAGATGCCCCCGAAACATGACAATGGATTTGCTTTCCCACCTGAGCTCACTCAGTTGATCCAGCAGCAGAATGCATTGATGCAGATGCTAGTCCAGAATCAGAATCAGGGGAACAACAACAACAACAACCCACCACCACCACCTGTTGATCATTTAGCCTGCTTCTTGAGGTTGAGTCCACCGGTGTTCTCCAGTAGCACCGAGCGGATAGTTGCAAATGATTGGCTCCGCAAGATGGGAAGGGAGTTGACCACTGCAGGATGCATAGATGCGGAGAAGGTGCGTTTTGCCACACATCAGCTTGATGGATCCGCAACATCATGGTGGGAGAATTTCACAGCCACTTATCCTATTGACACTGTCATATGGGACCAGTTTCAGCAGGCTTTCCGTACTGCTCATGTTTCAGCGGGAGCTATGGCCATGAAGAAGTGTGAGTTTTGCAACTTGCACCAAGGAGGACGTATTGTTGGCCACTATGTGGATGACTTTAGTAAGCTAGCACGTTATGCCCCAGATGACGTTGCTACGAATGCTGCTAAGCAGGAGAAGTTTCTGGAAGGACTGAATGATGAGCTGAGCATGGAGTTGATGGTGGCAACCTTCAACAACTACCAGGAGTTGGTAGATAGAGCTCTTATGATTGAAGGGAAGCAACAGCAGATTGACAGCCGCAAGAGGAAGTATGGACAAGGGAAGTACAATTCTGGAGCTCAACAGAAGCCTCGTTTTACCCTGAACTCGGGAGGACCTTTTCAGCATACCCATGGAGGAGGGAGCTTGCACAACCATAGTGGCCCCAAGAATGGTAATGGGAATGGAGGGAGCAATGGACAGAACCGTACCAACCCAACAACACCAGCCAAGAGGGATCTAAGCCACATTACCTATTTCAAATGCCAGAAGACTGGACATTATGCCACTGAATGTCCTGAAGCAAAGAATGGAAATGGCAAGGGAAGCTCTGGGAAGAAACCTAACCCTTTCAACAAGGGACAGGTGAACCACGTCAGCGTGGAGGAGGTTGAAGCCCAGCCAGATGCAGTAATAGGTAAGTTTTTGGTTAAGTCATTTACTGCAATCGTTCTTTTTGATACTGGTGCATCACATTCATACATATCAAGGGGATTTGTGGATAAGTACAAACTGCCAACCCAAGCCCTTAGGTCACCCATGTTAGTAACCTCGCTAGGAGCTGAGTATATGACTAATCTATGGTGTGATCGGTTACCCTTAAGGATTGGTAACTATGTGTTTCCCTCAGACCTAATAGTATTGGAGTCGCAAGGACTGGATGTGATATTAGGCATGGATTGGTTATCGAAGTATGGAGGGAACATTGAATGCGCCAGTAAGACGATTTTGCTTACCACCCCAGAAGGAAGAAGGATCAAGTATGTATCCCGGCATGTGCCGAAGAGGACTCAAGTAAATTCCTTATCAGGAGTTGTACAGGAGGAAGTACCAGTGGTAAAGGATTTCCCTAACGTATTTCCAGAGGAGTTGCCAGGCATGCCACCAGATAGAGACATTGAGTTTTTGATTGAGCTTTTGCCAGGCATAGGGCCAATATCTAAGAGACCGTACAGGATGCCCGCCAAAGATTTGGAGGAAGTTAAGAAGCAGATTAAGGAGTTACTGGATAAAGGCTATATCCACCCTAGTTCGTCACCTTGGGGATCACTAGTGCTTCTAATGGAGAAGAAGGACGAATCATTAAGGATGGTTGTTGATTATCGAGATTGAATGAAGTGACAATCAAGAACAAGTACCCACTATTGATGATCAACGATTTGTTTGACCAATTGCAAGGAGTTAAGGTATTTTCCAAGATCGATCTGCGATCAGGATACCACCAGTTAAAGATTCGAGAGCAGGATATACCTAAGACGGCTTTTACCACTAGGTACGGGCTGTATGAGTATACCATTATGTCATTTGGTCTGACTAACGCACCTGCCTATTTCATGAACATGATGAACAAGGTGTTTATGGAGTTTCTGGATAAGTTCGTCGTAGTGTTCATTGATGATATTTTGGTCTACTTGAAGAATGAAGACGAGCATAAGGAGCATTTGCGTTTGGTACTCGGGAAGCTTAGAGAACATCAGCTATATGCCAAGTTCAGCAAATGTGAGTTTTGGTTGAAGGAAGTTGGATTCCTCGGACATGTTATATCTGGAGAAGGAATAGCAGTAGACCCCACCAAGGTTGTCACTGTGACAAATTGGGAAGCACCCACATCAGTTGGAGAGATCCGGAGTTTTCTTGGACTCGTAGGATACTATAGGAGGTTCATTGAGAATTTCTTGAATATTGCAAAACCCATGACGGAGTTGTTGAAGAAGGACACCAAGTTCAAATGGACTGAGGAATGTGAGGCCAGTTCCAAGAGTTGAAGAAACGGTTGGTTACGTCACCGGTGTTGATTCTGCCAGATCAGCGCAAGAATTATGAAGTTTATTGTGACGCTTCTCGTCGAGGACTTGGAGCAGTGCTTATGCAGGAGGGAAGAGTTGTTTCGTATGCCTCACGACAGCTTAAGCCCCATGAGATGAATTATGCTACACATGATTTGGAGTTAGTAGCCGTAGTGCATGCATTGAAGACATGGAGACATTTTCTCATCGGAAACCATTGTGAGGTGTACACGGATCATAAGAGTTTGAAGTACATCTTCACGCAGAAGGAGTTAAATCTCAGGCAAAGGAGATGGTTGGAGCTCATTAAGGATGATGATATGAGATTGCATTATCACCCCGGAAAGGCTAACGTAGTAGCCGATGCATTGAGCCGCAAGAGCCATGTCAACACTCTCATGACCGGAGAGTTACCAAAGGAGTTAGCCGAGGATCTTCGTGAGCTATGTTTGGAGATAGTTCCGAGAGGCTATCTAGCAGCATTGGAGGTTCAGTATACTCTGATGGATAAGATCAGAGAAGCTCAGAAGACTGACAAGGAGATTGCCGAGATAAAGGATAAGATGAGCAAAGGAAAAGCTAAAGGATTTCGTGAGGATGAGCACAATACCTTATGGTTTGAAGACCGCGTTTATGTGCCTAATGACCCGGAGATCAGGAAGTTGATTCTGCAAGAGGCCCATGATTCACCGTATTCGATTCACCCAGGAAATACCAAGATGTACCTGGATTTGAAGGACACTTTCTGGTGGACCGGAATGAAGAAGGATATTGCGGAGTATGTAGCAGTTTGTGATGTATGTCAGAGAGTGAAGGCAGAGCATCAGAAGCCAGCAGGATTGCTACAGCCATTGCCGATACCCGAATGGAAGTGGGATAAGCTAGGCATGATTTTATCACGGGATTGCCCAGGACTCGTTCAGGCTATGACTCGATATGGGCTGTAGTCGATTGTTTGACGAAGGTAGCTCATTTCATCCCAATAAAGACCACTTACAACAGTGCTAAGTTGGCAAAGATATACATGACCAGGATCGTATGTCTGCATGGAGTTCTGAGGACCATTGTATCAGATAGAGGAACCCAATTTACCTCAAAGTTCTGGAATCAGTTGCACGAAACTTTGGGTACCAGACTAGAGTTTAGCACAGCCTTTCATCCACAGACAGATGGACAGACCGAGAGAGTCAATCAGATTCTGGAGGACATGCTGAGAGCTTGTGCACTAGATTATGGATCGAGTTGGGACGACAATTTGCCATATGCAGAGTTCTCTTACAACAACAGTTATCAATCCAGCTTGAAGATGGCCCCTTTTGAAGCCTTGCACGGAAGGAGGTGCAGGACACCGTTGTTGTGGGATGAAGTTGGAGACCGTCAGTTGTTTGGACCAGATTTGATTAAAGAGTCTGAAGAGAAGGTTAAGCTAATTTGCGATAGGCTCAAGGTAGCCCAGTCCAGGCAGAAGAGCTACGCAAATTCTAAATGCAAGGAGATAGTTTACAAAGTCGGAGACAGAGTTTATCTTCGTGTGTCCCCACTTCGAGGAGTTAAGCGTTTTGGAGTTAAGGGAAAGTTAGCGCCACGATTTGTGGGACCATACAAAGTTTTGGAGCGTACGGGAGAAGTTGCTTACAAGTTGGAATTGCCCGAAGGATTGTCAGGAGTTCATGATGTGTTCCACGTTTCCCAGTTGAAGAAGAGCCACGCCGAGATGGCTAATATACCGTTGAGAGATACAGTGCCACTAGAAGCAATTCAGTTGGATAGTGATTTGACCTATGAGGAAAAACCAGTCAAGATTCTCAAATTTGCCAGCCGAGTCACCCGCAACAAGGTTACCAAGTTTTGGAAAGTTCAGTGGAGCCACCATACGGAAGATGAAGCCACCTAGGAACAAGAGGAAGATCTACTGAAGGACCACCCTCACATATTTTCTAGCCAACCTGAATCTCGAGGGCGAGATTCATCTTAAGGGGGGTAGGTTTGTAACATCCCAAATTTTCAATTTGGAATGTTATACATTAGATCATCATTGCATATCATATTTTATTGCATTTTGGTTTGATCCAAGAAATTCTACGCAACTCAAGGACTCACGGAGAGAGTTGGGAATTTCGTTATTTTCTTATTTGAGTTTTTCTCAAATTTAGAAAAGGGATCATTTTGATTTTAATTATTTTATCTTCAAATATTTCAATTATAAAAATAAGAGAGAGAGGGAATAAAATGACTTTCCCAAAATAAAGAAATATTGAGGATTTAATATTAAAGTCAAATAAGATTTTATTTCGGAGTTTTATCGCTATTTTATTAGAATTAGGAAAAATGCGCATTTTTCAAAATTGCATTTTAGGCCCAAATAAATGTTCATCTTGTCCGGCTTATCTTTAGAGGACGAGGAAAATTCATTTCAGGATTTTTGGAGTCCATTTAGTATTTCTTTTCTTTCTTTTTCTGCATGTCCGAATTATTTAAAAAAACGAATCGACTCGGGCCGCCGTGGGCGACCCGGACTCGTCCGCCGCCTGGCTTTATAAGCCGCCCCACCCCGCCGCCCCACCCCACCCCACCTCGCCCCGCCAAACCCTAACCCCGCTGCCGCCGCCGCCGCCCGCGCCGCTGCCGACCCCGCCGCCGCCGCCGACCGCCGCCAACCCCGCCGGAGCCCCGCCGCCGTTGGTTTTTTTAGGAACCGTGGTTTATTTTTTTAATAGATCGGTTTATTTTTTCGGTTTATTTATTTTGTGAACATTCGTTTTAACGAACGGTTTTCATCGTTTAGCCGCAGACAGCGAATGTTCATTCGTTAGGCTGTTCGTCCATTTTTCTTTTTCTCGGATTTTCCATGATTATTTCCGATCGCGATTTCTGATCCGATTTTTATTTTAGTATATCTTTTCGCTCGTTTATCGGAATCAGGCGATTCAAGCGCCTTGAGTTTCTTCTCGAAACCCTCTTTCCATTTAACCAACTCAAAGAAGTTTTTGCTACTGTAAAATTTGTTTTAGGTCTAGATTAGTAAACGAAGCTTGTTTCTTTCGCCGTTTGACTTTCGTTGCTTTGTTTGATTTGATTCTTGTTGCAAACCGGAGTTCTTAAGTTGAACTTTCTGGTTAGATCTCTTATTTGAGTTTTACCTATGCATTAGATGAGTGGTTATTGTATGCTTGTTTGTTTGCGATAGAGTACCCGGAGTGCGCCGCTTGCTACTACGAGTCTCTAGGTTTCACGGATCGTCAGCAAGGCAAGTAACACTTTGATCATACCTCTTTACTACCCAGTTTATTGCATTAGATCAATCCTCAAACAATTGCATGATTAGGATCTGATTAATATGTGGGTTTTGGGGAAGTAGATGAGGTAGAACCTATTACCTGTTTTATTATCAAACCTTTGGGAGCTACTTCTACGTTGCTTATATTGCTATGCTATGCTAGTAGACGTGGATTGGGTGAGTGTATCCATGACAGATGTGAGATTGTTAATTAATGGTTCACTTAAGGTGGCAGTTTTAATTCAATCTGTGTGGATTGAGGCACCTAGGGAACCGAGTGTTGCCTGTATTTTTGGAAATCCCGAGGTACCATGTGATTCTCCTATGGACCGCCACCCAGGCTCAAAGGGATCATGAGGTTATTCATGCTAGAAACTTCCGTATGCAGCCGCAAGCTACTATGGGCTCTAGCATAGTTGAGTATGTTGTGTGACCTCTTTCAGTGGTAGACTAGCAGATGTAGGGGATGTAGGTTGGTACTGTCTACCCAAAGTAAAGAGTTAATGCTTCTGAAAGACTGTGTCTCAGTCATCCGTTTCTCAAACACCTTGTAGTGCGAGAAATGAAATGGAGGAGATCGAGTCTTGCGGGGAAAAGTGCGCAAACCTCTGCAGAGTGTATAAACTAATCATGGTTAGCCGTGTCCCCGATTATGCACGTTTTGAGTATCTAGTACCTGGATTATCATGTGAATCTCATCATGTTACTTAATTTAATTTTGTTGGGTTAATGATGATGCTTAATTGGGATTGAGTTGGAGGAACCTTCTCAATGTTTAAGAACCACCATGATAGTTAAATAAAATTTATTCGTTTGTTGTAGGAAAAAATTGGCTTTATGCAAAACTGTAACCATAGAGCTTTCCACCAGCCATATATGCATGTAGTGATAGTATTATTCTGTTCATTACTCTCTATGTGTTACATTGCTAGCATATTCCATTTGCTGACCCGTTTTCGGGTTGCAACATTCATGTTGCAGACTTTTCAGATGACGAGTAAGGTGCCTTAGGTCGTGATCTTATACTTAGTGATGTCGCTGGAGTTGATGGACTCGCTTATCTTCCAAGCCTTCCGCTGTTATCGTTATGTAGATGGCCTTAAGCCATATTTATTGTAATAAGTTCTCTTTTGAGACATTTGATGTAATAAGTGTGTGATTGCTACTCTGTTATAAATCCTTCAAGTAATGTGCGTGTCAGCATTACCGATCCAGGGATGACACTGATGCACAGAGATCAGATTGTTTGAGGTCTGGTCGCTACAAGTATATATATTCTAGGGGCGAAGGGGTACACGGGCCACGGCCCTTACACTGTTCGCAGGCAGGGAAGGCCGGATGTCCGGGCGTCAGGCCGGATGTCCGTGTTGGGGAACGTAGCAGAAATTCAAAATTTTCCTACGTGTCACCAAGATCTATCTATGGAGAGACCAGCAACGAGTAGAAAGAGAGTGCATCTACATACCCTTGTAGATCGCTAAGCGGAAGCGTTCAAGTGAACGGGGTTGATGGAGTCGTACTCGTCGTGATTCAGATCACCGATGATCAAGTGCCGAACGGACGGCACCTCCGCGTTCAACACACGTACAGCCCGGTGACGTCTCCCACGCCTTGATCCAGCAAGGAGAGAGGGAGAGGTTGAGGAAGACTCCGTCCAGCAGCAGCACAACGGCATGGTGGCGGTGGAGGAGCGTGGCAATCCCGCAGGGCTTCGCCAAGCACCATGGGAGAGGAGAAGAACTTGGGAGAGAGGGAGGGGCTGCACCAAAGGCATAAGGTGTGTTTGGGAGGCCCTCCTACCCCACTATATATAGGGATCCCAAGGGGGGGGGGTGCGCCAGCCCCTAGGAGATCCAATCTCCAAGGGGGCGGCGGCCAGGGGAGGAGTCCTCCCCCCCCAAGGCACCTAGGAGGTGCCTTCCCCTGCTGGGACTCTTCCTTTAGGGTTTCCCCAGGCGCATGGGCCTCTTGGGGCTGGTGCCCTTGGCCCATGTAGGCCAAGGCGCACCCCCTACAGCCCATGTGGCCCCCCGGGGCAGGTGGCCCCACCCGGTGGGCCCCCGGGACCCTTCCGGTGGTCCCGGTACAATACCGATGACCCTGAAACTTGTCCCGATGGCCGAAACAGGACTTCCTATATATAAATCTTTACCTCCGGACCATTCCGGAACTCCTCGTGACGTCCAGGATCTCATCCGGGACTCCGAACAACATTCGGTAACCACATACAAGCTTCCTTTATAACCCTAGCGTCATCGAACCTTAAGTGTGTAGACCCTACGGGTTCGGGAGACATGCAGACATGACCGAGACGTTCTCCGGTCAATAACCAACAGCGGGATCTGGATACCCATGTTGGCTCCCACATGTTCCACGATGATCTCATCGGATGAACCACGATGTCAAGGACTCAATCGATCCCGTATTCAATTCCCTTTGTCTATCGGTATTTTACTTGCCCGAGATTCGATCGTCGGTATACCGATACCTTGTTCAATCTCATTACCGGCAAGTCACTTTACTCGTTCCGTAACACATCATCCCGTGATCAACTCCTTGGTCACATTGCACATATGATGATGTCCTACCGAGTGGGCCCAGAGATACCTCTCCGTTTACACGGAGTGACAAATCCCAGTCTCGATCCGCATAAAACAATAGATACTTTCGGAGATACCTGTAGTGCACCTTTATAGTCACCCAGTTACGTTGTGACGTTTGATACATCCAAAGCACTCCTACGGTATCCAGGAGTTATACGATCTCATGGTCAAAGGAAGAGATACTTGACATTGGCAAAGCTCTAGCAAATGAACTACACGATCTTTTGTGCTAGTCTTAGGATTGGGTCTTGTCCATCACATCATTCTCCTAATGATGTGATCCCGTTATCAACGACATCCAATGTCCATAGCCAGGAAACCATGACTATCTGTTGATCACAACGAGCTAGTCAACTAGAGGCTCACTAGGGACATATTGTGGTCTATGTACTCACACGTGTATTACGATTTCCGGATAATACAGTTATAGCATGAATAAAAGACAATTATCATGAACAAGGAAATGTAATAATAACACTTTTATTATTGCCTCTAGGGCATATTTCCAACAGTCTCCCACTTGCACTAGAGTCAATAATCTAGTTCACATCGCCATGTGATTAACACTCACAGGTCACATCGCCATGTGACTAATACCTAAGAGTTTACTAGAGTCAGTAGTCTAGTTCACATCACTATGTGATTAACACTCAATGAGTTTTATGTTTGATCATGTTGCTTGTGAGAGAGGTTTTAGTCAACGGGTCTGAACCTTTCAGATCCGTGTGTGCTTTACAAATCTCTATGTCATCTCCTAGATGCAGCTACCACGCTCTATTTGGAGCTATTCCAAATAACTGTTCTACTTTGAGCTATTCTAAATTATTGCTCCATTATATGTATCCGGTCTCTCTACTCAGAGCTATCCGGATAGGTGTTAAGCTTGCATCGACGTAACCTTTTACGACGAACTCTTTTACCATCTCCATAATCGAGAAAAATTCCTTAGTCCACTAGTTACTAAGGATAACTTTGACCGCTGTCCTGTGAGCCATTCTTGGATCACTCTTGTACCCCTTGCCTGACTCATGGCAAGGCACACTTCAGGTGCGGTACACAGCATAGCATACTGAAGAGCCTACGTCTTAAGCATAGGGGACGACCTTCGTCCTTTCTCTCTATTCTGCCGTGGTCGAGCTTTAAGTCTTAACTTCGTACCTTACAATTCAGGCAAGAACTTCTTCTTTGACTGATCCATCTTGAATACCTTCAAGATCATGTCAAGGTATGTGCTCATTTGAAAGTACCATTAAGCGTTTTGATCTATCCTTATAGATCTTGATGCTCAATGTTCAAGTAGCTTAATCCAGGCTTTCCATTGAAAAACACTTTCAAAATAACCCTATATGCTTTCCAGAAATTCTACGTCATTTCTGATCAACAATATGTCAACAACATATACTCATCAGAAATTCTATAGTGCTCCCACTCACTTCTTTGGAAATACAAGTTTCTCATAAACTTTGTACAAACCCAAAATCTTTGATCATCATCAAAGCATACATTCCAACTCCGAGATGCTCACTCCAGTCCTTAGAAGGATCGCTGGAGCTAGCATACCTTTTAGCATCCTTAGGATCGACAAAAACTTTCTGATTGTATTACATACAACCTTTCCTTACGAAAACTGGTAAGGAAACTCGTTTTGACATCCGTCTGCCAGATTTCATAAATGCAGCTAATGCTAACATGATTCCGACGGACTTTAAGCATCGCTACGGATGAGAAAATCTCATCGTAGTCAACTCCTTGAACTTGTGAAAAACTTTTCGCCACAAGTCGAGCTTCATGGACGGTGACATTACCATCCACGTCTGTCTTCTTCTTAAAGATCCATTTATCTTAATGGCTTGCCGATCATCGGGCAAGTCCACCAAAGTCCATGGATCCGTTCTCGGATTTTATGGCCTCGAGCCATTTATCGGAATCCGAGCCCACCATCGCTTCTCCATAGCTCGTAGGTTCATTGTTGTCCAGCAACATGACTTCCAAGATAGGATTACGTACCACTCTGAAGTAGTACGCATCCTTGTCATCCCACGAGGTTTGGTAGTGACTTGATCCGAAGTTTCATGATCAATATCATAAGCTTCCACTTCAATTGGTGTAGGTGCCATAGGAACAACTTCCTGTGCCCTGCCACACACTAGTTGAAGAGACGGTTCAATAACCTCATCAAGTCTCCACCATCCTCCCACTCAACTCTTTCGAGAGAAACCTTTCCTCGAGAAAGGACCCGATTCAAGAAAACAATCCATATTGCTTTTGGATCTGAATTAGGAGGTATACCCAACTGTTTTGGGTGTCCTATGAAGATGCATTTTATCCGCTTTGGGTTCGAGCTTAATCCTGAAACTTTTTCACATAAGCGTCGCAGCCCCAAACCTTTAAGAAACGACAACTTAGGTTTCTCTAAACCATAATTCATACGGTGTCATCTCAACGGAATTACGTGGTGCCCTATTTTAAAGTGAATGTGGTTGTCTCTAATGCCTAACCCATGAACAATAGTGGTAATTCGATAAGAGACATCATGGTACGCACCATATCCAATAGGGTGCAACTATGATGTTCGGACACACCATCACACTATGGTGTTCCAGGCGGTATTAATTGCGAAACAATTTCCACAATGTCTTTAATTTTGTGCCAAAACTCGTAACTCAGATATTCATCTCTATGATCATATTATAGACATTTTATCATCTTGTCACAATGATCTTCTACTTCACTCTGAAATTACTTGAACCATTCAATAATTCAGACTTGTGTTTCATCAAGTAAATATTCTCAACATCTACTCGAATCATCTGTGAATAAGAACATAATGATATTCACTGCATGCCTCAGCACTCATTCGACTGCACACATCAAAATGTGTTACTTCCAACAAGTTGCTATCTTGTTCCATCTTATTGAAACCGAGGCTTTTCAGTCATCTTGCCTATGTGGTATGATTTGCATATCTCAAGTGATTCAAAATCAAGTGAGTCCGAACGGTCCATTTGCATGGAGTTTCTTCATGCATATACACCAATAGACATGGTTCGCATGTCTCAAACTTTTCAAAAACGAGTGAGTCCAAAGATCCATCAACATGGAGCTTCTTCATGCGTTTTATACCAATATGACTTACATAGCAGTGCCACAAGTAAGTGGTACTATCATTACTATCTTATATCTTTTGGCATGAAAATGTGTATCCCTACGATCAAGGTTCAACAAACCATTCCTATAGGTGCAAGAGCACTTATTCAGGTTTAATAATAATCTTGATGGTAGAGGGAGCGTGCGATGCTTGATCATATCAACCTTGGAAACACTTCCAACATATATCGCCAGCTCACCTTTAGCTAGTCTCCGTTTATTCCGTAGCTTTTATTTCGAGTTACTAACACTTAGCAACCGAACCGGTATCCAATACCCTGGTGCTACTAGGAGTACTAGTAAAGTACACATTAACATAATATATATCCAATATACTTCTATCGACCTTGCCAGCCTTCTCATCTACCAAGTATCTAGGGTAATGCTGCTCCAGTGGTTGTTCCCCTTATTACAGAAGCACTTAGTCTCGGGTTTGGGTTCAACCTTGGGTTTCTTCACTTGAGCAGCAGCTGAATTGCCGTTTCATGAAGTATCGCTTTGTTCCCTTGCCCTTCTTGAAACTAGTGGTTTCACCAACCATCAACAATTGATGCTCCTTCTTGATTTCTACTTTCGCGGTGTCAAACATCACGAATGTTTCAAGGATCATCATATCTATCCCTGGTATGTTATAGTTCATCACGAAGCTCTAGCAGCTTGGTGGCAATGACTTTGGGGAAACATCACTATCTCATCTGGAAGATCAACTCCCACTCGATTCAAGTGATTGTTGCACTCAGACAATCTGAGCACAAGCTCAACGATTGAGCTTTTCTCCCTTAGTTTGCAGGCTAAGAAAATCGTCGGAGGTCTTATACCTCTTGACGTGGGCACGAGCCTGAAATCCCAATTTCAGCCCTCGAAACATCTCATATGTTCCGCGATGTTTCGAAAAACGTCTTTGGTGCCTTAATTCCAAACCGTTTAACTGAACTATCACGTAGTTATCAAAACGTGTATGTCCGATATTCACAACATCCACAAACGACGTTTGGGGTTCAGCACACT
Source organism: Triticum dicoccoides (assembly GCF_002162155.2). Classification (NCBI taxonomy): domain Eukaryota; kingdom Viridiplantae; phylum Streptophyta; class Magnoliopsida; order Poales; family Poaceae; genus Triticum; species Triticum dicoccoides. The sequence goes on along the minus strand of NC_041393.1, from coordinate 392,382,220 downwards.
GAGCGGTGCATTAAGGACATGAGCTTTCTAGTGTCCGCATAATCGCTACTGTCAACTTTCAACTATATTTTCTCTAGGAACATATCTAAACAGTAGAACTATAGCGCGAGCTACGACATAATTTGCAAAAGGTCTTTTGACTATGTTCAGGATAATTAAGTTCATCTTATGAACTCCCACTTAGATAGACATCCCTCTGGTCATCTAAGTGATTACATGATCCGAGTCAACTAGGCCGTGTCCGATCATCACGTGAGACGGACTAGTCATCATCGGTGAACATCTTCATGTTGATCGTATCTACTATACGACTCATGCTCGACCTTTCGGTCTCCGTGTTCCGAGGCCATGTCTGTACATGCTAGGCTCGTCAAGTTAACCCTAAGTGTTTTCGCTGTGTAAAACTGTCTTACACCCGTTGTATGTGAACGTAAGAATCCATCACACCCGATCATCACGTGGTGCTTAGAAGCGACGAACTGTAGCAACGGTGCACGGTTAGGGGAGAACACTTCTTGAAATTTTGTAAGGGATCATCTTATTTACTACCGTCGTCCTAAGCAAACAAGATGCATAAACATGATAAACTTCACGTGCAATCAAATAGTGACATGATATGGCCAATATCATTTTGGTCCTTTTGATCTTCATCTTCGGGGCTCCATGATCATCATCGTCACCGGCATGACACCATGATCTCCATCTCATGATCTCCATCATCGTGTCTTCATGAAGTTGTCACGCCAACGACTACTTCTACTTCTATGACTAACGCGTTTAGCAATAAAGTAAAGTAGTTTACATGGCGTTCTTCAATGACACGCGGGTCATACAAAAAATAAAGACAACTCCTATGGCTCCTGCCGGTTGTCATACTCATCGACATGCAAGTCGTGAATCCTATTACAAGAACATGATCAATCTCATACATCACATATCATTCATCACATTCTTCTTGGCCATATCACATCACATAGCATACCCTGCAAAAACAAGTTAGACGTCCTCTAATTGTTGTTGCATGTTTTACGTGGCTGCTATGGGTTTCTAGCAAGAACGTTTCTTACCTACGCAAGACCACAACGTGATATGCCAATTGCTATTTACCCTTCATAAGGACCCTTTTCATCGAATCCGTTCCGACTAAAGTGGGAGAGACTGGCACCCGCTAGCCACCTTATGCACCAAGTGCATGTCAATCAGTGGAACCTGTCTCACGTAAGAGTACGTGTAAGGTCGGTCCGGGCCGCTTCATCCCACAATACCGTTGAAACAAGATTGGACTAGTAACGGTAAGCATATTGAACAACATCAACGCCCACAACTACTTTGTGTTCTACTCGTGCAAAGAATCTACGCAATAGACCTAGCTCATGATGCCACTGTTGGGGAACGTAGCAGAAATTCAAAATTTTCCTACGTGTCACCAAGATCTATCTATGGAGAGACCAGCAACGAGTAGAAAGAGAGTGCATCTACATACCCTTGTAGATCGCTAAGCGGAAGCGTTCAAGTGAACGGGGTTGATGGAGTCGTACTCGTCGTGATTCAGATCACCGATGATCAAGTGCCGAACGGACGGCACCTCCGCGTTCAACACACGTACAGCCCGGTGACGTCTCCCACGCCTTGATCCAGCAAGGAGAGAGGGAGAGGTTGAGGAAGACTCCGTCCAGCAGCAGCACAACAACATGGTGGCGGTGGAGGAGCGTGGCAATCCCGCAGGGCTTCGCCAAGCACCATGGGAGAGGAGAAGAACTTGGGAGAGAGGGAGGGGCTGCACCAAAGGCATAAGGTGTGTTTGGGAGGCCCTCCTACCCCACTATATATAGGGATCCCAAGGGGGGGTGCGCCAGCCCCTAGGAGATCCAATCTCCAAGGGGGCGGCGGCCAGGGGAGGAGTCCTCCCCCCCCCCCAAGGCACCTAGGAGGTGCCTTCCCCTGCTGGGACTCTTCCTTTAGGGTTTCCCCAGGCGCATGGGCCTCTTGGGGCTGGTGCCCTTGGCCCATGTAGGCCAAGGCGCACCCCCTACAGCCCATGTGGCCCCCCGGGGCAGGTGGCCCCACCCGGTGGGCCCCCGGGACCCTTCCGGTGGTCCCGGTACAATACCGATGACCCCAAAACTTGTCCCGATGGCCGAAACAGGACTTCCTATATATAAATCTTTACCTCCGGACCATTCCGGAACTCCTCGTGAAGTCCGGGATCTCATCCGGGACTCCGAACAACATTCGGTAACCACATACAAGCTTCCTTTATAACCCTAGCGTCATCGAACCTTAAGTGTGTAGACCCTACGGGTTCGGGAGACATGCAGACATGACCGAGACGTTCTCCGGTCAATAACCAACAGCGGGATCTAGATACCCATGTTGGCTCCCACATGTTCCACGATGATCTCATCGGATGAACCACGATGTCAAGGACTCAATCGATCCCGTATTCAATTCCCTTTGTCTATCGGTATTTTACTTGCCCGAGATTCGATCGTCGGTATACCGATACCTTGTTCAATCTCGTTACTGGCAAGTCACTTTACTTGTTCCGTAACACATCATCCCGTGATCAACTCCTTGGTCACATTGCGCATATGATGATGTCCTACCGAGTGGGCCCAGAGATACCTCTCCGTTTACACGGAGTGACAAATCCCAGTCTCGATCCGCATAAAACAATAGATACTTTCGGAGATACCTGTAGTGCACCTTTATAGTCACCCAGTTACGTTGTGACGTTTGATACACCCAAAGCACTCCTACGGTATCCAGGAGTTATACGATCTCATGGTCAAAGGAAGAGATACTTGACATTGGCAAAGCTCTAGCAAATGAACTACACGATCTTTTGTGCTAGTCTTAGGATTGGGTCTTGTCCATCACATCATTCTCCTAATGATGTGATCCCGTTATCAATGACATCCAATGTCCATAGCCAGGAAACCATGACTATCTGTTGATCACAACGAGCTAGTCAACTAGAGGCTCACTAGGGACATATTGTGGTCTATGTATTCACACGTGTATTACGATTTCCGGATAATACAAATATAGCATGAATAAAAGACAATTATCATGAACAAGGAAATATAATAATAACACTTTTATTATTGCCTCTAGGGCATATTTCCAACAGTCCGGGCGCTCGCGAGGGGCCGGATGTCCGGGCTGAGGGGCTAGATGTCTAGGCTGGAGGAGACGGCCTTCTGTTTTCTGGTTAGACGGGGCCGGATGTCCGGGCGGAGGGGCCGGGCTTCTAGAGGGCTCGGATGTCCGGGGTGACGGCCGGATGTCTGGGATGTCGGGGCAGCCTTCTGTGCTCCCTAGATGGCCTGTCCCGATGTTCGGTCAGGAGGCCGGATTTCCAGGGCGGAGGGCCGGATGTCCGGGCTGGACGCCGGATGTCCGGGCCCTATAGCTTCTGCTGCAGACTCCTGGCTGTGGTGTAGATTTCCAGGGGCCGGATTTCCGGGGCCATGGCTGGATGTCCGGTGCCTGGAAGCTGTTCTCGCCTTCTTCCGTTGGTTCTCTTCTTCCGTGGACTTGGTGGCTTGATCATATTCATGTGCATCCTCGGAAGGGTCCTCTTGGTACCTAATCATGCACCACATTCCGGACTTAGGTAGTAGCCATGTCTTGAGAGGATCATATGAGATATCACTAAGGAGAGAAGTCACCTCGGTCTCGAGAGCTCTAGCTCTTGCTCTTGTCATGGGTCCTCTTGGTGCTTGGTGAGACGATGGTAGATCCATGGGGATGACCGAAGATCATTTGAGCCCAGGTGGTGATTGGAGGTTCACCTCTTGCTTCTCGGCGCTCAAGGACTTGTTCCCACCATATGAGCACATAGTCTTGGAACTCAAGTGATGCCATAGCGATCTTCTTCTCTTCCTCATAGTTGTCCAAACGAAAGATTTTGTCGACCTTCAATGGCCATGAGAGGTACTCGTCGGGATCATTGCTTCCATTGAACTTGGGCATTGTGAATTTTAGCTTGCCATAGCGTTGCTCTTCATTGTGTTGTTGGCAATGGTGATGATGACGCCCTTGACGTGGCAGTTAATCATCATCATGTTGCTCTTGGCGCGGGGGAAGTCCATGATCAACTTGCTCTTGTTGAACTTGAGGTTGAGGAGGAGCTTGTCGAGCTTGTGGAGGAGCTTGAGGAACTTGGCGTTGCACGCGCGGTTGATAGTTCTGCTCTTGGATTTCTTCTCGAAGTGCTTCCTCTTGATTGTGCCGATCTGGTTGCGGTTGGAAATGTCTCGACTTGATTCTTGAAGGGCACATTGCGCCTCAAGAGCTTGTGCTTCACGTTGTTGTTGTTGAAGACGTTGAGCCTCGGCGTCCTGTCCCTCTTGATGTAGACGCGCTCGTTCTTCCTCTTGGTGACGTTGACGTTGACGTTCTTGAGCTTGTGCAAAAGCAACTTGGTGTGGTTGAGGACGAAGTACTTGCTCATCGACTTGCTCTTGTGAATGCTTGTCGTGTAGAGGGTTGCGAGATGCATGACGGTCTTGACGCGCGGCTCGTCGAAGAGTGTTCGATGTCGATGTACTTGAGTCGGAGAAGGTGTCGTCGGAGTGTCGACTTGAGCGGCTCCGTCTTGAGTATGAAGAAGTTGAAGGAGGACGGTTCACCAACAAGGCGCGGATCTCGTCCATCCTTGCATCGTTCTCTTGCTTGTGAGCGTCGAGCTTGTTGTCGAAGTAGTCCTTTGTACGTTGCTTGGAGAGTCGCAAGTCAGTGGCGAGGTTGTCGATGCAGTCGGTCATTGCTTGTTACTCTTGATGCAACGCTCGTTGTGCACCAAAGAGGTGGCTCTTGGTGATGAATGATGACATGTTGTCGTCTTGCTCGATGAAGAGTGGGTTGGTAGAAGTACTTGGCCTATCCATCATTTCAAGCAAAAATGTGAGTGGTAGAAGGAGAAGAACTTATACCAATTGTACCTTGACCGATGTTGACGATGAATCAAGTTCACTCAAATGCGGACAATGAAATAGCACCATTGGTGCCAATTCTTGTCGGTTCTCACACCTACACAAGTAAAAGCTTATGGTGGAGCTTGGTTATGATGGTGGCACAAAATTTCATGCAATTGTAAGTGATCTTCAATAATGTTGGAAAAGATTCACAAATTTGCAAATGCAACAGGTAGACCAAGCAAGTAGATGTACATGGAAACACACACACAAATAGATAAGTGGGATTGTTCAAACCAAAAATGAGCCAAAATGTGGAATCCACGAAAATGCTCTTGTTGCACAATACAAGAGAGACGCTAGCACGATTGCATAATAGGCAGATACGGAACTTGTGCACAACCTACTAGGCAAAAATGCAACGACCTCTATGTTGGGTAACATAGTAATTTCAAAAAAAATCCTACGCACACGCAAGATCATGGTGATGCATAGCAACAAGAGGGGAGAGTGTTGTCCACGTACCCTCGTAGACCGAAAGTGGAAGCGTTAGCACAACACGATTGATGTAGTCGTACGTCTTCACGGTCCGACCGATCAACTACCGAACGTACGGCACCTCTGAGTTCAGCACACGTTCAGCTCGATGACGTCCCATGAACTCCGATCCAGTAGAGCTTTGCAGGAGAGTTTCATCAGCATGACGGCATGATGACGGTGTTGGTGATGCTACCGATGCAGGGCTTCGCCTAAGCACCACTACCATATTACCGAGGTGGAATATGGTGGAGGGGGCACCGCACACGGCTAAGAGATCAATGATCAATTGTTGTGTCTAGAGGTGCCCCCCTGCCCCCGTATATAAAGGAGCAAGGGGGAGGCGGACGGCCTAGGAGGAGGGCGCACCAAAGGGGGAGTCCTACTCCCGCCGGGAGTAGGACTCCTCCTTTCCTTGTTGTAGTAGGAGAAGGGGGAAAGGGAGAGAGAGAGAGAGAGAGGAAGGAAAGGGGGGCGCCGCCCCCCTCCTTGTCCAATTCAAACTAGAGGGGGAGGGGGCGCGCGGCCTGCCCTGGCCGCCCCTCCTCTTCTCCACTAGGGCCCATGAGGCCCATCAAACCCCCCGGGGGGTTCCGGTAACCCCCCGGTACTCCGGTATATGTCCGAAACCATTCCAGTGTCCGAACATAGTCATCCAATATATTGATCTTTACGTCTCGACCATTTAGAGACTCCTCGTCATGTTCGTGATCATATCCGGGACTCCAAACTACCTTCGGTACATCAAAACACAAAAACTCATAATACCGATCGTCACCAAACTTTAAGCGTGCGGACCCTACGGGTTCGAGAACTATGTAGACATGACCGAGACACGTTTCCGGTCAATAACCAATAGCGAAACCTGGATGCTCATATTGGTTCCCACATATTCTACGAAGATCTTTATCGGTCAAACCGCATAACTACATACATTGTTCCCTTTGTCATCGGTATGTTACTTGTCCGAGATTCGAAAATCGGTATCTCAATACCTAGTTCAATATCGTTACCGGCAAGTTTCTTTAGTTGTTTATGTAATGCATCATCCCGCAACTAACTCATTAGTCACATTGCTTTCAAGGCTTATAGTGATGTGCATTACCGAGAGGGCCCAGAGATACCTCGCCGACAATCGGAGTGACAAATCCTAATCTCGAAATACGTCAACTCAACAAGTACCTTCGGAGACACCTGTAAAGCACCTTTATAATCACCCAGTTATGTTGTGACGTTTGGTAGCACACAAAGTGTTCCTCTGGTAAGCGGGAGTTACATAATCTCATAGTCATAGGAACATGTATAAGTCATGAAGAAAGCAATAGCAACATACTAAACGATCAAGTGCTAAGCTAACGAAATGGGTCAAGTAAATCACATCATTCTTCTAATGTTTTGGTCCCATTGATCAAATGATAACTCATATCTATGGTTAGGAAACTCAACCATCTTTGATCAATGAGCTAGTCTAGTTGAGGCATACTAGTGACACTATGTTTGTCTATGTATTCACACATGTATTATGTTTTCGGTTAATACAATTCTAGCATGAATAATAAACATTTATCATGATATAAGGAAATAAATAATAACTTTATTATTGCCTCTAGGGCATATTTCCTTCAGTCTCCCACTTGCTCTAGAGTTAATAATCTAGATTACACAGTATTGATTCTAACACCCATGGAGCCTTGGTGTTGATCACGTTTTGCTCGTGGAAGAGGCTTAGTCAACGGGTGAGGGAGTCCCGGATTAGGGGGTGTCCGGATAGCCGAACTATCATCATCGGCCGGACTCCAAGACTATGAAGATACAAGATTGAAGACTTCGTCCCGTGTCCGGATGGGACTTTCCTTGGCGTGGAAGGCAAGCTTGGCGATACGGATATGTAGATCTCCTACCATTGTAACCGACTCTGTGTAACCCTAGCCCTCTATGGTGTCTATATAAACCGGATTGTTTTAGTCTGTAGGACATAACAACAATCATACCATAGGCTAGCTTCTAGGGTTTAGCCTCCTTGATCTCGTGGTAGATCTACTCTTGTAATACCCACATCATCAATATCAATCAAGCAGGACGTAGGGTTTTACCTCCATCAAGAGGGCCCGAACCTGGGTAAAACATTGTGTCCCTTGTCTCCTGTTACCATCTGCCTAGATGCACAGTTCGGGACCCCCTACCCGAGATCCGCCGGTTTTGACACCGACATTGGTAATTTCATTGAGAGTTCCTCTGTGCCGTCGCAATCAGGAAGGATGCCTCTTCCCGTCTTTAAAGACGGTACCATTGCCAAAGGAGCTTTGGCCGCCGGTCAAGCTATCCGGCTAGGTGGTTTTCTTATGACCGCCTGTTCGGCCACCGCTTCGACGATGACCTCTCGGGTCATCAAAAGCGATCTTCGCATCAACTCGGAATTCGCCAAGCAGCTGGATTCGATGGAGCTCTCTTCCGTAAACGAGCTCTTGGATCGCATCGCCGCCCTGGGAGTCGCTATAGACTACGATCAGATTGGGCTTAAAACCGATCTGAGAGAAATTAACTCTCCCCAGGCTACCCACCATGTTGCTGTGGTAGAAGAACAATGCAGCGACTCTTCTTCTATGTTAAAAACCAGTTATGTCCGGATTCCCGATCCCTCCATGCCGGATTCCCGCGGAGGGACGGACGTCAATCGAGTACTGAACCTAAAGTCAGACAGCGGACTAGATTTGTTGGATGACCTCCAGCAATCCAAGCTTCCAAATCCGGAAACTCCTCGGCCTTCGAGCTTTAGATTGGGCGGGGTTCCGAATTTAGTTCCACCTGCCCACCCAAACACAAATGATCTATCTCAAATACGGCAAGAGCCCGATGAAATAGTACATCATTACTGGGCCAGATTCCTCCTGGTTATGGACAGGATAAAGGACTGCCATGAGGAAAGCACAATCTCTATTTTCTGCAACAATTGCACGGACAATGGAATCATGAACGCCATAAGTCGTCGCGATGTCACGCGCTTCACCGATCTGGCGACCATAGTACGAAAATACTGTGCGATGGAGAGTGCCTGGAAAACCGAAACTAGATTTTGGGACAATCCGGCCCTGAACACAACCCTAGTCCGGAATAAAAGGGTGCACCATGCTCAAGCACCTGGGTCAAAAACCAAAAAGCAAAAAACCCCTAAAGGGTATGGAAACGTACTGGAGGGATGGCTCAGCGGACCCTGCAAAATCCATAATACAGAGGGCGCCACTCCAACACATAGCCTTTGAGCATGTTGGATACTACGGCAGGTGGCCAAAAGTGGCGAAGGGCTTTTAGCCCCGGAGAACCAGCCCATCAATACCAGTACGGTATTAACAGTCTTCGAGACTTTCGCATTAAATAATATGCGGAAACGAACAATCTGCAGCCTCGCCGAAGTCTACCAAGTAGCAACAACAAATCCATGGAGCGACACGGCCATCACCTTCAATGCCAGCGACGAACCTAAATTTCGAATAGCCCGAGCACCAGCCGCACTAGTCCTCAGTCCAATAGTGGACGGCTTTCGTCTTACCAAGGTACTCATGGATGGCGGCAGCGGATTAAACCTCATCTACGAGGAAACCCTCCAAAAAATGGAAATAGACTGGAGCCGCATTGAGCGAAGCAGCACAACCTTTAGAGGAATAATCCCTAGTCGGGAAGTATGCTGCACAGGAAAAATCACACTAGATGTGGTGTTCGGCTCGCCGGACAACTACAGGTCCGAGGAAGTCACGTTCCAAGTGGCCCCTTTCAGCAGCGGATATCACGCTCTACTAGGGCGAGAGGCATTCACAATTTTCCAAGCCGTACCCCATTACGGGTACATGAAGCTCAAAATGCCTGGGCCCAATGGAATCATCACTCTGGTCAGTGATCCGGACATAGCACTCCGCGCCGAAAATAAGACAGCCGCACTAGCCCTAGAGGCACTATCCGAAGCCCTAGCGGCAGAAGAACTCACTGCACTACGCTCCACGGTGAATAGGGACGATGTGATACTCGATAAGAGATCTAAGTCCACCTCTTTTAAACCAGCAGACGAAATAGTCAAACTCCAAGTCCATCCAACGGACCCCACAAAGACGACCTCCATTGGGGCACAATTAAACCCTGATGTAGAAGCCGCACTACGAGAATTCCTTCGGGAAAATTGGGACATTTTTGCCTGGCACCCTTCAGATATGCCAGGAATCCCACGCAGGCTGGCAGAGCACAGCCTAAATATCCTAAAAGGATTCAAGCCAGTCAAACAGGCTCTTCGACGATTTTCCGAACCCAAAAGACAGGCAATGGGAGAGGAGCTAGCCAAACTATTAGAAGCCGGATTCATCAGAGATATAAAACATCCGGACTGGCTAGCGAACCTGGTAATGGTACCAAAAAAGGACAAATCCTGGCGCCTTTGTGTGGATTTTAAAGACCTAAATAAGGCCTGTCCAAAGGATCCTTTCCCCCTCCCCCGCATCGACCAAATCATCGATGCTACCGCGGGGCAAGATTCATTGTATTTCCTCGACGCATACTCCGGATACCATCAAATCAAGATGGCGGAAACAGACCAGGCCGCACCGGCATTCATTACTCCATACGGACCATTCTGCTTCAACACAATGCCCTTCGGACTTAAAAACGCCGGCCCAACATATCAGCGCATGATTCAGACATGTCTGGCTACCCAGATCGGCAAAACAGTGGAGGCATACGTAGACGATGTGGTCGTTAAGACCAAACACGTCGAAACTCTAGTAGACGATTTGAGGCTCACATTCGACAACCTCCGAGCATATGACATTAAGCTCAACCCGGAAAAATGCGTTTTCGGCGTACCAGCCGGAAATCTCTTGGGCTTCATTGTATCCGGTAGAGGAATTGAAGCAAACCCAGCCAAGATCCGAGCTCTGTCACAATTGGATATCCCAAAAGACCTCAAACAAATACAAAAACTGACTGGATGCATGGCGGCTCTAAGCCGCTTCATCTCCCGTTTGGGACAAAAGGCATTGCCTCTCTACCGCCTCCTTCGGCGCACCGAACACTTCGAGTTGACGAATGCTGCCACGGCTGGACTCGAAGAAATAAAGGCCATATAGCAACAAATCCGGTCCTGGCCACGCCCAATCTAGGCGAACCAATGTTATTATATATCGCGGCAACACATCAAGTTGTCAGCGCAGCGCTCGTCGTCGAACGAGAAACAGAAGAACACAAATTCCCTCTTCAAAAACCAGTGTACTACGTATCCACTGTCTTAACTCCATGCAAGTCCCGGTATCCACATTATCAAAAGATAGCGTACGCGGTGTTCATGGCATCCCGGAACCTGCGACACTACTTTCAAGAGTGCTCGATAACAATGGCCTCCGAAGTACCTCTCAACGACATTATAAACAACCGCGACGCGACGGGCAGGATTGCAAAATGGGCCATTGAGCTCTTACCATTTGACATAACCTACAAACCAAGGCGAGCTATAAAGTTGCAAGTTTTGGCTGACTTCATCGCCGAATGGACCGAAGCCGAACTCCCTAAAGAGTACGGCGCATACTCCAATTGGATCATGCATTTCGATGACTCCAAAATGTTGGCCGGCTTGGGGGCTGGCGTCGTATTGACGTCCCCAACCGGAGACACAGTCCAATACGTACTTCAGATAATGTACACGGACTCCAACAATGCAGCCGAATACGAGTCCCTTCTACATGGTCTCCGGATGGCAATCTCCATGGGTATTCAACGCCTAGAGGTGCGCGGGGATTCAAACCTCGCAATATCCCAAGTAAATGGAGACTTTGACGCCAAGGATACGAAAATGGCAGCCTATCGTAACATCGTCTTAAAAATGTCAGCTCGGTTCGAAGGACTCGAATTCCACCATGTAGCTCGGGATAATAACCAGGCAGCCGACGTGTTGGCGCGCATCAGCACAAAATGCGGCGCCGTCCCTCCAAACATCTTCCTGGAGCAGCTCTTTAAGCCATCCGTATTATGGGAAGAGGAGTCCGGAAATAACAACCCGGAAACAACCGCGCCACCCAACACGGAACATTCTGACACAGTCGGTGGCTCAGCCAATGAAATAACACCCTCAGCCCACGAAATAATGGCAGTAATCGCCCCGTGGACGGAACCATTCCTAGCGTACTTAACTAGGCAGGAACTTCTCGAAGACCAAAATGAGGCCCGCTGCATAGTTCGCGATCTAAAGCCTACAAGGTCCATAAGGGAGAACTTTATAAGAAAAGCACGACCGGAGTCCTTCAAAGGTGCATCTCCGAAGAGGAAGGGCGAAATCTCCTGGCTGAAATTCACGCCGGACTCGGCGAGCACCACGCTACAGCCCGGGCCCTTGTAGGCAAGGCCTTCCGTACAGGATTTTATTGGCCGACTGCCCGGGCAGATGCTCAGGACTTAGTCCAACGATGCGTCGGTTGCCAGCTCTTTGCTAATCAAAGCCACATGCCACCCACCGCCCTCAAAACTATACCCATCACCTGGCCGTTCGCGGTCTGGGGGCTTGACATGGTTGGACCCCTTAAAGGGGGAACCCACAAGCAAAAATACCTATTGGTCATGGTGGACAAATTCACCAAATGGATAGAGGCCAAGCCAGTTAAAACGGCCGAATCCGAACCCGTGATAGACTTCCTATCCGGGGTAGTACACCGTTATGGTGTCCCCCATAGCATCATCACTGATAACGGCACGAATTTCACGGCCGATGAGGTTAAACTCTGGTGCAAAAACATGGGCATCAGGCTCGACTACGCTTCAGTCTATCACCCCCAAACTAACGGTCAAGTCGAACGAGCAAATGGTCTAATCATGAGCGGCATCAAACCCAGATTAGTGCGGTCCCTCATGGAATCTAACACGCACTGGGTAGAGGAGCTCGACACCGTACTCTGGGGGATGCGGACCACGCCGAACCGCACTACCGGATTCACACCATTTTTTATGGTGTACGGCGCAGAGGCAGTTTTGCCCTGCGATATAATTCATGACTCACCTCGCGTGCGCATGTACGAAGAAAGAGAAGCCGAGTTGGATCGGTAGGACAGTTTGGACGCCTTAGAGGAGGAGCGGGACGTGGCAAAAGCTCGTTCCGCATTCTATCAGCAGCAGGCTCGAAGATATGAAAGCAGAGAAGTACGGGCCAAAACTTACAATGTTGGCGAACTTGTTCTACGCCTGCCGGACAAGAAAAAGGACAAACTTAAGCCCAAATGGGAAGGTCCCTTCATCATCGACCAAGTCCTGACCGGCGGAGCATACCATCTATGTAACGCATCTGACAACCGACTCGAGCCGAACCCATGGAACGCAGCCCGTCTCCGAAGATTCTACGCCTAGCGCCGGACTCAGAGTTCGTCTCCCTCCTCCGTCCACCTTTTATATTTTCGCTGTCTCTCGTTCCCCTCCTTCTTCCCCTTTTTTAGTAAAAGCCTTTGAAGGGCTGCGCATTGTTCGCACACACTTGATGTGCTACTCGCACTCATTATACCTGGGGGCTTCTTTAACAGAAGCTTATTTATATGCGCTTCATGTCCAACACATGTGTCATACTTCCGCATGTACCTTTTATTCACCATTATATGCATTGATATGACTTAAGTTTTCGCCAAGCTAGGTTTCCTGGCTCCTGTGCTTACCACTACGTTCCCGATTGTTCGGCTAGGAGGTAAAGGGAGCACCTCTGCGATTGTTACTGCCGGGTTAGCCGGATGTGTACCTCAGACTGGGTGAAGCCGAAAGCTAGCGTTCTTAAGGGAATATTCGGTCGGTGACTTGAAAGATGATTTATTACTTATTTACTTATCTGCCCCCAGATGCTTTTTCTGCTCTCTTCGCAGTACGGACATGCACCTTAGGGCATGCCTCCCAGGGAAAGGAACCCCTAACGGAACTATTCTCCCTGGAAGATGTTTCTTACTAACCATGTAATATAACATAACTAGTTGGGCACTTGTCTGATAAAGCACTAATGACCCCTACGCCTGGTCTCCATGCATGCCCCGGTTTTTATAACCGTTAGGGTATTCGGACACACTCCGGACTGTTGGGTCCCGAGGTTGAAGCGAAAAGGTCCGCAAAGACAAACGATCTAAAATCCGGCTAGAAGGCATTTTACATGTCATTTTAAAATTACATCGTCAAATTGACTGATTGAACTCCTCTTCAATCCCATCTAACAGGCTATCTAGTTTACAGTCCCGTTGGGAATATTTCGCGGCCAACTCTACTTGGCCGTACACTAAGCTCACAGGGATCTCCTTCCCATCGGGCCCCACAGGTCCGACCTCGGCCATGTGGTTTGGATCAGCCTTCGTGTACCGCGTCTTCACCATGGCCCAGGCCTCTCTAGCGCCGTGACGGCAGGCCGATATCTTCCACAGACGGAAGCGATGCCGTACTCCCTGAAGCTTCTCAGCAAGCCCTCCAAGACCCTCGGGTAGGGAGACGGACGGCCATAAGGCCTGGACGCCGCCGCTCATCGCCTGCCGAATATGTTCGTGCAGTTGCAGCAGCTCGGGAAGAAGGTCACCCGTGGAACCAGGCATTTCCTCCGCCGGACGACCTGTGAGCACACCTACAGACACATTTCTGTCAATCGACTTCCTCGCCGAACTCTTCTTTTCAAAAGAGTTTGCTCAAGCACTTACTGTAAATGCCGCGATGAAGCCGTTGATTCTCCTTTACGGAGTCAAACAGCTGGACCCGAACATCTTTTAGTTCTTTGCCCAGCTGGGTGTTGGCATCTTGGAGTTTGTTCCTCTCCCGCTGCACCCTCATAAGCACCTTCTCGCCGGCCTTCAGCTGGCGTAGCAGATGTTGCTTGTCCGGTTCCAGTCCGGCACCCTCTGCAATTTTATTGTCAGACTTACGCACATGCCGCAGTTCATAAACTACTTATCTTTTCGAAGTATGTATTACCAGAGGGGGGTCTCTGTGGCTCCCCCCGCGGCGGCTAGTGCGGCCTCAAGTTGGGCCTTGCACTCTTGAAGCTCCTGGGACAGACAGGTATTCTTCTCCGTAAGATCCTGCATAAACAAATGATCCTTAAATCAGTTATTCTAACTATTTCAAGTCTCGGGGCTACTGGCATATATAACTATTAAAATTCCTCACCCGTATGTCTTTCACATACTGCTCCGTGGCTTTGGTTAGACCATCTCGAGCGGCACGGAGGTGCGCGTCTCCCGCATTAAAGGCACTCAGTGCCCCAGAGAGAAACACGCGTCACGAAGAACCGTCCGGCAGCGCCTGTGATTCATGGCGCTCTCCACCTCAGACCTGGTGGCGGACAGCCTGTCGGCATCCTCCGTTGGAGGAGCATCCGGCTCATGCCTTGTGTTCGCCTCCCCTTCCGGACCACGCGTTGGAGCATGGCTGGTGGAGGCTTGATTGGCAACCTCTCCGGACACTGTCCGGCGAGCGCTCTTTCTCCTGGAAAAATCATGAGCGTTAATACACCTCCTAAGGATCTTTCCCTTAAGAACGGCGGTGCGTCGTATCATTGCGGCGACGTTTTGATTCATGCCGCACTCCTCTTCCGCCTGCTGGGCCGAACTGACCCTTGTTGGTCAGCCGCCGCGGGTTCGGCTTCCCGCCTTAAAGGCGCCTCCTGCGGAGCACCGTTGGTACACGGTGGTCAGAAATAAGCATGGACCAAGTAATGGTGTCAGGACTCCGGTCGTAGTCACCTGGGAAGCTGGAGATAAACCGGGGTAGTCAGCCGTAATGGCGACTAGAGCATTGTCCATGCTAAGTTGGTGGAACACCCCGTCAATCAGCTCCACCTTTATGTCTGGATCCTCTTTGGAGGACGGATCAAGGGATCGTCCTGGATCCTCGGGCTGTGGAGTTAGGCTTTGTATGACCTCCACGTCCCGGCGCAGCTCCTGCGTCAAAATCACAAAGTGAGACACTTGACTTTGGGAATATGGATCGGATAGATAAACGTCCGCTTACCCAGCTCCGAGGGTTATTCATGGAGAATCCATTCAATGGACTCGTGCGGAGGAAGTCCTCCTTCTCCCCCTTGTACAAGCCAGACAGGATCTTCACCAGATCGGCGGCTGATCCCAGCCCCTTGCGGCCATGACGGGTGGCGTCATCCTCCACGTTGAAATCCCACATGGGGTGGCCCCTATATTGGAGCGGCTGCACCCCTCGCATAATGTACGTGGCCATGACTCCAATCATGGTCAATCCGGAGTGGGCCAGTAACCTTATCCGGCCCATCAGATATTGGACGCTCCCATCATCTTCCCGTTGAGGGCTCCGCGGGCGCCAACTCAGGTGTTTCTTCAAGGGAGCGTTGCTAAACTCCGGGAGGCCGATCCGAACTGGATCCGGCAGTGGGGCGTCTTCCATATAAAACCATTCCGAAGGCCAGTCTTCGGACGTCTTCTTTGGGTTCCGGATAGATATCCGGTCCCGGCGATGCGCCATATTTCAGCTCCGCCCACTTGATATATCGACCCCTCATGAGAGCGGGGTACGAGGCAAAACAATCTCTTCCACAGCGCAAAATGGGGCTCGATGCCCAGGAACAGCTCGCAAAGAGCTACAAAGCCCGCGATGTGCAAAATAGAGGCAGGTGTAAGGTGGTGAAGCTGGAGTCCATAGAACTCCAGGAGCCCCCGGAGAAACGGATGTATGGGAAATCCGAGTCCCCTTATTAGATAAGGGACGAAGCATACCCGCTCTCCTCTGGAGGGATTGGGGACGCTCTCCGCCTGCTTTCCACCCTTGTAGGTGGCCAGTCCGGCTCGAACCGGAACCATGAAGGCCGGGGGAAGATATCCCTCTGCTTGGAGCGCCACTAGCTCGCTATGCGGAACTGAACATCTCCTCCAATCTCCCGGCTGAGGGCTGGGGGTGCGAGAGGAGGAGCCGCGTCGACTATCCATGATGGAATGGATTTTTGTCAAAGGCGCTTCGATGAGTACTTGCGGAAGGAGGATGGTGTGATTTGGATCTAGATCCTCGCCTCTCTTATAGGCAGCTCATTCACGCGGCTAGGGGGTAAAACGCAAAAATACCCTAGCTTTTCGCATT
Organism: Triticum dicoccoides; assembly: GCF_002162155.2. Classification (NCBI taxonomy): domain Eukaryota; kingdom Viridiplantae; phylum Streptophyta; class Magnoliopsida; order Poales; family Poaceae; genus Triticum; species Triticum dicoccoides. The sequence goes on along the minus strand of NC_041393.1, from coordinate 392,365,682 downwards.
CATACGACACGTGGAAGAGGGCCATTATTGGACGTGGAAGCCAAGGAGCGCAACATTTATAAGGAAGCCGGACACCATTCGGCAAGCACATGGAATTTGAAGGAGAACCCGCCTTGCAACGCCGAAGACAATATACGCGTCAGACTCATCGTCATTGAAGCCTGGTTCGGGGGCTACTGAGGGAGTCCCGGATTAGGGGGTGTCCGGATAGCCGAACTATCATCATCGGCCGGACTCCAAGACTATGAAGATACAAGATTGAAGACTTTGTCCCGTGTCCGGATGGGACTTTCCTTGGCGTGGAAGGCAAGCTTGGCGATATGGATATGTAGATCGCCTACCATTGTAACCGATTCTGTGTAACCCTAGCCCTCTCCGGTGTCTATATAAACTGGATAGTTTTAGTCTGTAGGACATAACAACAATCATACCATAGTCTAGCTTCTAGGGTTTAGCCTCCTTGATCTCGTGGTAGATCTACTCTTGTAATACCCACATCATCAATATCAATCAAGCAGGACGTAGGGTTTTACCTCCATCAAGAGGGCCCGAACCTGGGTAAAACATCGTGTCCCTTGTCTCCTGTTACCATCCGCCTAGACGCACAGTTCGGGACCCCCTACCTGAGATCCGCCGGTTTTGACACCGACAACGTGTCTGCTACATTCAGATCCATATGTATCTTGCAAATCTCTATGTCTCCCACCTGGACTTGGTCCCGAATGTAATTGAAGCGTCTCTTGATGTGCTTTGTTCTCTTGTGAAATCTGGATTCCTTTGCCAAGGCAATTGCACCAGTATTGTCACAAAAGATTTTCATTGGACCCGATGCACTAGGTATGACACCTAGATCGGATATGAACTCCTTCATCCAGACTCCTTCATTTGCTGCTTCCAAAGCAGCTATGTACTCTGCTTCACACGTAGATCCCGCCATGACGCTTTGTTTAGAACTGCACCAACTGACAGCTCCACCGTTCAATATAAACACGTATCCGGTTTGCGATTTAGAATCGTCCGGATCAGTGTCAAAGCTTGCATCGACGTAACCATTTATGAATAGCTCTTTGTCACCTCCATAAACGAGAAACATATCCTTAGTCCTTTTCAAGTACTTCAGGATGTTCTTGACCGCTATCCAGTGATCCACTCCTGGATTACTTTGGTACCTCCCTGCTAAACTAATAGCAAGGCACACATCAGGTCTGGTACACAGCATTGCATACATGATAGAGCCTATGGCTGAAGCATAGGGAACATCTTTCATTTTCTCTCTATCTTCTGAAGTGTTCGGGCATTGAGTCTGACTCAACTTCACACCTTGTATTACAGGCAAGAATCCTTTCTTTGCTTGATCCATTTTGAACTTTTTCAAAACTTTATCAAGGTATGTACTTTGTGAAAGTCCAATTAAGCGTCTTGATCTATCTCTATAGATCTTGATGCCCAATATATAAGCAGCTTCACCGAGGTCTTTCATTGAAAAACTTTTATTCAAGTATCCTTTTATGCTATCCAGAAATTCTATATCATTTCCAATCAACAATATGTCGTCCACATATAATATTAGAAATGCTACAGAGCTCCCACTCACTTTCTTGTAAATACATGCTTCTCCAAAAGTCTGTATAAAACCATATGCTTTGATCACACTATCAAAGCGTTTATTCCAACTCCGAGAGGCTTGCACCAGTCCATAAATGGATCGCTGGAGCTTGCACACTTTGCTAGCACCTTTTGGATCGACAAAACCTTCTGGTTGCATGATATACAACTCTTCTTATAGAAATCCATTCAGGAATGCAGTTTTGACATCCATTTGCCAAATTTCCTAATCATAAAATGCGGCAATTGCTAACATGATTCAGACAGACTTAAGCATCGCTACGGGTGAGAAAGTCTCATCATAGTCAACTCCTTGAACTTGTCGAAAACCTTTCGCAACAAGTCGAGCTTTGTAGACAGTAACATTACCATCAGTGTCAGTCTTCTTCTTGAAGATCCATTTATTCTTGATGGCTTGCCGATCATCGGGCAAGTCAACCAAAGTCCATACTTTGTTCTCATACATGGATCCCATCTCAGATTTCATGGCCTTAAGCCATTTTGCGGAATCTAGGCCCATCATCACTTCCTCATAGTTCGTAGGTTCGCCATGGTCAAGTAACATGACCTCCAGAATAGGATTACCGTACCACTCTGGTGAGGATCTTTCTCTGGTTGACCTACGAGGTTTGGTAGTAACTTGATCCGAAGTTTCATGATCAATATCATTAGCTTCCTCACTAATTGGTGTAGGCGTCATAGGAACCGGTTTCTGTGATGAACTACTTTCCAATAAGGGAGCAGGTACAGTTACCTCATCAAGTTCTACTTTCCTCCCACTCACTTCTTTCGAGAGAAACTCCTTCTCTAGAAAGGATCCATTTTTAGCAACGAATGTCTTGCCTTCGGATCTGTGATAGAAGGTGTACCCAACAGTTTCCTTTGGGTATCCTATGAAGACACATTTCTCCGATTTGGGTTCAAGCTTATCAGGTTGAAGTTTTTTTCACATAAGTATCGCAGCCCCAAACTTTAAGAAACAACAACTTTCGTTTCTTGCCAAACCACAGTTCATAAGGCGTCGTCTCAACGGATTTTGATGGTGCCCTATTTAACATGAATGCAGCCGCCTCTAAAGCATAACCCCAAAACTATAGCGGTAAATTAGTAAGAGACATCATAGATCGCACCATATCTAGTAAAGTACGATTACGATGTTCGGACACACCATTACGTTGTGGTGTTCCGGGTGGCGTGAGTTGCGAAACTATTCCGCATTGTTTCAAATGTAGACCAAACTCGTAACTCAAATATTCTCCTCCACGATCAGATTGTAGAAACTTTATTTTCTTGTTAAGATGATTTTCCACTTCACTCTGAAATTCTTTGAACTTTTCAAATGTTTCAGACTTATGTTTCATTAAGTAGATATACCCATATCTGCTCAAATCATCTGTGAAGGCGAGAAAATAACGATACCCGCCGCGAGCCTCAATATTCATCGGACCACATACATCAGTATGTATGATTTCCAAAATCTGTTGCTCGCTCCATTGTTCCGGAGAATGGCGTTTTAGTCATCTTGCCCATAAGGCATGGTTCACAAGTACCAAGTGATTCATAATCAAGTGATTCCAAAAGTCCATCAGTATGGAGTTTCTTCATGCGCTTTACACCAATATGACCTAAACGGCAGTGCCACAAATAAGTTGCACTATCATTATCAACTCTGCATCTTTTGGCTTCAACGTTATGAATATGTGTATCACTACTATCGAGATTCAATAAAAATAGACCACTCTTCAAGGGTGCATGACCATAAAAAATATTACTCATATAAATAGAACAACCATTATTCTCCGATTTAAATGAATAACCGTTTCGCATCAAATAAGATCCAGATATAATGTTCATGCTCAACGCTGGCACCAAATAACAATCATTCAGGTCTAAAACTAATCCTGAAGGTAGATGTAGAGGTAGCGTGCCGACGGCGATCACATCGACTTTGGAACCATTTCCCACGCGCATCGTCACCTCGTCCTTAGCCAGTTTTCACTTAATCCGTAGTCCTTGTTTCGAGTTGCAAATATTAGCAACAGAACCAGTATCAAATACCCAGGTGCTACTGCGAGCTCTGGTAAGGTACACATCAATAACATGTATATCACATATACCTTTTTTTCACCTTGCCATCCTTCTTATCCGCCAAATACTTGGGACAGTTCCACTTCCAGTAACCAGTCTGCTTGCAATAGAAGCACTCAGTCTCAGGCTTAGGTCCAGACTTGGGTTTCTTCTCTTGAGCAGCAACTTGTTTGCCGTTCTTCTTGAATTTCCCCTTGTTCTTCCCTTTACCCTTTTTCTTGAAACTGGTGGTCTTGTTGACCATCAACACTTGATGCTCCTTCTTGATTTCTACCTCTGCAGCCTATAGCATTGCGAAGAGCTCGGGAATTGTCTTGTTCATCCCTTGCATATTATAGTTCATCACGAAGCTCTCGTAGCTTGGTGGCAGTGATTGAAGAATTCTGTCAATGACACTATCATCCGGAAGTTTAACTCCTAGTTGAATCAAGTGATTGTTATACCTAGACATTTTGAGTATATGTTCACTGACAGAACTATTCTCCTCCATATTGCAGCTATAGAACTTATTGGAGACTTCATATCTCTCAATCCGGGCATTTGCTTGAAATATTAACTTCAACTCCTGGAACATCTCATATGCTCCATGACATTCAAAACGTCGTTGAAGTCCCGGTACTAAGCCGTAAAGCATGGCACACTGAACTATCGAGTAGTCATCATCTTTGCTCTGCCAGACGTTCTTAACATCGCCAGTTGCATCTACAGCAGGCCTGGCACCTAGCGGTGCTTCCAGGATGTAATTCTTCTGTGCAGCAATGAGGATAATCCTCAAGTTACGGACCCAGTCCGGGTAATTTCTACCATCATATTTCAACTTTGCTTTCTCAAGGAATGCATTAAAATTCAACAGAACAATAGCACGGGCCATCTATCTACAACAAACATAGACAAGCAAAATACTATCAGGTACTAAGTTCATGATAAATTTAAGTTCAATCAATCATATTACTTAAGAAATCCCACTTAGATAGACATCTCTCTAATCATCTAAGTGATCACGTGATCCAAATCAACTAAAACATAACCGATCATCACGTGAAAGGGAGTAGTTTTCAATGGTGAACATCACTATGTTCATCATATCTACTATATGATTCACGCTAGACCTTTCGGTCTCAGTGTTCCGAGGCCATATCTGCATATGCTAGGCTCATCAAGTTTAACCCGAGTATTCTGCGTGTGCAAAACTGGCTTGCACCCGTTGTAGATGAACGTAGAGCTTATCACACCCAATCATCACGTGGTGTCTCGGCACGACGAACTTTGGAAACGGTGCATACTCAGGGAGAACACTTTTACCTTGAAATTTAGTGAGAGATCATATTATAATGCTACCATCAATGAAAGCAAAATAAGATTCCTAAAGGATAAACATCACATGCAATCAATATAAGTGATATGATATGGCCATCATCATCTTGTGCTTGTGATCTCCATCTCCGAAGCATCGTCATGATCACCATCGTCACCGGCGCGACACCTTGATCTCCATCGTAGCATCGTTGTCATCTCGCCAACTATTGCTTCTACGAGTATTGCTACCACTTAGTGATAAAGTAAAGCAATTACAAGGCGATTGCATTGCATACAATAAAGCGACAACCATATGGCTCCTGCCAGTTGCCGCTAACTTTGTTACAAAACATGATCATCTCATACAATAAAATTTAGCATCATGTCTTGACCATATCACATCATAACATGCCCTACAAAAAGAAGTTAGACGTCCTATACTTTGTTGTTGCAAGTTTTACGTGGCTGCTACGGGCTGAGCAAGAACCGTTCTTACCTATGCATCAAAACCACAACGATAGTTCGTCAAGTTAGTGTTGTTTTAACCTTCTCAAGGACCGGGCGTAGCCACACTCGGTTCAACTAAAGTTGGAGAAACTGACACCCGCCAGCCACCTATGTGCAAAGCACGTCGGTAGAACCAGTCTTGCGTAAGCGTACACGTAATGTCGGTTCGGGCCGCTTCATCCAACAATACTGCCGAACCAAAGTATGACATGCTGGTAAGCAGTATGACTTGTATCGCCCACAACTCACTTGTGTTCTACTCGTGCATATAACATCTACGCATAATATCTGGCTCTGATACCACTGTTGGGTAACGTAGTAATTTCAAAAAATTCCTACGTACACGCAAGATCATGGTGATGCATAGCACCGAGAGGGGAGAGTGTTGTCCATGTACCCTCGTAGACCGAAAGCAGAAGCGTTAGCACAACGCGGTTGATGTAGTCGTACGTCTTCACGATCCATCCGATCAAGTACCGAACGTATGACACCTCCGAGTTCAGCACACGTTTAGCTCTCCGATCCAGCAAAGCTTTGTGGGAGAGTTTCGTTAGCACGACGGCGTGATGACGGTGTTGGTGATGCTACCGACGCAGGGCTTCGCCTAAGCACAGCTACGATATTACCGAGGTGGAATATGATGGAGGCGGGCACCGCACACGGCTAAGAGATCAATGATCAATTGTTGTGTCTAGAGGTGACCCTGCCCCCATATATAAAGGAGCAAGGGGGAGGCGGCCGTCCTAGGAGGAGGGCGCGCCAAGGGAGGAGTCCTACTCCCACCGGGAGTAGGACTCCTCCTTTCCTTATTGTAGTAGGAGAAGGGGGGAAAGGGAGAGAGAGAGGAAGGAAAGGAGGGTGCCCCCCTCCTTGTCCAATTCGGACTAGAGGGGGAGGGGGCGCGCGGCCTGCCCTGGCCGCCCCTCCTCTTCTCCACTAGGGCCCATGAGGCCCATTAAACCCTCCCGGTACTCTGGTATATGTCTGAAAATTTCCGAAACCATTCCGGTGTCCGAACATAGTCATCCAATATATCGATCTTTACATCTCGGCCATTTCGAGACTCCTCGTCGTGTCCGTGATCATATCCAGGACTCCAAACTACCTTCGGTACATCAAAACACAAAAACTCACAATAACGATCGTCACCAAACTTTAAGCGTGCGGACCCTACGGGTTCGAGAACTATGTAGATATGACCGAGACACGTTTTTGGTCAATAACCAATAGCGGAACCTGGATGCTCATATTGGTTGCCACATATTCTATGAAGACCATTATCGGTCAAACTGCATAACTACATATGTTGTTCCCTTTGTCACCGGTATGTTACTTGCCCGAGATTCGATCGTCGGTATCTGAATACCTAGTTCAATCTCGTTACCGGCAAGTCTCTTTACTCGTTTATGTAATGAATCATCCCGCAACTAACTCATTAGTCACATTGCTTGCAAGGCTTATAGTGATGTGCATTACCGAGAGGGCCCAGAGATACCTCTCCGACAATCGGAGTGACAAATCCTAATCTCGAAATACGTCAACTCAACAAGTACCTTCGGAGACACCTGTAGAGCACCTTTATAATCACCCAGTTACGTTGTGAAATTTGGTAGCACACAAAGTGTTCCTCTGGTAAGCGGGAGTTACATAATCTCATAGTTAGGGATGAAAACGGAGCGGAAACGGACGGAATTGAGTGCTATTATATTTGTTTTCACATTTTTTTGCAGAAGCAGAAACGAATACAGAAACCCCGGAAATGAATACGAAAACAGATACTACCAAAAACGGACACGAAGCGAATACAAGCAGATACGGAAACTGAAATTGGCATTGATCGGAACTTAAAAACCCCTTGAATCATAGAGAAATACACACAAAAACAAAAATTAATGAGTTGTTAATATGGCTACAAAATAATATCATTATGTTAGCAACTGAGCGTAGTATTTTATTAGTACCGGACAATTGCGTATAAGGTCAAGCTGAGTACATGTGTGGTAATAGAAGTTGGGCCTCAGATCCATTCTACTAATTGTGTCATTGTGTTCTCTTTGGTGGTTGGGCTACAAAGCAGCTATAGGTCTATAGTAAAAACAGAAATTCCGTATTCACGGAAACGGAAAGTTCTGTTTCCATGCATGTTCCACCGGAAAACACCGTTCCGTTTTTGTTTCCGTTTCCGCATAAAAAATTCCATTTCCACTTTCGTTTTGCAAATTTCCATTTCCGTTTTCATATTTCCTCTCCGTTTCCATTTTTCCTCCGAAAAAACGGAAAGTTTCCACTCCATTTTCATCCCTACTCATAGTCATAGGAACATGTATAAGTCATGAAGAAAGCAATAGCAACATACTAAACGATCAAGTGTTAAGCTAACGAAATGGGTCAAGTCAATCACATCATTCTTCTAATGATGTGATCCCATTGATCAAATGATAACTCATATCTATGGTTAGGAAACTCAACCATCTTTGATCAATGACCTAGTCTAGTAGAGGCATACTAGTGACACTATGTTTGTGTATGTATTCACACATGTATTATGTTTCTGGTTAATACAATTCTAGCATGAATAATAAACATTTATCATGATATGAGGAAATAAATAATAACTTTATTATTGCCTCTAGGGCATATTTCCTTCACTCTATCCCAAGTATGCTATATGTATGGTATTTCGGTGCTATGATCCAAGATGATCGGATATGACAATCTTAATATAGTATGATGCTATGGTTCTTGCTTATAAGCTCTTTGCTTATCTTTCCTCTTTGCTTAAAAGCTTGGGTGGCTCTTTCACTTTTGAGCTCTTTTCTCATGCAAAACTTCACGAACCAAGATAGCAATTTTGTGTGCGATGACAACTTTGTGACACAAAAATGATGCCAAGATATGCACCACTATGGTATGGTATGTATGCTATGGAGTATGATCACTAATGTGCACAAGTCACGTTGCCAGCAATACTCAATGGCTAGTCTCGATGGGTAAGCTACGCAAAAGTAAGGCCATGTGGGTATCAATGCAATTGCAAGGTATGACAAAGATGTCGCCGAGGTTACCGTCCTTGGTGATGATGAGTAGTCAATGGAGATGAGCGGTGGTGATGTTGACGTTGAACCGTACCTATATAGCCGAAACACAATAGGACACGGGAACCACAACCCAAAATCTCAAAGACCAAAACGTGTCAAAACCGTCATAGGAGGTAGCGGTGAGCGGTGGTGGTGCTTGCGGAAAGCGGTGGTGGTATGCGGAAGTATGCGTGAGCACCGAGGCAAAATTTGGCGAAACTAGGTGGAAAATGGCGCGGGGAAATGGAGTTGCTGCAGCCAGGGGCCGGATGTCCGGGCCAGTGGCCGGATGTCCGGGATACCGGATGTCCGGGGACTCGGGCGGATGTCCGGGCTCCTGGATCGTGGACGAACTCGATGAACTCCACGGGAAAAAGGGCACTCCGGGGCAAAATTCGGACAAATTTGTGGATGGAAATTGCGGGAGAGATGGGGAAAAGCTAGATCCACTCGATGCAAAGCAGATCGGTGGATCAAATCCAACAAAATTTCATCACACCAACAAATCACAAAAAAATGGGGCTATTTTTGGTGGGGATTTTCGGATTTAGGACGAAAACAACAAAATCAAGCTAGAAAACATGGGGTAGGGGCTCCAAAAACGTGATCAACGTGGCTCATGATGCCAAGATAATGTAGGGTGGAACCCTAGGGGCCGATCTTTCACGTTTGGAGAGGATCCCTACTGGGAACACGAAGAACGCACGGAAGAACACGAGGGAAATCACGGGGGAAAACAAGAGAAACACTCAACCGACACGAATATGATCACACAAGTGCTAGATCATCGAGGCACAAAGTAACACGAGATCCAAAGTCAACAAGGGACGATACAAGAGTAATTGTTCTTCTCCGTGAGGAGGTCTTGATTGTCTTCTCCGGGTGGAGGTCTTTAATCCGGGTGGATCTTCTCCGAAGAGGTGCGGTCCCTCACGTGGAGTAGATCAGGTAAGGATGAGAAATGCTCTATCTCAAATGAGCTAAACCAATGCTAACCCTAAAACGAGGATGAAGGAGGAGTATATATAGTCTAGGGGGCGAAGGGGTACACGGGCCACGACCCTTACACTGTTCGCAAACAGGGAAGGCCGTATGTCCGGGTGACGGGTCGGATGTCCGGGCGTCGGGTCGGATGTCCGGGCGCTCGCGAGGGGCCGGATGTGCGGGCTGAGGGGCCGGATGTCCGGGATGGAGGAGACGGCCTTGCTGTTCTCTGGTTAGATGAGGCCGGATGTCCGGGGCTTCCGGAGGGGCCGGATGTCCAGGTTCTCGGGGCAGCCTTCTGTGCTCCCTGGACGGCCTGTCCGGATGTCTGGTCAGGAGGCCGGATTTCTGGGGCGGAGGGCCGGATGTCCGGGCTGGACGCCGGATGTCCGGGCCCTGTAGCTTCTGCTGCAGACTCCTGGCTGTGGTGTAGATCTCCAGGGGCCGGATGTCCAGTGCCTGGAAGCTGTTCTCGCCTTCTTTCGTTGGTTCTCTTCTTTTGTGGACTTGGTGGCTTGATCATCTTCATGTGCATCCTCGGAAGGGTCCTCTTGGTACCTAATCATGCACACCATTCCGGACTTAGGTAGTAGCCATGTCTCGAGAGGATCATATGAGATATCAATAAGGAGAGAAGTCACCTCGGTCTCGAGAGCTCTAGCTCTTGCTCTTGTCATGGGTCCTCTTGGTACTTGGTGAGACGATGGTAGATCCATGGGGATGACAGAAGGATGCTCCGCATCACATGTATTCCCTATGTCTGGCAGCCCGCTCGTCAGACTGCCCTCAGCCCCGGAGGGGTATGCTTCAGCGGGAGGAGAAGAGAAACCTCCCTCCGCCGCCGCGAAGCACGGATAACAATTGGTTTTTTGGACGAGAGAAGACGGTCGTTGTGGTCTACGCCCCCCTCACCGGTCAAGTCACCTACTATGTTACTCGGTGACACGGTGGCGGTGGCCTTCCTGGGACCTAAGCAGCGACGGCCTCCCACGATCTACTTTTTCTCACTGTCTGCAATGGGCGCAGACGTACCATCCTCCGCGAACATGGCATCCTCCCCCCCCTTGCGTGACGCGTTGCCGCCATTGCTCGCGACAGATTTGCCAGGAGACGGTGTTGGCAAGCCTGGACAGGTGAGGATGAATTGTAATGGCGGTGAGGCCCGCACCAGAGAGTTCGCCGGCAAGCCAGCCTATATCCAGTTGGCTCGCCGGGTAAACCAGGCCGCTCCAATGCCAAAGAACTCCTTCTTTTGCTCACCGGAGAGGCCATCCCACAAGACTTTCGAGTCGGAGGCCATAACGAGTGTGGTACAAGGAGGAGATGGGGCGGAGGGGTGTGGTGTGGTCATTGCCCGGCGCTTGGCCACGTTTAAATAGCGGGTGGATGCGAGTCACCAATCGGAGAGGTGTTTAACGCCTGCCAGCACAAGGACGGGCGTGTGGTGCTGGGGGCGCCGGAGTAGGTTTCTCGGCACACGCGCTGGTTTAATGGGGGTTGGCGAGCAGACGGTCGCGGTGTCGATGCAGAGAGAATGCATGCTCAGCGGGCGTACAACAGGCAGCGCTCACGGCCGGTGAGCCGCTTCAATGTCGGCTCCAGTGAGCCGTCCCGTCCGCTCTGGGCCGGCATGAATGCGGATAGGTGGCTTCGGGCGCGGGAGAGGGGGTTGTTGGTGGGCCACGGTTGTCAAGCGTGGCCGTGGCAGCGGTCCGAACGCCCGCAAAGCCCCCTAGTTTGTTTTTGGTTTGTGAGGGGAAAAACATGTCCAGGTGGTTGGCGGACGGATAGAGGAACATGTTGGATGACAAAACACGTCTAGACCGCATGGTTCAGACGGTTGCAGGCGATTTGAGGATCGACGCTGGAGATGCCCTTAATGCACACTATTAAGGATATCTTTGGTCCGCACGAGTTTCACAGAAAACAGCTGAGTTTTCGTTAGGATCTCTTTTCCGATTTTCTGCCCTGATCACAGAAATGTGCATGACTTGACAGCAAATGTTATAGTAACAGTAACATTCAACCTCAAGTACTTGGTCCGCACAATTAACCTAAGGTCGCCACAGAAACAATTGTAACCTAGTTAAGGACTAGGCATTTTACAATCAGTGAACCGATGAAATTACCAGATTCAGAGCTAAACTCAACTTTATTCATGTCGACACGATCTTGGTGGCCGTGGATCATGGAGAACCCTTGAGCTTCTTTGCGATCCCCGCAAAGTATTTCCCTTGGTGGAAGGCCTGTTGCAGCTCAAGCTCAGTGGGAACTCGTGATCCATCCCCAGCAATGGTGCCAAACCCATACGGGCTGCCACCCTTCACCTGCCCCATCTCAAACATGCCTGCGCCAAACGTGTACCCGACCGGAACAAAGAGCATGCCATGGTGCACCAGCTGAGTAATGGCCGTCAACCTACAAGATCAGCAACAAACTAATTAGATAATCTAATTTCCATGACAAATCAACAAAGGAAGAAGGAATCTTACGCGGTGGTTTCTTGGCCACCGCCCTGGCAACCGGAGGAGAAGAACAATGCGGCAGGCTTGCCGGCGAGCCGCTGCAGGCACCACAGCTCACTGGTGCCGTCCATGAACGCCTTGAACTGCGTGGGCATCATGCCGAATCTAGTGGGGAACCCGAAGATGAGGCCGTCGGCGTCGGCGAGCTCTGCGGGCGAGATGACCGGCACGTCATCCCTCTTCGCAGGAGCGCCCATCTTTGCGAGTGCTTCGTCAGAAAGAGTCTCCGGGACCTGCAGTATATTCAGAGTATCGGATGGTGTTTGTATCAACAGGCGGGAAAAAAATCATTCGGCAATTTGAAAACTATATAGCGGTAGTTCATCTCAGTATATATCTTAATCGGTATATATACAGATAGAACGTTGTGTAATCACCTGCCATAGCTTGACCTCGACACCTTCGACGGACGACACGCCCTTCAGAATCTCATCTGCTAGCTTGGCCACATGGCCATAGGTGGAGTAGTACCTAAAGAATGTGTAAGTTCATGAATGAAGATCTTGTAGGATTGGATTTGCTTTTGTTTTTGGTACACAATAGATAATACTCCACAGAATTGGGAAGTAGATCAATGATTTCAACGGTTAATGTAATGTGGCTGTTGAAAAGCCAAGTTTTGCAACGATCTCTGCTTGAACCACACGCTGAGCAGTGAGCAACTTCCGTTGGTGTCCTGGCCTGAACTGACACAGCTCGTCTCCATCTCAGGATGTTTTTTTCTCTGCCACTATTGCGCAAACAATCACTGAGCAGTTGAGCAATGCTGGCTGCTTTCCCTATGATTTGGTTTCGAAAGTCTGAACCCCAGGGGAACAGAGTAACGGAGCAACTGAGCGCTCGAACTAACCAACTCCGATGTACACTCCTAAATGCAGCGTCAGGGATTCCCCCAAGAAAGTACTGTAAATCAGCCAAGTGAGTAATCAAAAAGGCCATAATCTCGCCGCGCCGCAAATTGGTGGCGAGGATGGTCGAACAAGAAAGTTGCCGGAGCAAATAAAGGGTGAGACTGAGAGGAAGGAAGGCAGAATGGGGTTGAGGTGTGCTCACACAATGTAGATCTTGGCCGCCATTGGTCAGCTTGGATACTTGGAGTTCTTGGAGATCTTGGATTAGCTAGTTGAAGAAGATGCAGTAGGATTGCAGGAATGAGCGAGATGCGGCCTGGCTCTCGGTGGCCGTGTTTATGGGAGGGAGAGCTCTTCTTCACGTGAGCGCGAATGGCCAAGACGAGGACCAGCGCGCTACCTGCGCGTGCCCCCGACCCAGATACGTGCAGTGCACGTGCATTTTTCTACACTTCAGGCCTGTTCGTCAATCCACCGCTCCAAGAAATACAAGAATCTACGGAGCATCTCTTTCTCCACTCCGTATTTTCAACTGAAGCTCGGGCCGCTCCGGGAGCGGAGTCGTGCGGAGCGGCGAGACTCCGAACAGGCCCTTCATTCACGCTACTTTTTTTCTTTTTGATTGGGTAAAAACACCCTCGTTCTTGACGTACACAACTCTTAATTAATTATTGCAAAATTTTCTAGCATTTCAAGTACGATTAAAAACAACTATAATGGTGAACCAAATTGGTTTTACAACCAACGGAAAACAGGCTTATCTTCACATATCATGTTATTAGTTTGTCACCCATATCGGTTGAATAAAATCCCCAACAACCTTAGGTTGCACCTAGAGTCCGTGGATGTCGCGTCCTTCTCCCGACGCAAAAAAGACCACATAGGGATCCAATAAATTACCTTGTAGGTGACCTCTAAAAAAATGTAAAATTCCTCATATTAGAGATATTATCATTGCGACAGTTTCATAAGCCCAAAGCAAAGCACCAACTCACTAGTTACCGAACAAATTCATAAATACTAGGGTGGAGTGGGGTGGGGTGGGGGGACTTTGGTATAACACCACAAAATCTTAGAAAGAGAACAATCTAGGGACATGTGTTGAATCGATTTCTCATTTCCCTAAAACAATATTTTGGGCAACCTTGCTATCTACACTTTTTGAGGTTGTCTTCGGTTAGGATCGCCCTCCTCTATAAATATAAATTTGAGCTTCTAAGGGACTTTAAGTTCCCAAATAAATTTATAGTTTTTTTTAGATAAAAAGCATGCGCCCGAGTCACATCACAGCCCCCAGAACAACACATGAGCCGAGCAGAACAGAGTTAAGACGTGCGAGTACATGGCAACCAGCCAAAGATGGCACGCGGGCCAGCAAAGAGTCCAAAAGAACCGGAAATTAAGCCATCCTCCTGGAGCGCCTCAACAGGGAAGACGCCGTAGATCTCATCTTAGATAACATGTCGTCGAATGCCTCTAGGTCCCCTTCCTTAGTCAATGATCTCCACTGTTGCAAAAAGACATTGGCTTTAAATAAGCAATTGACGGGGTTAGCCAGGAAAATGTGTTCGATAGTGAACTTGTTTCTAGTAGTCCATAGCGACCAACAGATCGCTGCCCAGCCAACCCAGAATACCCTCTTAGACTGGCCTGCTAAAGTATTAACACAACGCCGCAAATCCTCAAAAGAAGATGGATGCCAATTAACATGAAGCCAAAGTCTAATGCAACTCCAGAGGAATTTAGCCAAAGAGCAATGAAAAAATATATGATCGGTGTTTTCAAGAGCCCCACAAAGCGCACATCTATCAGAGCCCGGCCCGTTACTCTTCCTAATTTGATCGGCCGCAGGAAGTTTTCGCCGGAAAGCTTGCCACAGGAAAAAATTTATCTTAGGAGGAATACGAGCTGGCCAAATATCCTTGAATTTAGCTGTGCGGACACCCGAGATAAGTTTGGAGTAGGCATATTTAACTGAGGAACGCCCCGAGGCAGTGTGAGGCCAGACCACCGAGTCATCTTCCTCCGAGAGCAAGGGGAAGCAGGCAGTAAGACGTTGCCAATCATCCAACTCCATAGGAGAAAGAGAACGCCGGAAATCAAGGACCCAGTCGTGAGCCGAGAGCTTAAAGATAGAGATCTCGGGATCAACGCAATACGAGAACAGGGTCGGGTAGGCCACCGCAAGCGTGGTATCCCCTACCCACCAATCTAACCAAAAACAAGTGGATTTACCATCCCGAACTACAAATTTAACAAGGGATTGGAAGATCGCTCGAACTTTAACGAGCTGGCGCCAAAATTGAGAGCCACCAGAGGAGGAGGCGAACATAGGGCTCGAGGAGGGGAAGTACTTAGCTTTGAGAAGAGATAGCCAGGTGGGACGCTCCTCGAGGAACATAATCTGCCACCACCATTTTATCATGAGGCACTTGTTCATGACCAAAGTATTAATGATGCCTAGGCCCCCCATGGTCTTAGGTCTGCAAATTAGGTCCCACTTAACCATCCTATATTTGCGCTTATTATCAGAGGAGTTCCAATAGAAAGCACCCCTATGCTTGTCGAAACCAGCATGAATCCCTCTGGACAAGAGATAGAAGCCCATTAGAAACATCGGAAGGGAGGATAGGCACGCATTAATAAGGGCAACCTTGCCCGCCTGGGAATTATAACGGCCTCTCCGCGGCAAAACTCTATTTCCTACTTTAGTCACTGTCAGGGCAAAATCTTTAGCCAAGAGCTTGAGAGGGGAGATTGGTAGGCCCAGGTATTTGAGAGGATAAGACCCTAGAGAACAATTGAGCAGATGAGCCACTCTCTGAGCATCCGAATCAGGCACCCCAGTCACAATAACTTCGCTCTTTGAAAAGTTGATTTTAAGACCCCGAAAGCGCTTCAAAGCATAAGAGGAGAAATTTCAGGTTCGTGAGGCTGTCCTCATTAAGTTCAACCATAATAATGGTGTCGTCCGCGTATTGAAGGTGAGTGATGCCATTGGGGATAAGGTGAGAACTAACAGGCGTAATGTGCCCAGCAGTAGCTGCTCGAGAAAGGATATGAGAGAGAGCATCCACAATGAAATTAAAGAGCAACGGGTACGCCAGATCCCCTTGTCTAAGGCCCCTACCATTAGCAAAGAAGTTACTAATCTAACCATTCACTGCCATAGCCGTGTGCCCACCCGAGACAAGCTGCATAAGACGGTGAACCACCGCTCCCTCGAAGCCCTTAGCAAGAAGAACTTGGCGAAGGAAATTCCAACTCACCGAGTTATAGGCCTTTTCGAAGTCAAGCTTAAGAAGCACAACCTTAGTGCCCTTGGTCCGCAAGTCATGGACTATCTCATGCAGGCAAAGCACCCCGTTCAAAATAAATCTCCCCTTTATGAACGCAGATTGAAAAGGACCAATGACACGATGGGCGATCGGAGAAACCCTAGTTGCCAAACCCTTAGCCGGAATCTTCGCAAAGTTGTTAATTAAAGCAATGGGCCTAAACTGGGAAATCAAGTCAGCACCTTTGACCTTAGGGATGAGAGTGAGTACCGCGTAATTCAGTCTAGAGATGTCAACAGTTCCCAGCCAAAAACCTTGTGTAATAGCCTGAATGAGGCCTTTTAACTGAGGCCAGAACTGCCGAAAGAAATGAATGGAGAATCCGTCAGGCCCGGAAGCCGCATTAGAGTTGGCAGATCGAATCGCTTCGAAAATCTCCTCTTTAGAAGGGGGAATCATCAGACTCTCATTTTCAGAACTCGACACCTGTTCGAGGGGAGACCAAAAGGACGGCGCCAACCTAAAACCCAACTCAGGTTTAGCAGATAAGAGGTTAGAAAAGAAGTGGACCACGTGCCGCATAATCACAGACTGATCAGAGACCCTAAAGCCCTCAATAAGGAGACTATCAATCAGGCATCTCCGACGTCTACCGTTTGCAATGGCAAAGAAATAGGCCGTGGGCGAGTCACCCTTTAAGGTCCAGTTAATAGTGCCTCTTTGCTTCCAATATACTTCCTCTGACGATGAATACCCAAAAGAGCCTCTTCAAGACCGTAGCGGATCTGCCATTCGGCCGCGGATAGGCCTGGATTATCCGCACGAGCATCAAGCACCTCAATTTGAGCAACCAGCCTAGCTTTGTCCCGCCTTGACTCAGCATAATGGTTTTTAGACCAACCTCTAAGGAATCTACGAAGAAAATAGGAGCATTGATGCCAGTGTCCATCGGGCCAAAAGATCGGCGGTTAGAAGACAGGAAAACTGAAATCTTTTGCGCAATCAAGTCGGCGAAACCCTCCACTTGGAGCCATGAAGCATCGAACTGAAACCTCGGGAAGGCAACCGAGCAATTACTATCATCAAGAATCAGGGGGGAGTGATCAGATCCCACTATAGCTAGGGCTCTGAGGCTGACACGGGGAAACAGCGAGTCCCAACTAGGACACACGAAAACCCGATCAAGGACAGAACGTATGGGAGAGGTTTGGCGATTCGTCCAGATGAAACGGGCCCCAACCCTAGGGATTTCATGGATAGCCGTGTCCCTAATGAAAGCATTGAAAGCTTCGGCCAGTGGCCATGAAAATTAAAGGAACTCTTATCCAACGGGTATCGCATCAAGTTGAAATCGCCCCCAATCAAGAGTGGCAGCTGACAGGAATCAATTTTATTACTAAGTTCATCCAGAAATATATAAGACATAGAATGATCAACCGGACCATAAACCACCATGATTTCAAGTAAAGAGTTAAGGGATCGATGAGAGACCACCGTGCTAGCCCAAAAAATGCCATGATCAAAAGCGACAAAATCAACAGCATCTTTTTTGGTGCCAAGAAGAAGATCACCCGAGTGACCATGAGGGGGCACAAAATAAATTTACCGTTAAAAGGTTGGATATCATTGATGAGGTCCGAACACATAGATATGGCAGAAACGCCAGAAGTTTTAAGCTTCCACCAAAAGATGTCCGGTTCATATGTGAGGTTGGCCGCTATCAACCTATAAGGCCATCTTCAATGCTAAACACTTATTCAAGCCCTTATGAAAAATAAATAAACACCGTCAAAATAGAAAACCATCAGTGTTTTCTGTTCCAACGGCGAATGCTAATTATGGGTGCTACTAAAACAGTCGTTGCACAGAGTTTTCTTTCGCATACGAACAACAAATGCCCAAGGGCTTGGCACCAAGTCTTCCGCCAATGCCAACCTCGACTGCAGCATTCGATGGCCTAAGGGCATCTCCAGCCGTTGGCCCCTCCAAGACGCATACAAATCGCCCCCTGGGGGCGATCCGGCGATACACTCGGCGCTGGGGGCGGTTTTGCGCCCAGTCGTCGCCCCCAGACGCTGAAATTGGCCCACTTTGCGGCCCAATTTCGGCGAATAAACGACCCATATGGGCGAGAATAGGCCCATATTCGGCGTGGTTTCGCCGTGTCTCGGCGTTCAATTATCAACACAATTATTCCTTATCACATATTTCATCACAGAAAAATCAAATACTTCAACAAAATACTACAACAACAAATAGTTCAATACAAATTATATAGTTCAACAAATAAAAACTCGTATTTCATCACGCGGCGTCCCCCTTGAGCCTCCATAGGTGCTCAATAAGATCTTTCTGCAGTTGATGATGCACCTGTGGGTCTCGGATCTCCTGACGCATACTGAGATAGGCAGTCCAAGTTGTCGGTAGCTGGTGATCAACTTCGGCTAGAGGACCCTGCCTGTAGTATGGTTTAGTGTCAAACACTGGGTCTTCTTGCTCGCTCTCGATGATCATGTTTTGCAAGATCACGCAGCAAGTCATGATATCCCACATTTGATCTTTCGACCAGGTCTGAGCGGGGTACCGAACAACAGCGAAACGAGATTGGAGCACGCCAAATGCCCGCTCGACATCCTTCCTGCAAGCCTCCTGAACCTTCGCAAACCAGGCGTTCTTGCCTCCTGCCACAGGGTTTGAGATCGTCTTCACAAATGTCGACCATCTCGGATAGATGCCGTCAGCTAGATAGTACCCCTTGTTATATTGGTGCCCATTGATCTCGAAGTTCATCGGAGGAGAATGACCCTCAACGAGCTTGGCAAAAACAAGAGAGCACTGCAACACGTTGATGTCATTGTGAGTTCCTGGCATACCAAAGAAGGAGTGCCAAATCCAGAGGTCATGTGTGGCTACCGCCTCAAGCACCACACTACAACCGCCTTTGGCGCCTTTGTACATCTCCTGCCAACCAAATGGGCAGTTCTTCCATTGCCAATGCATGCAGTCGATGCTTGCAAGCATCCCAGGAAATCCTCTTGCTGCATTCTGGGCTAGGATCCGAGCAGTGTCTTCCGCATTGGGTGTTCTCAAGTATTGTGGCCCAAACACTGCCACCACTGCCCGACAGAACTTGTAGAAACACTCTATGCTGGTGTACTCGGCCATGCGCCCATAGTCGTCGAGTGAATCACTGGGAGCTCCATATGCAAGCATCCTCATCGCTGTCGTGCACTTCTGGATGGAGGTGAATCCAAGAGCGCCAGTGCAATCCATCTTGCACTTGAAGTAGTTGTCGAACTTCCGGATGGAATTCACAATCCTGAGGAAGAGCTTTCGGCTCATCCGATAACGGCGCCGAAATGTTCTCTCGCCATGAAGTGGAGCATCGGCGAAGTAGTCGGAGTAGAGCATGCAGTAGCCTTGCAGACGATGCCGGTTCTTTGCTTTCACCCGCCCCGGCGCCGAGCCACCTCGACGCGGCTTTTCATTGCTCGCCAGCAGCTGGGCGAGGGCGGCGAGCACCATCAGATGCTCTTCTTCCTGGACGTCGGCCGCGGCTTCTTCCTCCAGCAGCGCGGCAAGCTCTTCCTCCTCATCCGAGTCCATCGCCGAGACAGTCAAAACGCCGAACACCTTGCGCTCGGTGGGCGTGTACCCACCGTTAAACCGCGCCTCCGCGGCCGGAAACGGCGGCCGGAAACGACCAGCTGCTGCGGGAGGGGCCGCCGCGGCGAAGCGCTGCTATTTTCCGGCGGGGAATGACTATCTAGCGGAGTAGGCCGGCGGACATCGCCGGGATATAGCTAGTGGTGGCCGAGGGCGCAGGGGGTGCGAGGCGAGTCGGGGGAAGAAAACCTTGACTTTTTCCCTGTCGGTGTGGGCCAGGCGTGCTTTTCCCTAGCGCCGGAGCCCCCAACGGCTCCCCGGCGCGCCGGGTTCGGCCTGTGACCGCCGGGCGGAAAAAAGGTCCGAACCGACGATTTTCGGCGTCCTGGGGCGCGACTGGGCCGTTTTTTCGACGCCGGCGCCGAAAATGTGACCTGGGAGGGCCTGTTAGGGGCGCGGGTGGAGATGCCCTAATCGTTCGTCTGCTAGGAATTCAATCCGGGCGCCCCTGTTAAGCCACCAGTGTTGGACATGCCCTTAAACAGTTGCGGCCAGCCCGTCCACTCCACGAGCGTCCGACGGAAAGCAATGTATTAAACGGGACTTGCCCCTAGAGAAAAACAAACTTTTTTGGTTGCCACTATTGCAGTTGAAAAATGTTGTATGCATAGTGCCAAAAACCTATATGATACTCACTATGTCATATAGTGGCCGAAGCATATTGGGGCAATGCATCTTGGGCTAGGCCCAGCAGGAAGGCGAGTGTGAGCAACTTTTTTGGGGTTTGTGTGTAGCGGTTTCCTCTAGTGTTATTCGGCAGCAGTTTTTTATAGAGTTTTCCCTAGTGGTTTTTGGTGGTGGTTTTTCAGTTTTGTGCTTTATTTTCTAGGTTTTTGATATTTTGATGTTTCCGTTTTCCTGTTATCTTTGCCTTTTGTTTTCATGTTTTATTTCCCTAAAAAATTATGTAATTTCACTTGTATTTGTTTTTCACATTCTTTTTATGCTTCATGTTTTCCATTTTTTTCCCTTCCCTTTTTCTTTTTGACATGTCCTTTTAAAATAATATGTATAAACTTCTTTTCCAGTGCATATAATTATTGTTTCCATTTTTAAACAATTTATACAAATAAATAAACACTTTTTTCTAACAGATAAAAAATTCAATACATGGTGTACATTTTTTTGAATAAAGCATCATTAAAGTACATGGTGAATATTTTGTAATTTAGTGACCATTTGAAATTTCATGAACATGTTTTAAATTACATGAACATTTTGAAAGATCATGATTTTTTGAAATACACGACCATTTTTTAACCATTTTAAAATTCATGTAAATGATTTATATTTGTGAGCACTTTAAAAAAATTAGTGAATGTTTCTAGAATTTGTGAACATTTTTTAATTACCGAATATTTTATAAATTCTAGAATATTTTTTAAATCTACGAGTTACATATTTTTGAATTATGTAAAAAAATCCAGCAGCCGGTTTTTTGTTGGAAATTAAAACTGGCCAGAAAACCAAAAAGAAATCCACCAAAATAGTTATAAAACTATACTCCATCCATCTAGGTGTATAAGTCATCTTAGGTTGTGCACCGTGACCAAGGCGGAGGGGAAAACGAGAGAATTTAATTTTTTTTGCTAATTAATAGCATTGCATGCGATGAACTAACCACTACATGTCATATTTGGTAGTCTCAAGTCATTGAAAGCATGCACGACCCACATCTTTTATTGGTTGATATGTTATGAAACAAGAAACGAGGAGGGAGTTAATGTACCGTGCCTAAGTGTTTTGGGATTATTTGGTTTTCGTAAGGTGACTTACACACCTAGACGATTGCATGGTAGCCATATCCCAAACGTAGAAGATGTGGTGTAGGTGCTCGACTAGGCCACAATCACACTTGGCACGGTGCGATCCTCCGAGAGAACCGCTTCGCTCATGTAGTGAAGGATAGAGGTCCCGCAGGCCCGCCTAGTCTCAAGTGGCCCTAGGGTCATGGGGCGCGGTGGATCCTAAAAAGGACCGGCAGGAGGGCTTCGTTGTTAGTCGTTCCTTTGATTTTTGTTAGGGTTTGTGTCCTGCTCGGGAGGGCGAGATGACGGCGGTTGCCTGAAAATGGGATAAAGGTCTCCCCGCCTAGCCTCCGGTGATGTGTCTAGCATCATTGGTGGATGTGTTGTTCATCTACATTTATGTGTCTCCGGGTTGGACCCTTGCGATCTACGTTATTCTTCGTCGACGGCGATTACTGTTCTGGTGCACTGGTTCTATGAGGCCTTAGCACGACGACTTCTCGGTTGTCTACTACAATAAATTGTGCTCGGTTATCAATTCATGGATATTTCTGAAACTATTTTAAAAATGCATTTCATTTTTTGAATTGACACAGATTCTTTCATCCGTTGAAAAACTGTTTTTCGCACAGCAAGTTTAACATTTTTTTATTGGATTGCGAACATCTATTACCCATTTTCTCCCGAACGAATGGAGTCGCGTGGGGGAACGGTTTTGGGTCGGTCTGGCGCACATTTTAGTGCTTATTATTCGCTTTTAGTGATAGCGGAAAATGGAAGCTCCTAATCCTAGCGAAATGAGGGGTACCCCGCAAAGGTCACTATTAGTACATCTACAATGGGGGTGCTTAGCACGGCCGCTAGGATCTAGTGGCGCAAAGAGTTTTTCTTTTTCTCAAAATATTTTATCTCTTGAATCTTGCATCCAAATTCCAACCGTTTTAGCCGTTGGATTTCTCGTGTCAAGACATTCAAAACTAGATTCAATGTTAATAGGTTTCAACGAACCTTTTTTCACAAAGAAAACTGAAGAAAAAACCCGGAGCTGGAAGCACGGTTATTTCCACTTCGGTTACAAGCACTGAAGCTAAAATGTCAATCATGGTTGCCCCTTCCCTAATCCCCTCCCTCGCGTCGCCCGCTCGGGCGACTCGAGGGGCGAAACCTAATCCCGCCGCCGCACCTCCCCCCTCCTCGATCTCCCCTCGCCACCACCGGAGGCAGCCGCCGGGCAAGCTTGGTGTGCTGCCGATGACGGTGGCGGCGGGGTCCTCGCTGCCTCGCCTCGCGCGCGGGGGGCTGCGGGATCTGGGGCGGCGGCCCCGGTTGGTGTGGCGCCTCCCGCCCTTTGGCTCCTGGTGGCGAGGGCGTGGGCTGACAGTCTTGATCGTGAGGACGGTGAGACCTCCGGAGGATGCGGATCTGGGCTCGGCGTCAGCTCCGGCTTCAGCGGCGTCAGATCTGGCCGCCTCCACACCAACTCTCCAGCGGCGTGCTCCTCCCCCTCCAGATCCGGTCTGCTACGTCGTGGGGGGCTGGTTTCGGTGGGTGGGAGCAGATGGAGGGGTTCCAGGACCGGGGGAAACCCTTAGCTAGCCTTGCTGGCGCGACGGCGGCGACGCCCGCGGGCGCCGCTCACTGATACGTCTCCAACGTATCTATAATTTTTTATTGCTCCATACTACTTTATCTACTGTTTTAGGCAATATTGGGCTTTATTATCCACTTTTATATTATTTTTTGGACTAACCTATTAACCGGAGGCCCAGCCCAGATTTGCTGTTTTATGCCTATTTCAGTGTTTCGAGGAAAAGAAATATCAGACGGAGTCAAAACGGAACGAAATCAACTGGAGAAGTTAATTTTGGAAGGAAACCAACCTGATGGGCTTGGAGTGCATGCTAGGGGAGTCCCGGGCTGCCCACGAGGGTGGGGGCGCGCCCCCTATCTCGTGAGCAAACCGGAGGTCCACCGACGTACCCCCTGCACCCATATATACCTACGTACCCTAAAACTTCCAGAACAGAAGATAGATCGGGAGTTCTGCCGCCGCAAGCCTCTGTAGCCACCAAAAACCTCTCGAGAGCCTGTTCCGGCGCCCTGCAGGAGGGGGATCCCATCACCGATGGCCATCTTCATCATCCCGACGCTATCCATGACGAGGAGGGAGTAGTTCACCCTCGGGGCTGAGGGTATGTACCAGTAGCTATGTGTTTGATCTCTCTCTCTCGTGTTCTCTCTCGTGTTCCTCTATGGCACGATCTTGATGTATCCCGAGCTTTGCTATTGTAGTTGGATCTTATGATGTTTCTCCCCCTCTACTCTCTTGTGATGAATTGAGTTTCCCCTTTGAAGTTATCTTATCGGATTGAGTCTTTATGAGAACACTTGATGTATGTCTTGCCGTAATTATCTGTGGTGACAATGGGATATCATGTGCCACTTGATGTATGTTTTGGTGATCAACTTGCGGGTTTCGTGACATTGGGAACCTATGCATAGGGGTTGGCACACGTTCTTGACTCTCCGGTAGAAACTTTGGGGCACTCTTTGAAGTACCTTTATGTTGGTTGGATGAATCTGAGATTGTGTGATGCATATCATATAATCATGCCCACGGATACTTGAGGTGACAATGGAGTATCTAGGTGACATTAGGGTTTTGGTTGATTTGTGTCTTAAGGTGTTATTCTAGTACGAACTCTTTTATAGATTGATCCGAAAGAATAACTTTGAGGTGGTTTCGTACCCTACCATAATCTCTACATTTGTTCTCCGCTATTAGTGTCTTTGGAGTGACTCTTTGTTGCATGTTGATGGCTTGTCATATGTTCTATCTATGTTATTATTGTTGAGAGAACTTGCACTAGTGAGAGTATGAACCCTAGGCCTTGTTTCCTATCATTGCAATACCGTTTACGCTCACTTTTATCGCTCGCTACCTTGTTGTTTTTATTATTTCAGATTACAAAAACTTATATCTACCATCCATATTGCACTTGTATCACATCTCTTCACCGAACTAGTGCACCTATACAATTTACCATTGTATTGGGTGTGTTGGGGACACAAGAGATTTTTTGTTATTTGGTTGCAGGGTTGTTTGAGAGAGACCATCTTCATCCTATGCCTCCTACGGATTGATAAACCTTAGGTCATCCACTTGAGGGAAATTTGCTACTGTCCTACAAACCTGTGCACTTGCAGGCCCAACAACGTCTACAAGAAGAAGGTTGCGTAGTAGACATCACTCACCTCCTTGGAGGCGCCGGTCAGGTCCTGTCCTCCCCATCCCATGCCCCTTTGCTTCCCGGGTGAAAATCCAAACTTTGTTGGACGGCGGCGACGCCCCAGGCGCCGTAATCTTCTTGAAGACGTTGTTTTTGGGAACAAGTGGGGCGATGGGCTTCAGTGTGGTGCGATTTGGTGTGCAGCGGCGGCGACAACAAGTCTCCAGCGGTAGCCATGCCTCCCCTGGTGCGGGGTTCTGCTATGGTGGTGCTCTTTGTGCGGCTATTGAGGGCCTCCGGTGTCGTGGATCTCCAGGAAGGGAGGGGATAGGGTTCCCCTCCTCCGGTGGTTCCCTCTCCAGCTCGTCGAGGGTGCCATAGCTTCTGAGTTTTGGTCTTGGCCCTTGTTGTTGCCCTTCATCCTGGCAGCTCACCCTCTTTCTCGCCCGATCTTCGGTTTTGGGGCTGCTTGGCTCTTGGTGAGTCGCCGTCGACATGTGAGGAACGCCTGGCTCCACTCCTGTGGCTTCCTTGGGTGCCATTCAGGCAGGTTCTAGGGTGAACTAGTCCATCGCTCAACGGTGCGGCGCCTTTTGAGCCAGGCGAGGAGGCAGGGGCCTTCTTTGACGATGAAACTATCTGATTGTGTTCTCCACAAGCCCCTGGTGTTCTGGCAATGGCTTGCCTCTCATTGTCGTCGTTTCCTTGCCCTGAGCTGGCAGTTGCCTTCCCCTTGGTTGCGTGTGTGCAAGAGGTCCCTAGCATCTCCTAGCTATTAGCTTCATGTTGATTTGGTATCTAGCTGGTTGTGTGCTATGCGAGCTATCTCCCAGCGCCTTTGTATCTTTCCCATGTTTGTTTTCCTTTTCTTTGTGTGGTTCGTGGTTGTAATCTCTGTAATCCTGGCCAGTTGATGGCTTTGTTAATTCAAAGCCGGGCTCTTCTTGAGCCTTCGTTCTAAAAAAATGTCAATCATCTTTTTTATGCTTTTCTAGATGCATAGGCACATTCTCGATCTACCTAAACCACGTGAGTCGCGGTAATACTTGGAAAATTCTAGCAGCCTATATGGCCATTGGGAGACAATTTACCCGTGCCTAACCGGTTGGTGCTTGGTTTAACAAGTCAGTTGGAGACTGACCAAGGAGTAGTCAACACCAACCGGCTATATCTCTCTTCAGTTGGCCGCGAAACCATCACCTTCTTGGACACTGTCTCCCCCAACTTGTTTAGAATCTCCGCGCAAAGTTAGGAGAAGAACATTGACTATTTGACTAGTGACTAGGAAGACTCGAACTACGACCAATCTCAATGTACCCATTCTTCTGCAATCCATTCGTTTTCTAAATCCCCGTCTCCTGTACTACCGCCTCGCCCTGGTGATGCATCCCACGAAGTGTTCCTAAGATCATCTTCAGCCGTTGCGGTAGAATTGGCTCTGTGGCCGGTTGGGCATCCGGCCGTCACCCCCAGGCACCGATATCGGCTCACTTTCGACAAAAAATGGCCCAATATCGGCGCGAATCAGCCCATATTCGGCGTGCTTTTTGTGTCACATATTCATCACAGCTAATCAATAAAAATAAAAATAGTTCAACAAATAATACAACAACAAATAGTTCAATAAAAACTCATATTTCATCACACGTCGAGCTAGGCATCGCCCTTGATCCTTCATAGGTGCTCCACCAGATCCTGTTGCAGTTGTTGATGCACCTGTGGGTCTCGGATCTCCTGGCGCATATTGAGGTAGGCAGTCCAGGTTGCCGGTAGCTGGTGATCAACTTCGGCTAGAGGACCCTGCATGTATTATGGTTCAGTGTCAAACACTGGCTCTTCCTGCTCGCTCTCGATGATCATGTTGTGCAAGATGACACAACAAGTCATGATCTCCCACATTTGATCTTTCGACCAAGTCTGAGCAGGATACCGGACAACAGCAAATCGAGATTGGAGCACACCAAATGCCCGCTCGACATCCTTCATGCAAGCCTCCTGCACCTTGGCAAAGTGGGAATGCTTCCTGGCACAGCGTTTGAGATAGTCTTCACAAATGTAGACCATCTCGGATAGATGCCATCAGCTAGGTAGTACCCCTTGTTGTAGTACCGCGCATTGACCTTGAAGTTCACCGAAGGAGAATAACCTTCAACAAGCTTGGCAAAGACAAGGGAGCACTACAGCACGTTGATGTCATTGTGAGTCCTGGCATACCAAAGAAGGAGTGCCAAATCCAGAGGTCCTGTGTGGCCACCAACTCAAGTACCACACTGCAACCGCCTTTGGCGCCTTTGTACATCCCCTGCCAAGCAAATGGATAGTTCTTCCATTTCCAATGTGTCGGGGGTATACCCCGCGGCGTAAACCGGCCGGAAGCATAACCCGGCCGGACTTGGCGGTTTACTTGAGACCCGGCTAAGACTTGATGACTCACTGGCGACCCGTTTGGGCCTGGCGGTTTACGGTTCATTGGTAATCCGGCAGGCGGGTCAGAAGAACGACAAGACCCGGTGGCCCAACAGGCGGTTCATGAAGGCCGGTTCATACTATGGTGGGCCGGTTTAAGGAGAAAGGCATGACGAATATTTACCTTACAAGGAGTTAAGACCAGGACTTGTATCCGGTTCGTATTAGAGATAGACTAGTCCTAATCCTAATAGGACTCCACATGTAAACCGCCCCTTCAACATATATAAGGAGGGGCAGGGCTCCCCAAAAGAGGGACAAGCTACAAGCAAGAAGAAACAATCTTAGGGCTAGACATAAAGAGGAGAGCCGGTTTACGGCGACTCCCTCGTGATGATAATGAGACCTAGCCTCAAACAGCATGTAGGATTTTTACCGGATGATGTTTCCCGGGGCCCGAAGCTGTCTAAATCCCTGTCTTGTATTGCGTCTCTCGATTCCGCTCAACCCCTCTCAAGCTACCACATAGATGCGTTGGCCTCGCGACTAAGTCCTGACACTAAGGACATCTGCCGTGACAAATCCACGACAGTTGGCGCCCACCGTGGGGCCCGCGCACGGTGGTGTCGAGTTCTTGAAGGGATTTTCTCAAGGATCAAGAAGCTGGTAATTTGTCAGATGAGAAAGCGTTTAAGAGAATAAGGTGTTACGACGTCCAGTACAGATGCTGCCGCTGCGGTCTGGCGGTTATCAATCTGAGATCAAAAGAAAATTAGGGTTGCAAACCGTCAAAGTACAAATCGCCGAGGCCTACACCATCGTCCGTGTCAAAAACTAACTCAGACCATCAGATTCCATCGCTACTGCATGGCGTAAGCCCCTAGGCCTGCTGCCAATTTCTCAGCGGATCAAAGCCGAAGCCTCAGGCACGTGGACCAGCAGTTGAAAGGAAAAAAAATAGGGGGCCATCATGACCCGGGGGAAGTCACGGATTGACCAAAACAGGCCACGACTCGGAGGAAGCAAAACAGACGCTTGTTACAAAGAAAGTATCCAACACATGCATGAGATAGAGGGAGAAAGTCAATTATCTGAAGAACTAATCAAGACAGCTCGTTTTGGGAATTCTACAACCGTGACCCGGAGGACACGGACTCTGCAGTCATCCTCACTCAAGTCAACACCTACGGCTGTACTAAATCGCCCCGATGCAAGCGACTTGACCCGGTCCGGATTGACCCGCCCGCTACGGTCAGCTACGAGCTCGGCCGATTCGGTCGCTCCTCCGTCTGCTGCCGCTAGAAAACAAGTGCCCGCTCGTCATCCCCGCACCAGACGGCTCCGCTTCCGTCGGCGGCCGGTTTGCCTCCGCATCGCTGGCTCGAAGCATCTCCCACACCGTGCCCAGCCACCTCCCAGCGTGTGCCGGCTCCGGTCTGCTCCGCCTTCAACCACGAGCGGTCTGCTCCGCCCTCGACCACCAACGCGCCGAACGGCGCCGCCGCGAGTCGCCGATCTCCACCAGTTGCACCCGTTCTTCTCCGCCCCCGCGCTAGCCTCCCACGCCGGAGTCGCATCCCCGCCGCCAAGAGCCGCCACCTGACCTCCGCTACTGCGACCCGGCCTGCTGAACTACTGCCGTGAGTCGCCGACGGCTCCGCCTCACCTGCGAGCTGCCGCTCCCGCCGTCGGGGCTGATTACGCGGCCGCGTTCCGCGCTAACTCTGACCCGTCGTGGAGCGCGATGTTGCCTGTGAGCCGCCTCGCCTCACGTTACCATGTCAATCCGTCGAATCCTCATCTTGCTGGGTGTGCGTCCGTGAACACGGCCCCTTCGCCGCCATGGCTGTGGCTTCGCCTGTTGACCCGGCCTCATTGCGTTAAACCGCCCTTGTCAAGTCGTTTGGGGTGTCCCGTCTCCGCGGAGCCGCCGTGCCAAGCTGACCACCTGCCCGAGTTGCCGTCGCCTCCGAGTTGAACCGCCGGAGCCCGCGCTTCCTCCATTGGACGCTTCCGCCACTGTTGATTTGCTTCGACCGCTGCTTGTTGGCTTCTCATGCTGACCCGACAGATTGCTGCTGCCGTGATCACCGTTGTGCTGAATCGCCATCGCCCGTTGGTGACCCGCCTCTGGGTCGTCGTGCCCCGATGGCCATTTCAGTTGCTGCCCCGCCGGATTACCTCTGCCTAACACCGACCTGCTGATCCGTCCCGTTTCAGTTGTCGCCCCGTCGGGGGCCCCGCTGAAACGCTGCTACCTCGTCACTCCGCTCCCGCGTCAATTCACTGCTGCTGCTCGCCACACACATGCAAGGGATCAGACCAACTGCGTTGTCCTCTGTTGGAACGAGACAATAGTAGCAATCTTCCTACTACAAATTAGTACTCTACCACAGGTTGGAAAAAGTTGATCTACAAATTTTCTATTGGCCAAAACTGCTACAAGGGGAGTGACCAGATCGGTTCAGTCTTGGCAAATTCATACGGGAAATATACACCAAGGAGACTAAAGCTACCACGTGGTCAGACAATCCGTCATGCTACTAGATGTTATTGCTTTCGTTGGAAGTCATGGACAATTGCTAGTCACCGGCCATGCAGTGGTTTGCCTGGCGCCAAAGGTGCAAGCAGAGTACATGCATATTCTTGGAGTAGTACAATGCTATGCCCGGTTTACCATCACGTTAAGACAAGAGAAGACCGTGTGGAGTACTGAAAAAAATAGTGGAAGCAGTATAATTCAAATCAATTGAAAACCGACGACGGACATGACTGGCCCGACGTCCCAGGAAAAGCTCAGGTGCTATCCATCTTATTTATTTTTCAATATACTTTAAATTCCTCCGGGAACAATTGTCCTCCCTTTAATATATTTTTTTTGTTCCATGATCATGGCAGAGACGACGAGATCATCTGTCATTGAAATACATCAGAACAATTATTCACCGCCGAAGTGGAGTTATATCGCGGATATGGAGTGCATACTATCGTCATGGTGCACTAACATTTATCCGTGCTGCCGTGCTCAACAGAAGTGCTTGCGCTACCGCCCTTGCGGTCTGGTCTACATCAACATACCGGGCCGCACCTGTCTGCGGGAGTTGTTTATTAAGTATGAGCAAGTCACTGCTTGGGTAGCCGGTTTTCTTCCAACAAATTGGAGGCAAATTATCATCAACCGCCGTCTACACTGGATGGATCAATGGACATGCGCACAAATCGTTGCCACTACAGTTAAGTTAAATTTCAAACAGCCAGTTGGAAGGAACCATTGGCTGAGTTGCTGACACGGTTCATATGGGATCATTTACAACCCGCTGCAGTCACCTCAACCTTCTATCGATTCACATCGGGCTATCAACGCCAATGATATACAAGTTATGCCAGTTTATATCATGGTCAAATAAGGAGAGCCTCAAGCCAACTCCTCGAGTCACCTTTGAGACTCGGGGGCTACGATGACATGACTCAACGAATATTGCCAGTTTCAGCAAATTTAAAAAACCCCAGGACGATGGAGGGAAGGATAACCCGGTCCCGGAGGCTACTGTTATATTGATGAAAGTTTAAAGGCCGTCAGAAAATTTCCGGTTTAGAAAGTATATGACAGTTACAAAATCCCGGCTCAATGAAAAAGATCCGGGTCATCAGAAAGGATTCCGGTTTAAAATCCGGCTCAAGGGAAGTCAGTCTGACTGAAGCTCTCAAATATCCGGTGTACAGTCTGGCTCAAGGGAAATCTGTTCTCCCCCAAAGCTCTGAAGCGCTCAAATCCAGTTTAACAATGTCCGGTTCAAAAAGGAATTAACTTCTCGCAAGTTCGGGTTTTAAAGGCCGTCAGAAAATTTTCCGGCTGAAAATGAAGATTCCGGTTTAAAATCCGGTTCAAGGAAAAGATGTCTCCCACAAAGCTTTGAAGCTCTCAATATCCGGTTCAAGATCCCGGTTCAAAAAGAATTTATCTCTTGCAAAAAGTTAAAAATTGCCAAAGAGGACCTGCTGCCATGATGCGCGGTTCAAACATGGGTATCCCGCCTTACTGGCCTGACATATTATTGATCACATGGGGGCTTCTGCTTCATAAAGGAGGATCTCTGTCCTTTCATATCATGTGTGGTTACATGGAGTGGTTCTGTTTTAAAGCGGCCTCCGATTTACCCCTTGAAATTTGCTTTTCAAAAAAGCTTTGTGATATCACTTGGGGCCTTGGTCGTGTCCGAACCAACGCGACACCTTTTGATAGGCGACAGCCACCAGATCACTTGGGGACATGGTCAAGTCTGAACCAGTCACGCCTCTTGGTCGGCCTAAGGCCACAAAATCACTTGGGGGCTTGGTCGAACCCGAACCATTGCCACGCCTCTTGATCTGGCATATATGTCACGAATCATTTGGGGACCTAGCTGACTTGAACCATAGCTACACCTTATTGGGAGCTTGGTCATGTCCAACCATGGTAACACCATCTGATCGGCTCAGTAAAGCCTCTTTTTGCAAATGGTCTTATCATTTCCTTTGCTTCCATATTTTTTTTTTCATAACTGTTATTTGATTTTTGTTGCGTTTTTTTAAACCGACAACGTTTTAATCCGGTTCAACTGTCAATTACAAATTGACGGAACACGGTCAAATCTTAATCCGGAGGCCATCTGCCCGGTTTGATTTTCTGTTACCATCCTATTATGGAGTAAACCGGCGTTCATTAACCTGGCTTGACTTTCAATTACAAGTTGTCAATACAGGATCAAGTTATAATCCGGAGACTATCAGCCCGGTCTGGTTTGACTACGAGTCGCCAGTATTATATATGGTTAAACCGGTGTTTATCACAACCCGGTACAGTTTATCATCAACCGGCACAGTATGAAAGGAGTTATCATTACTCAAGATTGGGGTTATCACTCTTACTACAAAAAGTTGGTAAAACCAATGATGTGATTCAATGTCACAGGTATGATATGTTTCATATTCGATTATTCTAAAATGCAGCCTTGGTTATAAACCCAGGTTATATGTTGGGCATTATGACCCGTCCGGCGGTAAACCGCCAGGACACTTTAAACTTGTTGTATGCAGAAACAGGTTGAATAAAGCTTGATTATAAATCACCGGTGTTTATTAAACCAGTAGTATTATCCGGTGTTTGTTAAACCGGCCTGGTTTTTGGACTATAAAGTCGCCAGTATATATATATATTTGGATTGCGCCGTCGGAGTTATGCGCTTATAAATCATTGGATTATATTATCTTGAATAGCCAACATGGCTGGATTTTTATGGTTATTAATAACCGGTATTATTGAGTTTTCAAAGTCGCTTTAGCGCAACGGTTATTATTTCATCAAAGGATATGATTTATTCTACAATGGAAGGAATAGTCCCGAGTTGCTGCAGGCTCACGACCCGGCACTTGGGGGCTACATTATTCAAATTGAGGTTACATGCAAGTCTCATGTCGCTGCAAGCATGCACCATGACACTTGGGGGCTAATGCAAAGTCATTTTTACTAGTCTTATTGAAGACCCGACTCATCATATTATAATGAGCCGGCCCTTGGGGGTTACCAATTGCTCCAGTCAACAATTCAAGTATATATCAAAGTCTCGGTTCAGTATTATTTTACTAAGCCGGCCCTTGGGGGCTACACGTTACTGTTCAAAGTTTACAAGATTATATTTACAAAGTCCCTGCTCATTATTTGCATAATGACCCGACCCTTGGGGGCTACACTGGTTGAAGTTTTTATGAGCATCAAGCAATTACAAGTCCCAGGTTGCTGCAAACATGACAACCCGGCACTTGGGGGCTACATATATGGAGTATTCAGTTTATATAATTGAGATGAACAAACCGGATTTCCTCAAGGTTGAAACACTTATTGGAGCAAGTCTTAAGTTATCACTATGTTCTCCTCTTAAGACTTGGGGGCTACAGGTATTATGCATATAAAGGAGGAACATCTTCTTTTTATCAGTTTTGAGCAAATCAGGAAGATCAATTACATGACCCGGTGTCTGCAACAATCATAACCCGGCATCATCAACAATCATAAACCGGAATTATCAATTTTTATAAACCGGCAGTTTTAGCAATGATAAACCGGCAAGTTCTACATCTTCAAACCGGATGGATATCAGATAAGTATTTCAAGACCAAAATTTCTTAAGCCGGCGTTTTTTGAAGCCAACTCAAGTGGATTATTCTTTACAATATTTTTCTATTAGAAACCAACGTTAGCAATTTAAAGTATGAAGCTGATTATTGATCCGGATTTCTTAGAAGAAGGGAATGACAAGGACTAAAGGATGATCAGGTGCTGGTCCACAAGAATTCTTAACCCGGAGCACAACCTGTCAAATTTGTTCTTGTGTTTATTTTACAGGATCAGTTTAATATGGATAAATCCAAATTAAACTGGGGGCTAATGTCGGGGGTATACCCCGCGGCGTAAACCGGCCGGAAGCATAACCCGGTCGGACTTGGCGGTTTACTTGAGACCCGGATAAGACTTGATGACTCACTGGCGACCCGTTTGGGCCTGGCGGTTTACGGTTCATTGGTAATCCGGCAGGCGGGTCAGAAGAACGACAAGACCCGGTGGCCCAACAGGCGGTTCATGAAGGCCGGTTCATACTATGGTGGGCCGGTTTAAGGAGAAAGGCATGACGAATATTTACCTCACAAGGAGTTAAGACCAGGACTTGTATCCGGTTCGTATTAGAGATAGACTAGTCCTAATCCTAATAGGACTCCACATGTAAACCGCCCCTTCAACATATATAAGGAGGGGTAGGGCTCCCCAAAAGAGGGACAAGCTACAAGCAAGAAGAAACAATCTTAGGGCTAGACATAAAGAGGAGAGCCGGTTTACGACGACTCCCTCGTGATGATAATGAGACCTAGCCTCAAATAGCATGTAGGGTTTTTACCGGATGATGTTTCCCGGGGCCCAAAGCTGTCTAAATCCCTGTCTTGTATTGCGTCTCTCGATTCCGCTCAACCCCTCTCAAGCTACCACATAGATGCGTTGGCCTCACGACTAAGTCCTGACACTAAGGACATCTGCCGTGACAAATCCACGACACAATGTGTGCAGTCGATGCTTCCAAGCATCCCAGGAAATCCTCTTGATGCATTCTGTGCTAGGATCCGAGCGGTGTCTTCCGCATTGGGTGTTCGCAAGTATTGCGGTCCAAACACTGCCATCACTGCCCTACAGAACTTGTAAAAACACTCAGTAGTGGTGGACTCGGCCATGCACCCATAGTCGTCAAGTGAATCACCGGGAGCTCCGTATGCAAGCATCCTCATTGCTGTCGTGCACTTCTGGATTGAGGTGAATCCAAGTTTGCCGGTGCAATCCATCTTGCACTTGAAGTAGTTGTCGAACTCCCGGATGGAATTCACAATCCCGAGGAAAAGCTTTCGGCTAATCCGATAACGGCGCCGAAATACTTTGTCGCCGTGCAGTGGAGCGTCGGCGAAGTAGTCGGAGTAGAGCATGCAGTAGCCTTCGAGACAATGCCAGTTCTTTGCTTACATCCGCCCCAGCGCCGAGCCACCTCGCCGCGGCTTTTCATTGCTCGCCAGCAGGCCGGCGAGGACCATGAGATGTTCCTCTTCCCGAACACCGGCATCGGCTTCCTCCTCCAGCAGCGCGGTGAGCGCCTCCTCGTCGTCTGAGTCCATTGCCGAGGCAGGCAAACCGCCGAACACCTTGCGGGCGTGGTGGGTGCACACCCGCCGGTACACTACCCCTCCGCGGCCGGAATGCCAGAAATATCGCCCAGACGGTGGTGGAGAGGCTGCCTCGGTGAAACATCTACTCTTTTTTCGGCGGGGAATGGCCTATCTAGCGGTGGTGGGCGGTGGGCGGCGCAGGGATCAGCCGGGTGGCGGCCGAGCATGCGGGGATTGGGAGGCGAATCTGGACGATGGGCTTGACTTTTCACCTGGCGGTGTGGGCCAGTCGTGCTTTTCCCTTGTGCCGGAGCCCCCGAGCGCCCCTAGTGCGCCGGGTTCGGCCTGCAATCGTCGGGCCCAAAACGGGCCGAGCCGGCGGATTTCGGCGTCCTGGGGGCGCGACTGGGGCGTTTTTTCGGCGCCGATGCGAAAAAAGTCGCCTGGGGGGCCTGTTGGGGGCGCGGCTGGAGATGCTTTCACATCCCTTCACCTTGAGGCCAAAGTGCCAAACCACATATTAGAAGAAACATATATGTTTGGTTTGGTCTTGTGTTTTTATTAGATACTCCATCCGTTTCTAAATATAAGTTATTTTAAAGATTCTATTATATCGAAAAAGGCTTTCGCCCCGCTTTATATATAAAACAATGATCAACAGCACCCAGTACAAACGCACGTCCCCACAACACAAGCACACACACATAAGGCAAGGTACATAGGCACTGGACGCAGCAACACCATCCCTAACACTACAAGAGCACCATGAAGAAGTGAGGCCGCATATGACGAACCGTGGGCTCCAAGGCAGTGCCTTCAGGAAGGGGACAACACCGGAGCGCCACCACCGCTTGATCCGAGGATCGGAGTTTCCCCTGGAGCGACATGATGGGCAGTGAGAGCCGCGATGACGCCTTCAAGAAGGGGACAAGCTTTGCCGCCGTCGGACCGTCCATAGATAGAGCAGGTTTTCACCCTGGTCACCACTCACCGCCACCGAACGCCACGCCCCGACTACCACGCCACCCACATGACCATGGCAACCAGGCAGCACCAAGAGCCCATGAGCACCGCAGAGTCACCACCAGGACCGTCATCCCGACATCCAAGACCTTGACACCACCTCACCCGAGACCCGCCGCTACCGCAACCAAAGAAATGAGCGAAAAGGGCCTGCCTTTCGAACCCCTGGGCGGCCCTCCAATAGGCCGGCCAAAACTGGCCTCCATCGACCCGTCTTGCGGCACCAGGTGCGAGACTAACTCGGTCCTGCCGTCGAGCGCGAGACGAGCATGGTCCTGCTGCCGGGCGCGAGACGAGTTCGGTCCTTCTGCCGGGTGCGAGACGAGTGGTGGACCGCAACTGGGGGAGGGCCAATCCTTCGATGAAGATAGCGGCTGGACGCTGTTGTGATGGATTGAAGGTTGAATCGGACCGCCTACAAACGAGCCGACGCCGGAAAACCAGTCACAGCCGACCCGACGAGCTACCGTGATGTCGGCGCGACGAATGGAAGCCGCCACTCCAGATGGCCTCACCACCTTGCCGCCGCCACCCACAGCCGGAGCAGCAGCCATGCCGGGCCGATGCCCCAACTGGCGCCGCCCGCTGGAAACCGCCAGATCCAGCCGGCACGCACCACCACCACCTCCACCAAGCCGCCGCTGCGCTGGTTATCTCGCCGTCAGCAGCCGCCGCCCGACGTCCAGGAATGCCAAGCCGCGTCACCCTCAGCCCTCGTCGCAGGAGCCCCCACATGCTAGATCGGCGCCGCCACATCTCGGCCCCACGCATCCCACCACCATCTGCGTTGCCAGCCACGTGACCACCGCCCAATGCTGACCAACGCGCCAGCGTAATGTCGCGCTGCGGCGCCCGACGTGCGCACTGTGCCCTGGCCGGAGGGGAGGACCCGCGCTGCTCCTCTACACGCAGGGGAACCAGAAGGCCCCGCCGTCGTCGGCCCAGCGAACTTTGTCCAACCACGCCCTCTGGTGGCGGCGGGAGAGGAGGGGGAGAGGAGGGGACTCGGGGACACCATGCCCAAAGCCCTCCCTGCCGCCACGCGGGGGCGACGCGGGAGGTAGAGGCTGGGTCAAGAGATTTCTGTTATTTCATTTCCAAGGATTCCACTATAGAGACTACATGATGTATATGGACTCCTTTTAGAGTATAAGTTCATTAATTTTACTTTGCATGTAGTCTATAATGAAATCTCTTAAAAGACTTATATTTACAAACAGAGGGAGCAGATGGTTTGTTCTCGTATTGGCGATGGTGTTATCTATTTTGGAGTGCATAATACCTTTTTTAATCTATAATAACGCTTGAACATTGTGCTATCTAGTGTCATCAAATCGCCCGCTTATCAGAAAAGAGCGTAATATTTTTCCGACTATCTGGTCGATGGTTGGGCTAGCTTTGTCAAGACCAACTCCGAGCCAGAGCCAGTTGATAAAAAAGGAGCTCACTTTTTTCCAAAGATAAAAAGGAGATGGAAAGGATGTGAAGAGGACATTTGTAATGCTTCATGCCAGTTTTGCAGTTGTTTGTGGACCTATTAAACAATGGGATCTAGAGACCTTTTAAGAGGTAATGACATGTTGTGTGATCGTGCACAACATAATCCGGGAGGATGAGGGTGAAGATGTTGTCGGGGGTCAGGAATTCGTGCTGGAGGTCTAGAATTCGAGAACATGGGTGATCCTATCGAACTCCCACATTAGAATTTAGCCACATTTGATGAGTTTGTCCAAATGCATCAACAAGTTCGTCATCGAGCAACTCATGAGCAGCTCAAGAAAGATCTGATTGAGCATTTGTCGACGATTAAAGGGGCAACTAGAACATATGTGTGAGTTTCAAGTTCAAACTACTTTCTTACAAAACTTTAGTTGGATTGTAATGTTTTAATAAGCTTATCATGTTTGAATATTTTCACTCATCAAACACTGATATACTATTATTTTGAGTGTTACGGACTTAGCAAAGAAAAAACAAAGGCGGATCTTTAGAGGACATGGTTGGATGGCTGACTTCCGCATCACTGGTCGGGGACTCGTCTGGAACAGTTTGCGGAGAAATAGTGTCCATTTTGGAGGATAGCATTGGAGATACCCTTTACGTTTGTGACTTGTGCGTAGAAAACAAATGCATGATTATCTATATGGGTCTGAATAACTGCCACACGTGTGGCGTCGACGGGAACCCGCCCGCACGCCTCGTGTGGCATGGACGGGAACCGGCCCGCACAACCACGTCCGCGCGCACAAACGCACGGCCCGCACGTCCGTTGCGTGCCAACCCCGCCCGCACTGCCCCGTCGGGGCAAGCCGACCCGCTGCCCGCACGACCAAGCAGTTCCCGGCCTCCGATCCATCCCCTCTCTCGTCTGCCGCCATCGTCCCCCACCTCTCAAACCCCGACCTCCGTCGCCGGCCTTCTATGGTTGCCATGGCAAACAGAGCAGATCCGTAGGGCACTCCCACCTCAAAACCACACCCCAACCCTCCCCACCCCCAGCCCCAAACTCCAACCCAGTCCTCCAGAGACGATCATCTAAAAACCAGGTGAAAATCTCCCGATCTCGACCTTCTCATCCTTAAGGCTGAAAATCTCCCGATCTTGTGCTGGATCTATGCTATAGGGGTAGAACACTACATGGTTCAGTGTGTAGTCGCAATTGCCAGGCAGAGTACACCAGATCTGCCATGTACTACGTTTGAAATTGACTTAACTTCCTAGCTTAATTGACGCAAGTAGTTGAGTATGAAAAATGGATGAGTAGGAATCACTAAAGAAGGACAGGAGGGACACATTTTGGAATGAAGAGGGTTGGAAGAAATTAATTGCCACTTGTTTATAATGACAGTTGCCACCTTTCGTTGTCAGTAGCTGCCACCTATTTTGACCCATCGATTGCCATCCATATCTTCTATGTGCAAGCAGCAGAAGAATACAATTCTTGTGGATTGTTGATGCCTTCTTGTTCATGCAGTGATTGAGAACACATTGGAAAGAAGCGAGACACGGAAAGAATGAATCACGAAGATGGCGCTGATGCTTGGGGTTCTCAAAGGCCAGAAACGCCCCCTTGGGATGCAACAGAGTACAGTCAGTTCATCTCTTCAGGGCCGTTGCTGCCACTACTAGAATAGTATGCAGACGTAGGTATGATGCGTGATGACAAAAGAAGAGAACAGTTGCCATCTTCGCAACGATGAAGATGACATTCTACTTATGTCGTACACTGTCATTTTTTCGCAGGTTCTTATGACCAAAACACAATTAGGGGGCCCCCGTGGCAAGTTCACTCACAAGGCGCTAACACTGACAAATGTACGGGCAGCCAACTTCAACTAGCTTGTATGGATAATCAAGGTAATGCAAACCAAGAAAAGAGCACATACTGCTGTGGACATGAAAAATGAACATGCAAAAAAACTGGCAAAAGGACTCACGAGTTACCACGGGTGAAAATGCAGAGCCTTCATGCAGCGTGTGGCATCAGGCAGCACCAATGTACCTGCCATCGACGTCATACACAGGTGAGTCCATAAAAAAAGTGAAGTTGCGGATGATCAATTAGCAGAAGGAGCATAGTTGACAACTACAATTGCCATGACTGGACATCTACAGTTCCCATGTATTAGAAACTACACTTGACATCCGTGGACAACTGTTGTTGCCATCCTGGACACCTGCAGTTGCCAGGGAAGAACAACTGCAGTTGCCATGCCAGTGCGACTACATTTGCCATGCCATGGCAACTGCAGCTGCCATGAAGGAACAACCGCGGTTGCCATGCCGATGCAAATACAGTTGCCATGCCAGTAAAACTGCAGTTGCCACATCAGGGACAACTGCGGTTGTCGTGCTAACACAAAATGCATTTGCCATGAATTGACCAACCACTACTTTGCGTACATGTTATTACGCTGGTGGTAACCCGGAAAACGTCTCGTGGCAAGCTTCACAAATTGCAGGTGGAGCACGTTATTTTGGTGTCACAGACCACACAAGAAGGTCAAATGTAACACAACAAGGTAAGGGGAAAAAACTGAACCACAAAAACAGCACTACATTTGTTAATTGTAGTTA
This sequence comes from Triticum dicoccoides, assembly GCF_002162155.2. NCBI lineage: Eukaryota > Viridiplantae > Streptophyta > Magnoliopsida > Poales > Poaceae > Triticum > Triticum dicoccoides. The sequence continues at coordinate 392,325,641 of NC_041393.1, read as the reverse complement.
TTTGTAGGCAAAAACAATAGTTGCCATGTTTGTTGAACAGTAGCTGCCACCACTGGACAGCTATAGCTGCCGTACATATCCACGCGCAGACTCACGGCTTGCTGTTTGAAATGATGTCGTGCCAAATCACTCGTAGATGGTGTGATCCGTTGCGATACACATGTTATTCAAACAAAAAACTTACTCTCGTACCTGTTTTTCCTATTACAGGGCCTACAACTACAGTTAACAGCGGCGCGGGGACATCTACTGCAGGGAGCTCTGAGTGCACGGAAGACGCATTCCACCAGCCAGCAGACAATCATGCCGCAGACAATTTCGAGTCACAGTCGAGAATGGCAATCATTCCAGCAATACCGACAAGCACCCCTTTGAACACAAGCACTGCCAACACTCAAGTGGATGGAACTGCCGCCGATACTGAAGTGAACGATGAAACTGACGACGAGGCAGAAGGGGATGAAGATGGTGGGCAATCAGAGATCATGGTACCTCAGCCACCGTACATTGGACAGAGATTTGAATCGTTCGAAGAAGCAAAGGAATACTACCAGACATATGCAAAGTTCCATGGATTTGCGGTCAACACCGAGTACCATAGGAAAATTAAGAAAACTAATGAGTACAGCAGAGGTGAGATGAGGTGCCACAAGGCACAGAGGAACAAGAAGGGGAAAGGTGATGCGCCTGTCGTTCCGGAACAAAAAAGAGGAATCATTCTCAAGATGGGATGCCCTGTCCGGTGTAAGCTGAACATAGATGGAACACAATATGTGGTCACTGAATATTTTGACGAGCACAACCACAAACTCATAAAGAAGTTCGACCTGGTCAAATTTCTGACCGCCCACAGAGGATTCACCCCAGTTGAAAGGCAATTCATAAAGCTGCTACATGATTGTAACGTCGGTCCATCAAGAATGGTCCAGATACTATCACTCATCCACAGCAAAAAGGGGAAACTGAGTAGCATGTCGTACATATCGGCTGACGTCACAAACCTACAGGCCAAGTACCATAGAGAGAGCAGGCTGGCTGACATAGAGGGTACAATTGCCTACTTCAATGAGAAAGCAAAGGAAGATCCAGATTTCTTCTACAGGATAAGGTTGGACGATGAGGACCGTGTCAGGAACATGTATTGGATGGATGGTGCTGCAAGGAGAGCCTACAAACATTTCTGAGATTGCATTTCATTCAACGCGACGTACCTCACCAATATGTACAAGATGCCATGCACTCCGTTCATAGGAATAAATAACCACAATCAGTCGTTGCAGTTCGGCTGCGGGCTCGTTCTGAACGAAGACACGAATGGGTACGTTTGGTTGTTCAAGACCTTCTTGGAGTGCATGGATGGACTTGCGCCGATGAACATAATAACAGACTAGGATTTCAGCATGCGTGCAGGCATAGAGGAGGTTTTTCCGTTGGCAGTGCACAGGCACTGCAGGTGGCACATTATAAAGAAGGCTGAGGAGACGCTAGGACCGTTCTTTGCTGACCGTCCAGAGCTGCACAAGGCATTCGAGCTGTGCGTGGACCACAGCTTGATGGTCAAGGAGTTTGAAAGGAGCTGGATGGCCATGATTTAAACACATCAAGTCCAAGACAACGAGACGCTTGCTAGCCTGTGGGAGAAGCGAATGTACTAGGTGCCCGCCTACTTCATGCAGTGCTTCTTCCCCTTTCTGCAGACTACGCAGCGCAGCAAGGGGTTCAATGTTGTTTTGAAGCGATACGTGAGTCCTGGCAACTCATTGCTACAGTTTGCCAAGCAGTACACAGCTCTGCAACAAAAAATTCTGGGATCTGAGCTACAGCAAGAAGCTACCACCGCGCTAAAGCAGCCGAAATTGCTAACGTATTTACCAATGGAGAGGCAAATGAGCAAGATATACACAAACAAGATCTTTAACAAGTAAGTCAGTTGCATTACGGTCTTATTTGCGCAAAAGCACTAAGGCAGTAGGTGCCTAGTAGAGTGCAATGCAGTTGCCATGTTTAATGAAATACTGTTTGCCATGCTTACTCAGCTGCAGTTGCCATGTTCAATGAAAATTCTGTTTACAATGCTTACTCGGATACATTTTCCATGTTCAATGAAGTGCAGATGCCATGTTTAATGAACTGTACTTCCATTGGGGCATGTTGGTATGCAAATGCCAATGTCAACTGAAAAATGTTATATTGTCAACGCATATGCTGAAATGCAATTGCCATGTTTACTGAAATGCAACTGCCATGTTTGTTGAAAATGCAATTGCTATGTTTACTCAAATGTAGATGCCATGTTTTATGCAATGTGCTTCCATTGGGGGAAATATTGGTGTGGAAATGACGATGGCCAGTTGAAAATGTAGTACAGTTGCCATGTCTAGTGTACTGCAGTTGCCATGTTTGTTGTACTGCAGTTTCCATGTTCAGTGTACTACAGTTGCCATGTTCAGTGTACTGCAGGTGCCATGTCTGGTGTACTGCAGTTGCCATGTCTGGTATACTACAGTTGCCATGTTCAGTGTACTATGTTTGCCATGTTCAGTGTACTATGTTTGCCATATTCAAACAGAAATCTATTTCTATTTCCATGACAGCGTAACGTGCTACAAAAAAAAAGATCGCACGGTAGATTAACATAAAACACACAAAACTTGCAGATTCCAGGAAGAAATAAAGCGTGCCAGCATGTTCACGGCTTTCCAGGTGGACGAACATACGTTCAAGGTGTGTTCTATTTTGGGCATGTCGGATTCAGAACCTGAAGACCCAAACAAAGGAAGGAACTACTTCGTGAAAGCCTCGATCGAGCAAGGCGAATACTACTGCCAATGCTGCAAGTTCGAACGGGACGGCATTGTGTGTTGTCACATACTAAAAGTAATGGACATGAACACTGTGACACGGATGCCCCGCCATTTCATAAGGCGGCGATGGACTTGGGACGCTGACGACGCGTTGGCGCCGCAGACAACACACGCGGTTCTAGCTGTGCATGACGAGAGACCTGAGTCAACCATGGAAGCCGTGAGGCACGTTGTGCTGACAAAGAACTATGCTGAGCTAATTGATGAAGCGTGCAAGAGTGATGAGACAGTGAGAGTCGCAGAAAAACACAGGAAGGCACTGAAAAGAGAGCTTGATGAGATCAAGAAGAGGAAAGCTGAGGAAGCCTTACACCGGTTCCCCCGCACATCAAGTGTGCCTTCATCGACGGGGCCATCATCTGAAAATTCGGAGATAGGATCTGGAACAGCAAGCACACAAACCCAGGTCAGGAACCCACCGCGTTCCATCACAAAGGGTCGCCCAAGAGAGATAAGGTACAAGTCAGGATTGGAGATTCAAGAAAAACACAAGAAAACGAAGAAAGGGGCGGGCAATCCATGAGCAAAAATTGGGGCAATGTGGCATGGTCCTTGTGGACATTTTGTTTTGTACCCTAGACGATGAGATTTTTTTTTAAATTGGGAGAATAACTCTTGAGGAGCATCAGAAGTGGAAGGAAAATTCATTGAGTGGAGAAATGCAGTTGCCATGTTATGGGTACTTAATTTGCCATGTTATGTGTATTAAATCTGCCATGTTATGTGTACTAAATATATGCCATGCTAATCTATATTAAATATATGCCATGATACTTTGTACTAAATATGCCATGCTAGTTGTACTGGATCTGCCATTTTAGTTGTACTGGATCTGCCATGTTAGTTGTACTGTATCTGCCATGTTAATTATGCTTGATCTGCCATGTTGTTTGAACTGTATCTGCCATGTTAGCTCTGCTGAAAATATGCCATGGTATTTGAAATGACTCTGCATGACATATATTTCCATGACAAATACCACGCGGTTTAGAGAAACATAGTGTGTTGTGGGCGATGTATGGGAAATAAGTTGGAAAAAGGCGTAACGTGCATAAACCGCAGCCAAGGTTGTGGATGCATGATCAACCCTACCCCATGCTAGCCGGTGCACTTAGCGATGAAAAAGAAGAAGCAAAATAGACAAAATGAAAACCGACGATGACTTTCGCTACCCATGTATGTTGAACTACATTTGCCATCTGTTTTAAAACATCATAGACGCAATCAAAACAGCAAACTGGTGCTGTAAGCGATGAAACCATTGTAATAATGATAAAACATAAAAACATATGTGCATTAACGCCTAAAATAGGTTCACGTCCACACATATATTACAGAAACTACTAAAATGTCGCTCACACACCTCCACTACATATTAGCCTGCGCGGGGTTGCGGTCGTAACATAGCACACAAACATAGTTTTCGACGATGACAAAGAGATAAGTACCTTACATTCCTTAGCAACAGAATGTAAGGTATGCGTCCGGTGTGTAACACCACGTGATCACTTGTACTTTTTGTTGATTTTCTTGACAGCTTCCTCCACGAACTCGCGTGCTCCGGACCGCTTGTTGAAATCTTCATTCGTCAACCAGTTCCATGTATGGATTTTCCGGAGCTCAACGACCATTGCAGCTGTGATAGCGGGAACAACTCTGCCTTCCCACTTTGCAAAGTATTCCAGCGCATGAAAGCCACAGTCCGTACTGCACGAGAAAAAGACTCAGATGAACACGCAAAAAAGGACAGACGTATCAAAGATAGACTTCAATTCAGATGTGACAACAAAAATAGGGGTTGCATTGATGTAAACGGCACATGAAGGAGGGGGTTAAGAAATTACGTGTTCCCTTGCTTCACAGTCGCCACATACTCAATCGGGAAATGTCTGATCTGGACCTTTGAATGTTCGTAGTGACGGTTCCATGTCTCTTTGAGGTTGTTGATGAAGAATTCGGCATGCGTAATAAGATCTGAATCAGCTTCCGAACGCATTGAATCAAGCACCTCAAAACGTTGGTTCTTCAGGTCAAAACAGACCGCATAGTGGTGACCACACTTGTCTTGAGTGTCATGTGGTGCAAGATCCTGGAACATGGGGAACATGACCTGCATTTGAAAAGTGAATGAATGAGAAAGCAGACTACACAAAAAGAACAGCGGAGGAACAAAAAAAATAGAATCACGTAGAATGTTTGGTTATGGGTGAACAAAATGTGCCGTGCATTTTACAATCAAATTGCCACGTAGTTCGCACGGGATGCAAAAAACAAAAAAAAGTAAATGTGCACGGCAGCTGTTGCCACATGAAAACATCTGCCACATAATCACAAGTGCATAAGATGGCAAAAACCACACCATGTGAAAAAACAGTGCAGACAGGGGAGGAGTACTCACATATTTCTTCAGTGTTAGCTTGAATTCACCGTGTTGAGCGAAATTCTTCCTCAGGATTTTGTGGTGGAAGTCACCATCCCATATTTTGCATGTCACACTGTAATGCATGATGATCTTGTCGGCACACACATCGATGTGATTGTTGATGTAGTCGATCCCGCATGCAACTACATTTGTCGACATTTTACCGTTTGGCCTCACGGACTCGGCGAGATCACCCAGGTCGACGTACGTCGCTCCGCATTGAATGACTTTGGTTCTGTCCAAACATGAGCTGTATGAAAACGACATAACATGGAAGAATCATGCCTGCTAAGTAAAAAAATATATGAAAGAACTAGAGCGTAAGCGCATCATGTATAGAGAGTACGAAGAAGATGAATGGTAAGAAAGGAACAAAGCAAAATGAGAGATTATAGGGTGTGGTCATTTACGCTTTCAACTCCTTCATGTGCTTGCTGCTGGCCCTCGCATTTCCAAACCGCTTGATGATGTCGTACAGCTGGGTCTATTCCTTAGTGGCCCTGAATTCGGGCTCGTAGTCTTCCGCGGGAGGTGGGTGAACTACCCTCTGCTGTCTCACAGAACCAGGGGTGGCACTTCTGATGGTATCCTCAGATGCCGTCTCTGCAGGCAAGTTGGAACTTGATTGCCCTTGCCCTCGCGAGGTCCTCCTCTACAATGCTGCCTCCTCGATCTTGCGGTAAGCTTCGTCAAGTGATGGTGAAATTTCCTCAGGGGTGCCTGCAATGATTCAAAAAATAAAAAGTGTGTTAGGATAAGGAGAAAGTCAGAAAACAGATGGGTTGTGAGGAAATAGGGTGTATGATGTGAGATGTAGGTAGAAAAATAGTGGGGAAATTGACATGTGTGGTGCAACTACAGTGGCCACGTCATGGCAACTACAGTTGCCATGCAGTTGTGCTGAATTACTATCTAGATGGATTGTGGTTGCCATGTCACATCAAATGCAGTTGCCATGTTGTGTCAACTCCACTTGCCATGTGATTGCCGTACAGAAAAAATGCAGAATGGTAACAAAAAATGCAGGTGACATGGTGTGGCAAATCCAATTGCCATGTGGAATGCACTATATTTGCCATGTGCCAGCAAATACAGTTGCCATGATGAATCAACTTCAGTTGCCACGTGTTTACCCAAATGTCAAAAATGCAGCATGGCAACAAAAAAAAAGTAGGACATGGTGCATCAAATCCACTTGCCATGTCATCACACGGCAGTTGCCATCACAAGTGAGAACACCCAAAAGAATATGATTGGGACAAAATTCAAACTACAAAGATGTATACAGGAAAATCATAAGGACACGACAAGTGTACCTTGCACAATTGGCTCCACAAACTTGACAGCCTTCCTGCCCTCGACCATTGGCTGCGCCATCATTGCGGGCATGCCTCCTGGGAAAACAAAGGCAACTGGCAAAGGATCTTGCACCATCGGTTGATCTTGACTGATGCCAAGGCTGAAGCTCGGTGGGGTAAATGCCATTGGGTGCCTCTCATTCCTACTGGCCGGACCACGAACGATTTGTGGGGCAGAATCTAATGGTGAAAGATCAACAAACATATCTGAATCGGCCGCTACAGAATATTCGGGCTTATTTGCAGGGCGGGGCGTGTTGTCAGCGGTATCAGCAGCAGCTTTCATGGCAATCTTCTTGTTTGGGCTGTAGGGGACACCGACATTGACTGGGAGCCTGGAAGTGCGCAGATTTATGCTGGGGATTTCCACTGCGGGTAAAGGCGCAGTCTGCTCCGGCCGTTCACCTGTTTCACTCGTGCCCGGCTTCACACCTGCATCAATTGTGCTCCGGTCTTGCGGTTTCTCCATCACATTGTTTTTGGCGGGTGGCGGGAACAGTGTGGACGCAGGAACATACCCAGACTCGTCTCTCCTGCTCCTAGATACAACCGGTGCGTTGGGTATGACTGTTGGTTGCTTGCGGGGGCTGCGACGCCTAGGTGGAAGACCAGCATGCGCCACGGTCACCTTAGCAGTATCTGCACCGACAGGGGCTAGAGCTGTTGTGCCGGGACTCTCACCTGTAGATGGCATATCCTTATGAACTGCCGCCTCAGCGGCTTCTGTCGTGGACACAGGTGTGCCACCACGCACGCGCTTGGAATCAGTGTCGGAAGAGCGGGAATCTTCCTTGCCTAGGTTCGTCTCGGGAGCGTCCACTTCAACACTTGTTGATGGGGTGGCATGGCTCACAGCAGCATCCTTCATTGCCAGAAGAGTTGGCAATATTTCAGCTGTCCTGGCAGATACCGACTCGTCACTCCCCGATGTACCGATGCCTGTTGTTCTAGCCTATACATCCGTAGCCGGCGGAGATGGTCGGCCACTTGCATCAGAGTTGGTGGGAGCAGTCATCGGTGCAGCAGCAGTGTTGTCGCCGGGTGCCTCATGTACATTTGAGTTGCCCCCCATTGACAACTTTGAATGAAGGCGTTCGAACGGGTCCTTACTGCTATGCTTGGCCCCGCGCGTAGTAGTCTTCTTCACCCTGCAAAAAGAAAAAATCACATGAGAAAGGTATGAAAAAATGAACAAAAATATGTTTGCAATGGTAGAAATCTTAAAAGAATGAAAAAAAAGAGTGGAAAAGCTGGTAGTTGCCATGTAATGGGAACATGAGTTGCCATGTGTCATAGTTAGCAGTTGCCATCCAGCAGCAGTTGCCATGTTAGCAAACTTGAAGAATGATACAAGTGTATGTTCTGTCAGGAATGCAATTTGAAACCTGTGTGTGGGATGAGCTCACAAAGCTAAAGGTAAAAGATGGCAGCTGCCATTAGGTAGAGTGGTAGTTGCCAGTTGGCCTAGATGCCAGTTGCCATGTAAAGACCAATAGGAGTTGTCGTAAACTAAAAAAATGAAGGAAGAAATCATTTGGAAAAACAGCGGTTGCCTCGTGGGGGATGATGACAGAAGAACATGTGACAAGCTGAAACAGTAGTATTGGAAAATCAAGAAAAAATACCACTATGTACATGAAAGCACATGGATACACATACTTTCTGACTGGCTTCCTTAGGTCTGGCAACACGACAGGATCCCCGGTGTTGGTCGTCGTTGTACGAGGAGAAGACCTAGTGGAAGGGGTGTCACCGGCAATGGGGGCACCTTTGTTCAAGCGAGCAGAAACACGGGTTGGCGTTGGCGCCTGTTTCTTCGTAACTGCTCGTCCACCAGCGGTCGGCTCCCTGCACGTAACAGATGGAGGGAAAAAAGAAGGTGGCAACTGTCAGACAACAAACCCATTGCCGCGCTTGACAAAAAACAAGTGCAAAGAAATGGATGAGATTGTTCCAAGAAAATAGATACAACAGAAAACTAAAATTGAAAGTCGAACCTCCTCCTGGCAGCTACGGGATTGGTCCTAGACCTCTTGCCATAAGAACCCTGCCCAACATCATCTGGAGCCCTCCCTCTCTTTGATGGCAACACCCCCTCGCCTCTCTCAGCCATATGTTCTATCACTTTCTCCGGTGGGGGGGCATCTGTTGCATCCTTGCCCTTGTTGCCGCCTATGCAAACTTCAGCATGTTCATCGTCATCCGTGTCCTGATGCACATTATCCATGTCATCATCGTCATCCTTGTTGAGGCCAGCGTCTCCATCTACATCATCTTGTGTGTCACCGGGCTCTTGGGAACTGTTGTAGTCATACCGGCCACGGCAACTGGTTGGTCGATGTGTATGTTCTGGGACAAATGAAGTGAACTGCCTCGCAACCGCGTCGCTGTCAGAGGCACTGAGGGACGTCCACCCCTCAACCAACTTCCCGAGCAAGCCGGTCATTTCGGATGCAAACTGCCCAATTAGATGCTCAACTGGTGCCCTCGCCTGTGCACGAAAACAAGAAGCATCAACAACAACCCGTATTGCAGTCACTTGCGCGACATCAACAAGTAATCCACGGCAAACAATGGATGTCGATATTTTGATTACCTCAGAAGGGTAAGACGGAGCTGAGTGCACGTCCATCCACTTTCCAAATTTTTGAGGCCCCCCAAACACGCTGTAGTCTATAGCATGCTTGGCCATCAGCTATGAAAAACAAAAAGAAATTGTAAGCATGCCTTATAAACCACGGACGGTTGCCTCATGTCAAATTTGTAAGCATGCCGTGTGAAGAGATAAACAAAAACTAACCTGTAGTTTTCCATATGTGGTATCAGTTGCCCTGTCTGCGGCAAGCACAGCCTTGACAGCGTTGATGGTCCACGCAGAAACAGCAAACTTGTACGTAGGCGGCGGGCTTCCTACCCCAGAGAAATACACGGTGGACAGATCAAGACAGTCGACATACATGAGCTGATTTAAAATAATTTTACAAAGAAAGAAATGTCAGTTGCCATCATGGGTACTTTGTAGTTGGGAAAAAGAGCAGGATAATGTATGATCCAATGATAGTATGTATGTGCTAGTTGCCATCATAGTGTGCTGGCAGTTGCCATCATACTGTGATAGCAGTTGCCATGCTAATATGATGGCAGTTGTCATATTGTCAGTATGACAGTTGCCATATTGTCATTATGGCAGTTGCCACATTGTCATTATGGCAGTTGCCATCTTGTTATGATCGGGTTGCCATGCATGAATAAAACTGTGTTATAAACAAGAGTTCACACAGAGATCTGGTAAAATAAATACCATTAAATGCAGTCGACAACCCTTCTGGTACATCTTGTTTTTGAAAGCATCATGGAGAAAGTCGGCAATAAACTTACACCAGTTCATGTTCTTCACATTTTTCAGATTCGCCTGCACAACACAAAATTTCAGGGCAAAAAGTTTGCCGCATCAGAAATCAAACGAAAAAAAAACAACGAAAACACTGGCAGTCATTAGCTTAACACGTGACATCGGAGCCAGAAGATTGAAGGAAAATAAAGTAGAAAGGATGGATCATTCACCAGGATGGGGAAACATTTGTTGCTTGCGCGAAGGGAAATGGTCGGCGCGAAAACAGCTGAGATGAGGTACATGAGTAGCTTCATCTTGAAAATATCTCCGTGCGTCGTCATGGCCTGTAGCGAATCTGCCAGTACAGACGTGTTCGGCATGGACTCCAATCCAGGAAACAAACGAGCGAACAGCGCTTCCTCGATCTCATTATTGACCTCGTACGGGACTTTGATATGTCCACGAGGCACACCCAAAGTGCAGAACACGGATTCCTCGTTCAACGGAAGTCTTCCGCGTCCCGGAATCACGAATTCCCTGGAGGCAGGCTCGTAGATCTCACCAAGCCAGTCGCATACAGGGTTGACAAGGTTCGTGCACCGGACATCCATCAGAGCCTGCATACCCATCTCAGCAGCAGCCCCCTTTTGATCGTCGGTGAATTTTTCAATCAACACAGTCAGACGTTCCTGGGAGGCTCTGTTGCGAACACGTTTCTTCTTCTGCAAAAAACAGACACAAAAGTGATCAGCTGTTGCCATGTTTTGCAATGTCATGAAAATTTAGTTCATGACAGACGACTACAAAAGATATAGGTGCCAACCAATAAAAAAATCGGGAGGAGATGGGGCGGGTGTGTGGACAGTTACCTCGTCGCCCTCTTTTCTCCGTCCAGTTGCCCGGTTACGCTATGGTGGATCCATGAAATCATCGTCATCATTTTGATAATCGCCACGAGCCATTCTGCTGATGTAGGAACAGACCAAATTGTTAAGGGGGAAAATGTAAATGCAAGAGGTAAGCATTTGCCACCTAACAGAAAATGTCAACTAGTGAATGCAAAAATATAGCATGAACACGCACGCGCCCCCCCCCTCCCCCCCCCTATGATTGTCGAGAACATAAACGTGGCAAGTAAGCACGTTG
>NC_041393.1:392311787-392314184 GCF_002162155.2 Triticum dicoccoides | reverse complement strand
AATGCACTTGAAAACAAAATGTTGAAGTTGCCATGTTAGCCCAATATAGTACAAAAAAGCAATGAAACCACATCTGAATCGATAACCTGAAAACAGGCACAGTGTGTTCAGATATCACAAAAGTCATTGTGGCAAAACGAAAAAATTGCGTCCGTAGTACAATGAAAATGCCACATTGTACTGACTGTAACATGGCAACAGACATGATGTGGCAACAGACATGATATGGCATCTGGCACAATTGGTACGCAAATGTGGTTGCCATATTATGCAGCCAATTTGCCACACTATCATATATGCATTGTGGCAACAGACATTGTGTTCACATTCTATTTGCCACAGGATTATACAATCCAAGTGGCAAACACGCACACTCGATGTGCACATTAGTTGCCATCCAGTGCAGCTGGATGCCGAAACTGCATTGACTACCGATTGTGGCAACTATCAAAGTGTGGAAACTATAACAAATAATTCAGAAAAAATTAGATCTCACAATGAAAAAGCATGTTTGTGGTTACTATCATATAAATTCAGCAAAATTCAGTTTGCCACATGGAAAAGCGTGGGTGTGGCAACTATCATAGTCATTCAATAAAATTAGTTGCCATATGTGAAAGCTTGAGTGTGGCAACTATGACAGACATTTTCAGTAATTTGTTGCCGCAAAGGAAAACACATTTGTGGCAACTATCACATTTGTTCAGGGAGTTTAGTTGCCACACATTTGTTCACGTTCAGTCATTCTGCCAAGTTCGCCTCGTTCTACAGTTTCAAAACCAAACTAACTAGATCTAGGTTTCAATGGCAACTACTTCGACTTCAAAATCACCCTCAAAATTCTCGCACGAACTGACTGCAAACACAAATTCGAACCAATGCGCATCAAAACAAACCGGGGGACACCTCCCAAATCCATGCGCAAGACTAGTGCGTGCCTCCGAACAGGCATAACCGCACCGACGATGCCGCCGAAACTGCCCAGTGCCACCAAAAAACGGTTAGCAGACAACTTCGGCGCCGGCGGAAACGCCGACGCACCGCCGAATCGCCAGAATCTCTAGGAATCGATCTTGGAAGCGAACAGGAAGGGAAAGGGGAAAAAATGCAGGAAGTGGTTGCGAGAGATGAAGCGAGCATTATCTTCAACCCGCACGGGTTCCGGCGAAGCCGTTCCGCTCCGGCGAACACCACCGACGGCCGCGAACATCGTCGATTGTTCCGCCTCCGTCGTCGCCTTCTCCTCTCGCCTTCTCCTCCAGGGGTTTCAAGTGCGAGTGGGTTGTGCCAGTAAATGCGTCGCGGGTAAGTAAATGGAACCGTGAGGGAGAGGGTGGAGGGGTGTGCGACGTGTTTGACGTCAACCGCGGTCGGAGCATGGCGTGCGGGCGCATGGCAGTTTCACCGCACGCCTCTGAGTGGCAACCGCTGACCACGGGATGGCAACCACCGTGCGGGCGAACCGACTCGCACACCGCACACAAGACTCGTCCTACGTGGCGCCGAAAACCGGCATGTTTGCTATAAGATTCGTGCGTACCGAAGCCAACGGAGATGCTTGCGTGTGGTCGGGATGGTGAACGCCCACACGTGTGGGCGTTAACATTTTCCTATCTATATTATGAGTTCATGTTCATTGACATGTGGGGCCAGGCCAACCATTTATAGCAGCTCAAACAAAGAGACGGAAGGGAAGGGACAAAGGTCATGTAGCCAAGAATGCGCCAGTAACGGCATCGCCTTCAAGAGGAGATGTGGCAGGCAAACAAAACACGTCAAGATCCAAACACATATGGGACCTCTAGTCCCTACCATCTCAATCTCGTTGCAACGGTGGTTGTTCTTGGCCAGCAGCAGCCGCAGCAGGAGGAGGCCTGCCAATCATCTAGAACCTGCGTTCCGGCCGCATCCACCTGGCTAACAGAGTTGTGAATCGTCCAAGCATTTCATGATGACGAACGAACTGATAACGGTCATGCTTTCTCTGTGCAAATGTGAAAGAAAGCCACGCCGTACACGCTGCGCCGTAGGCTTTTTTTTTCTCTACCATGAGTGGCCAGAATTGAGGCCACCTCCAACCGGTCTGACCCATTTCGTTCGGTTGTGTCCGTTTGAGTTTCTGAAGGCAAAATCATAGCCTAACATGCAGACACAAACGCAAATTATGTCTTTCACGTGTCTGTCTGGACGTCTTTCCAACACAAATTTATGTCCGATTTGCTACCACAAGGATGTTTCGCGCGTTCGCTGGTTGCCGCGTCGGCCACCTAACAACCACCCACCGGTTTTATTTAAGTCCACCGTGCGAGGGGGGCGCATGTCAGCTACCCAACCTCCTCCCGCACGTTCTTTTTAATGCCACGCGTGCGGTAAAGAGGGGTCACCCAGTCCACTTCT
>NC_041393.1:392282791-392311548 GCF_002162155.2 Triticum dicoccoides | reverse complement strand
CAACAACCCTAGCCGCCGTCCACCATGTGGTTCGGGAAGTGCGACAAGCATGACCACAAGGTCGGCTCCTCGTCGGGGCATCGCCGCACGACCAACTTCATTATGGCGACGCTGGGTGCTAAGCCGCAGCCACACTTTCACCTCTACGTGCATGTCCACCGCTGCCAGTACTTCTGGGAGCATGGCGTGCTGGTGTCGCGGACCGACGTAAACCTGCCGCATGGGTGATATCTCAACCCCGATAGGGTTCCGGTGCCGGCGCTGCTGGCCCCAGGCCAAGCGCAGCCAGCTGAGATCTACTGGCGGCGTGCTCAACTCCCCGCCGACCTTCGCCACAACCCAACGTACACGGTGGACTCGCTGAACTGGGACATGTGGTTCACCGACGAGCACAACCAGTCCCGTCGGTCGTGCTTCGAGGGTGCACCCTATGCACCACGGGTGCTCGCAGCTCCACCACCACCGCCAGTGATGCAGGAGGAGGATCAGGAGGCTGAGGAGGCCTATATTGCGGCCCTCGAGGAGGCCACAAGGAGGGCCATCGAGAGTCCGAGCTTGAGGAGCTCGCCATGTGGACTGGCTTTGCATTGGCCGAATCGGCAGCCGGAATGCAGGCGAATGCGCCCCCACCGCCACTAGCCTCGCCTGTGGAGGAGGGGCCATGGCCGCTAGAGGGGCAATCGTGGCCGTGGACGAACACGGTGCCGGTGTATGTGTCGTGTGGCTGGGCGCGATCACAGGGTAAAAAGAAAACACCAATAATGCCAGGCGGCGCACCAGGAAGGGGCACAGGGTAAAAGAGAAAACACCAATAATGTTCAGAAATGTATGGAGTCCTCCATGACATGAAAGCTGAAAGGCTACTCACTCGCTCACTCACTATTGCCGCGGACTCCTTGTATGCGCCTCTTTTCGACGGGCCCCGTTCCCTTTTGCAGTTTGCCATCCATTCTCATCCCCTTTGCCTCACTTTTTCCGTCCTCGGGTTAACTGAACCAGATTCCACGGGATGGCACAAGGCAGATGCAGCCAACGTACATGCTGCGGCACCATGGCAAAACTGCTAGGCGGAGCATTCGAGTGCCGCCGCAAACTATTCGAATCCCGTGAAAAGTCACCGTCGGTCGTCGAGCATTTCTGATCTGATCTGATCTGATTGATGATGAAACCACATACGTTCCTCTTTGAGCATAGGCCCTGTTTGGATACTCTAACTTGGTTAGAGGTTAGAGTTATTTTCTAACTCTAGACTAACCTTAAACTAATTCTAGCCTTTGATGGTGTTTGGATGAAAGGGTAAGTTTGAAAATAAATGCACTTTTTTCAATCATTTGACTCTTTTAACCAGGATTTGTTGTGACCGGCTCTTGTGTGGGTGACCGGTGCCACGGCCGGCGAAGGTTGCGTCGAAGATGGTGCGGATGGATGGGAACGGGATGGAGGCGGACAGGGCGGGCGGACTGATGCGGCGGGATGGAGGCGGACGGGGCCGGCTGGGGCAGGCAGAAAGGACGGTGACGGGCGGACAAACTGGTGCGACGGGATGGAGGCGGACGGGGGCGGGCAGACGGGGGCGGCGGGGGCGGGCAGACACGGCCGGTGTGGGCGAGCGGACGCGACCGGCGATGCAGGGCGACAGGGGCCAGCGGGAGGAGGAGAACGAGATGCATCGGAGGGGAGGAGAACGAGAGGCAGCGGGGACGAATGGATAGGATCCGGTGCGGCTGCATGCGACAGAAAAAGAATTTTTTTAGGGCCCCACCACAACTAGCTCCAATTAGCACCTCTTCACAGGGATAGTTTTTTTGGTGAGTTAGTTCCAATCTAACTCAAACTAGCCCATGTGTTTGGATATTTTAAGAGTTAGTTCAGCCCCAAGTAGCTCAAAGTAGCTCTAGCCCTGGGATCCAAACAGGGCCATAGATAGATATATAGATGCCTGGAAGTAGCAGACATGGACCACCTCTTCATATGATGCACCTCGTCTCATTCCGTTGCCAAATTCTAGTTATTTTTGCAGGAGCACTCAACAGCGGCTCAAAATCATGAACATAGCTGTACCTTTTATTCTGTAGGGTTGGTGCTAACGACGAGCTCATGCATCAACTTGGAATGGCAAGAGAGCAGGGACGGAGCAGACACATATGCATGGATTTGCATCACTCCACAAACAAAACCAAGAACAGGGAGGGAATGAACTGGTGCAATTTCAGGAAATAGCTGCATATGCTATCTGCAAAATTAGGCGCTGCAGCCTCAAAGGGGCATGCAGCAGCTCCATTTGGTGAGAACATCACCATCATGCATACACCAAAAACTTTGTCCAAAAATGCATACACCAAAAACTTGCTACAAAAGCAGGGTCACACCTTTCACTCCTTCGGCTCACTGTGTGAATACCCGACGATATAAATTCTTTCGCAAAAGCAAGCCACTAACCCTGCCACATGTGATTGGGCAGGGCAGGGCCGCTTTCACAACCCGGTCAAAAACTTGGACCAAATCAGCCAAGAGAAGAGAGCATGAACGAGGACAACAACTAAAGCAAATTCAGACGCAGGTTAGTTGATGGTCGCAATCAGCATGGCTTAACCCTGTCCACTGAACAAGATCTCAGAATTAGATCTATCTATCTATGTGCTGCAAGTTTTAGTAGTGATGCCAACATACTTTTGCAGATTTAGAACAGTCCATGCTACCATATGGACATGCCAACTACCTCTCCGGGGCAAAGCTTGTGGTCAAGGTCAACCTTATCTTATGGTTGCTGGGTGTTCGTTCACACAATGTTCACATCCAAGGCCACATCACTACTGCATAATCCACTAAGTATTCTATGGAGCTCTAGAAGAAAAGCCAAGGCACTGCATGGAAACTGCAAAGCGAATTGCAATGAAAAGTAAGATTAGTAGAAGAAAACCTACGCTTTCTCTTTTTTTTTTGAGGGGGCCTGCATTTTCTCTCACACAGAAAGAAATAGGAAAAACGAAAAGAAAAACAATTGCGTAAGCCGTTAGTCTCTTAAGGTGACTTCATCAGCATCGAATCTTTACAAGACCCACTGCTTTGTCAACAACCAACGAGACAAATGTGCGTGTAGACCTTTTCATACTTAATGTGATGTGGGAATTGTAAGTTAGTGGACGTAGCACAAATTAGACCATCTAAAAATTAACATGTCATCGTCGAACAAAATTGTAATCAAAGTTGCACACTTCTTTAAGGACTAGAGTGACACAAGCAATCTTGAGAGAATCACATGGCTCTCCTAATGGCCTAATTGTCTTCCATCTTAAAGCATTTAGACAGTTTATTCAGGACAGGTATACAGCTTCATACAGTTTATAGAGCAAAATTTAGCCAATTTCGGGTCTTCATCAGATGAAAACAGCAATAACGGTTGCAAAATCTACCAATTAATCTGAGGTTCAGGATGATGCAAGTACTAACGAGTCCTCCGTGAGTTCAATGTCGGATCTCTATTGGGCATATTATATGGAGAACAGTATGCTCATGCAGATTAGTTTAGTTCAAACGTGGAAAAATTAGCACAATCCATGGGCTCTAAACGCACCACTTGATAAAAACTATTGCAGAAACCACAATAAAGTCAAATATGAAGCAAATGTATGATGAAGTACATGCCAAGTTAGCACACCCTTACGAATATCTGGCCAAGCAAGAATCCACACCTTTGTACTTCTATTAAATGAAAATTTCATTTGTTGTCTTATATCACATCACAAGGGGATGATAGGCAGATACACGCAATACAATCCTCCTCATAGGAAACTATGGCACACAAGGTAGACAGATATAGGATCATTTGCAATGGAGCTACTTGATAGCACTAGACACTTGATCAGATGTATCATACTTGTGACATTTCAGACTGGACGATTTCGAATTCGGACTCCCATCGGGCAGCCCCCAGAGCAGTTCATGAACCATGTTTTATAAACACAAACTAATTCTGCTTATTTTTTCCCGTCTTCATTTCCAGCTCTGCTACAAAAGAAAAAGAGAAGACAAAAATTCACCTTTGCTGTTTCTACCTTTGTACACTGAGGCCAATACCGACTCGAAGAGGCGCTGAATCAAAATTCTGATAAATTTGATATTTGGATGTCTGAATGCTAAGCTTTCTCGAGTGTCCGGGCTAATTCCACGGCGTTCTTGGCAATCTTGCAGTTGTCGTCGTTCACCAGAGCCTCACAGAGCTGGAAAGCTCCCAGCTTTATTGCCTCCATTGCCAATTCGTTGCTCTCGGAGCAAATCCAGTTGAGGACGACCAGGGCCTGGTCGATTGCACGGGCGTTGCCGCTGCCGGCCACAGTGCAGAGCACGGCCACGATGTCTGGGATTTTGGACAGGTCGTGGCGGCCCTCGCGGTTCTTGGCCAGGAGACCGAGCACCTCGACGGCGCGGGCAGAGCCATTGGCGGCCAGCTCGACGAGCGCCGGCGCGGCCCCGGCGCGCACCGTGCGCCGGCGGTTCTCGGGCAGCTTGCAGAGCTCGTACAGGGTTGTCGCGGCCTCGCGGCGCTCCCGCGCGCCGCCGCGCCAGAGCAGCCTGGACAGCGCCGGGACGGCAGAGGGATGCGCCCCGATGGTGCACTTGTTGACGCCCAGGGTGGCGAGGCTCGTCAGCGCCGTAGCCGCGTGGGCAGCGGCCGCGCCGCCGCCGGACACGGCCGCGCAGAGCGCGTCGACGGCGCCGTCCGCCACGAGGCCCACGCGCGCGTCGTCGCCGTCGAGGCTGAGATACAGGAGCGCCCTAGCGGCCGCCTCGTCCCCCGCGGCCGCGTGCTGGAGCAGCACCGCGACCGCGCCGGACTCCAGCACCTCCCTCCGCCCGGCCGGCCCAGACTTGGCCAGCCTGAGCATCCCCAAGACGGAGGAGGACGACACCGGCGCCACCCCTTGCCCCTGGCAGTCCCCCTTGTCCGCGGACACGGCCGCCGGCGAAACGGAAACGGCCGCTATGAGGCGACGCAGCGCGTGGTTGGGGATGAGCGTGGGGTCAGGGGGGAGAAGCAGGTTGGTGACGGGGCAGGTTCGGTGGCCCCCGTCGAGCCAGCGCTGGATGCTGCGGCGCTCGAAGGTGTGGCCGGAGGGGAGGATGACGGGGTCCGTCATGAGCTCGAGCGAGATGGGGCAGAGGAAGTCGTCGGGCCAGGACGCCTGCTTGGACACCTCCATGGCGTGGGCGCGGGAGGTGGGGAGGAACGGAAAGCGTGTGGGACTGTGGAAGAAGAAGAAGAGGCGGAGGAGGAGGTGGTGGTGGAGCTGAGTCCGTATTGGGGAAAGTCCACTTCCGGTGGACGGGAACGGGATGATGATGTGGGGGAGCGACCGAGTGGGAAGACCATCCGGTGAACCTAAGAGGCCTCGCCGCCGCCGCTCCGTCTCGTCTGTATATATCCATCCATCTCGTCGTACTCCCTCCGTACTCGTCATCAAAATGAATAATTTTTTTTTTATCTATTTTGATGACGAGTATTTCCGGACGGAGGAAGTACATGCGTGGCGGGTGCGTCCCTCACGATTTTTGGCAGATCCTAATTGCATCCTCTTCCTTAGATGTTGGCTGCATCGCAGTAACTGTAAGATGAACGCGTATCTTTTGATCATTCAGTTGAGTATCTTTTGGACATTTTACTCGTTTACTTGCAGTTTGTGTAACGGTTTACTATGTGATATTTAATGTAGTATTAGAAGAACGCCCGTGCGTTGCAACGGGGCCACATTAACTTTAAGAGTTCAGTATTAATATTCTCATACATATCAAGTGACATTGGTGACTTTTTTATCATCAAATCCTCACACACACACACTTCCTCCTTCCTCACTCTCTCTCCCCCTCTCCCTCTCTCTCTAACACACACACATATCCATCTTATTAGGTACGGGACCATAATTCATCTATTTCACACACACGCTAGTGCATAATAATATGGATTATGTGTATTATATTTGCCACCACAATCGAGGAAATTAATTTCATGTAAATCGGCCAGCCACAGCTCTAAGAATACACGGAGGAGGTGGCCCGGGTCAGCGTCGGCGCCGTCCGACGCGGGCCACGGGCCCGCTTCCAAGTGCGTCTGCGCGCCGGCCACCCACGCCGGGTCCTTCAAGTGCCGCTTCCACCGCACCAACTCCCAGGGCCACGGCCGCGGCCAGGGCCAGGGAAGCCGCCCTTCTTCACCCCCTTCACCGGCCGCGGCCAACGCGGTGCCGCGGCACCCGGCCTCGCCATCCTCGTCCTCCGGCACCGTCGCGACCCAGTGACACAGCCCAAGCATCGGCCTCGAGAATCAAGAACGCTCGACAACGGAGAGGGAAGGGAAGATCATATACATGTCATAAGAAAGGGAGTTTATTTACTGCTCCCTCGATGTATTGTTTCCTTTGTTTGGAGATTGATTACCATCCGTGAGTTAAGGTAAGGTTAATGTGATTGAGCGTTTTTTCTGAAAATCAAGTATTTGTTTTCTAATTAATGTGATTGAGTGATTTAAGGTAAGGTTAATTAATTTAGATTTGATCTTTAGAGATTGTTCGTGATTGATTTTACATTACTAAATAACTTGCACCAGTATGAAAAGTTCTGATCTGTTTAGATTTCTTTTATTGTGTGAGAGGATGACGCGAAAATAAACCGATAAAGTGGGGGGAGGGGACGAAAAAAAATCTATGAAAAAAAACCAGTGAAGGTGGAAGGAGGTACCAAAAAAAACCATGAAAGGTGGGACGAAAAAAACCTAGAAACGAGATTACCAACTGCTCCATTAGAAATAGAGATTTGTTCATCGTGAATTTGCCTCTCGTGTGAAAAAAAAAGATGGCCGTTACCATTAATTTTCTTACGTTTGCAGATGGGGTGCCATTATTCTGTTTTCGTGGGTGATTAATGTTCAAATCTTCAAGACAGGCACTGTGCATGCTATACTGTCTTACTACTGTGTCAGGCTGATTGCAGCAGCTGCGTGCATATGTTTTGCATGGCACTGGTGTTAAATATATAGTTGATGTTGGGACAAAGATGGAGACATGGTAACCTACAAGAGCCATCCGATGACTCACGGGATTATTGGTTTGACATGTCTCCATGCCATTGTGCATATATGTTACAAGTAAAGTAATGCTTGAAAGCACGCAACAAAAAACAAATTAAGAAAATCAAAAGGTTGTACATTTGTTCCTTTTCTTTCTTTTGAAGTTTGGCCAACTTAATTAGTTATCATCTACAGTACTAGTAATAAATTTTGCAGATGCATGCTTATCTTTATATTTTATTCACCGGTTAATGGGTCAGTATCTAATAATAATTGGATGACGTAAAAATAAGTTGTAAAATAACGAGTAAGTTATCTACTTACCCCTATAAAAGGAAGAGAGGGCGAAGAACCAAACAATCAGACCCATTCATCAACAAGATCTAATGGCTCTTAATCCTCCGGTGTTTAACGCTAAAAACACGCATCAAGCCACTAACCCATCATGACCAAAAGAAGAGTCTTGATCTTGTGAAATCCCTGTGGGCTTGCCTGTAAAACCTAATCGTTTCTAATTACCTGTTTCTGAAGTGCAAAATACAGGACATCCACAGTTCAGTATTTTGAACTGAAACTCGACAGTTTTACTAGAAAGAAATTAACATATAATTATATAAAAACAAGTTATGCAAAATTCATGGATGTGGGTATTATGGACAGAATTCTTTTTTGCATACACCTGAGTACTTGGTACTGTAAATAAACAAATGGATGAGCTTTCAGAAGGTTTCATACAATTGCAATCTGCAGATGCACTATTCAAGAAAAAGGGAGCCCAACTTCCTATAGTTCAGGCCAGCCTTTGATATGTCTTTTGATTGAGTTAACTGGCACCGGAATCTGAATGTCTTTCACAGAGTTATGGTTGTCCAGCTCATTCAGACATTTTGTTTCTCTTGTGACAAACATCCTATCTTCTGTACTTCCAAGCTCCTATATTTTTGAACTAGACAATCAGCTTCTAGTTGTGCTGCACTTGCAATATTTCTTCTCAAACTAAACTTCTACACCAATGTCATTTTGTGTTTTTTTAATTCATGCTATTGTTTCAGCCATTAACATTGAAATGTGTTCCGCAAGCATATTTGATATTTAACTTTGCTTTGGTAAGGTGCCAGGTGCTACTGGACAAGTAGATACAGAAATACTTATCAGTGGTGGTCAGCAGCAAGTAAGAGAATTGTTTCCATCTCATGCCATATATTTGTGTTGTATTAGTATCTAAACTGCTCCTGTGTGCAGGTAACATAGGCACCAATTCAAGCATCGAAGGAACCTATGGCTTTTGGAGTTCTGTTAGGAAAATTCTCTTTTGTAAGAAGGCCAAATCTTTTCCAAGGATTTTCAAGTGACCATGTATTTCAGATTTCTGTTATGTCTCCATTTTTAGGCTTCCTTGAAGTTCTACTGAAATGGCTATTTTGGGTGTCCGCTATCATTCCAATATCAAGTGACACGAGAAGTCAAAAGTTGTTGCATTTTTTATCCAAATATGAAAAGAAATGAGTCTTAGGTAAATTTCGAAACTGTTATGCACAAAACAACTAATCTGTCGCTATAAACAAAAATTTAATTGTGTTATGCTTCATGAACATATTGTCATCTCTGAGAAGATAGTTTCGAGATATGTATTTCTATTCGACGGTCCTTTTGCCTTATTTTAGTTAAAACAATAGGGGGACGTGCAGAAATGAGATATACATAGCGGAATGTGCTATATGCAACACAAATTTTACTACTCCCTCCGATCCAAAATTAATTGACGCAGCTTTAGTTCAACTTTGTACTAAAGTTGTACAAGAGTTGTGTCGATTAATTTGGACCGGAGGGAGTACGTATATTTTGGAAATGCATTTAAAAGAATCAGTGTATCACGACATACAATTTTTCATCATGCATTGTGGTTGATATGCTACAATATATAATTTTGATTGGTTGATAGGCATAGTTGTGTTATTCTCGAAAAAGGTTACGTTGCATCAGATTGTTAAGAATCAGTAACCTCAACAACTATAAGCTCCTAGTCGATGTTGTCTCAGAGGGCCAAACTCAGCAACCTGGTGTATGACCAAAAGAAGAGGCTAAACTTGTGAATATCCCTATCGACTATGACATTACAAATGTTCAACGTATGATAACAATAGAACTGCTGATGGTCTATAACTTATGTGCACTGGCATGTGACTTGTGCTCTTGCAGGGGCAGAATTAAGCTTTTTATAGTCATCTGATGGGACAACATTTAATTATTTCTCTCCGTATTAGTTGTCCCTTTGCTGACCACATGTTTATTATGGTGCCTTTTCTTGCTCTTCAATGAAGTGTCTTGCCTTCTTATATCTTGACCTAATACTGGGTGTAATGTACTACGATTTTTGTATCCTTTCTGCTTAACTAAGATGTGCTTTGAATCCAAATCGGAAGCAACTATAGAATCATCCTATTCTGACTTCCATGTATGCCCAGAGTATAACATCAATTATAACAAATTATGTAGTTCTATAGATTTCATTGCTTCTCCATGGTTTGGTTTTTAAGTGACCAAGCACATTTCTCATTTGGCTGCTCAGTCTGTATCTATACAAAAAACCACTCGGTGGGCATGTACATTTCTAGCTCTGTTTGAAGCCATCTCTCTGCAACCATTTCATTCTCCATCCAAATTGGATTCCCTGGTCACAATACATACTTATTTTAAATTATCTTTTGAACAAAGTTCCCTTTGGATGACAATTATGTTTGTATTTTGACTATGAGTCACAAAGTTTTGGCATGGTAGCTGATAGGGCTACTGACGGTGGTGGCGCGTGGCTTTTGGGACAACGACGTCAAGTGCTTTGTGTACACATTGCACTCCAAATGTCTGACAAAATGTCCACACTGAAGATAGATTCAAATGAAAAGGAAAACGTTGCTACGTGGACATGACCCGGTCGAAACCATGCCGAGTCAGCTTCAGCTGAGTTGAGGGACAAAACTTCTTTGGTTTGAAAAGTTCGAGTTGCAAGTTGTCCTATTTTTAAGTTGAGGTATGAAATCTGCACCTGTTAATTAGTTGAAGGACTAAAAATAGTATTTTATGCTAGTGTGATTCTTATTTGGTCAAAGTTTGACGTGCGTTGCACGTGCAATCTTACTAGTAAGGTGTAAGTCGTGACACCCTTGGTTTTTACAGTCTAAAAATGCCTACCATTTCCAATATTTGTTTGGAGTTAACCACTTCTTAATCTTTCTCTTGCGAGAAATACTTCTTAGTTGCTTATCATGCTGCTATATTTGCTATTGTCAAATAGGCTAACTTGGTAGGTTAATTGTGTTGCCAGGTGATGTGTCGCTAGAAGAGAATATCTACGATAATTTGTAAGTTTTAACTGAAAGGATCAGTATGGTCAACCGGGGGGGGGGTGGAATAGGCAACTAATAGGTTTTTTTTACTTCTCTTAACAATATTATTAAGGCTCAACAACAAAATAGGTTGTCTAGATATGCAACTAGGTGGACAACCTATAAGACAAGCACAATAACAAGAAATACAAGCACAAAGTAAATAGAAGATAATAGATTGCAGGAGATAACCACAAGTGGAGTCGATGAAGACGAGAATGTGTTGTCGAATTTTCCTCCTTTGGGGAAGGTACGTCTCCGTTGGAGAGGTGTGGAGGCACAATGCACCCCAAGATGTCACTAGGACCACCTTATTCTCCTCAGGCCCTAGCACAAATAATGCAAGAAGCCGTGATTCCACTAGTGGTGCCCTTGAAGGCGGCGATCGTACCTTTACAAACAAGGTTGAGGTTCTCTTCACAACTTAAACCATGATGGAATGTGGCTCTGAGATGATCCCTTCCATCTATCGTGCCCAAACACCCAAGTGTAACTAGATCCACAAGTGAAAGAATGTGGGGTGGGGATCGAATTTCCTTTGGTGGAAGAGTAGATCTAGGTCTCCTCCCTTAATCTGATGAGGACATCACTACCACGGTTACACCCACAGCCCCTATTGCTACTTATACTGGACCAATTACTAGAGCTCACGTATGCCAATTAAATTATCAGGTACTTTCATTTCTTGGTAAAGATTCTAATTTCATGAGAATATGATGCTGCCTAAATTAGATACAATTTTTTGCTTATAAATAAAGGGCCTAGCATGGACAAGAATGATGAACACTAGAGCATGATCAAGCATGGAGAGGATGGCACGCGTGACGGTGTCCAGGACTAGGGGTTGCCAACCTAGTTGACCCATAGTCCTCGAGCTGGGCCTGCATGCCCTCGTTCTCATTCCGATGGACTCCGGAAGCTACACTCCTAGGATGTGATCAAGACTGCATCTACTGAAGACTTGGCATATACTCCAAGACATCTCATGCCGCCTCCATGCGCACCCTTGGATACCAACCATGCAATCCTAGATGCCCTACCTGGCATGTATATAAGACAAAGGGTTTAGCCTATAGAGAGGACCTAGTCACAATTACATTCACCTAGCCTTAGGGTTAGATCTAAAGGAAATATGCCCTAGAGGCAATAATAAAGTTATTATTTATTTCCTTATTTCAAGATAAATGTTTATTGTTCATGCTAGAATTGTATTAACCGGAAATTTAGTACATGTGTGAATACATAGACAAACATAATGTCACTAGTATGCCTCTACTTGACTAGCTCGTTGAATCAAAGATGGTTAAGTTTCCTAACCATATACATGAGTTGTCATTTGATTAACGGGATCACATCATTAGGAGAATGATGTGATTGACTTGACCCATTCCGTTAGCTTAGCACTTGATCGTTTAGTATGTTGCTATTGCTTTCTTCATGACTTATACATGTTCCTATGACTATGAGATTATGCAACTCCCGTTTACCGGACGAACACTTTGTGTGGTACCAAACGTCACAATGTAACTAGGTGATTATAAAGGTGCTCTATAGGTGTCTCCAAAGGTACTTGTTGAGTTGGCGTATTTCGAGATTAGGATTTGTCACTCCGATTGTCGGAGAGGTATCTCTGTGCCCTCTCGGTAATGCACATCACTATAAGCCTTGCAAGCAATGTGACTAATGAGTTAGTTGCGGGATGATGCATTACGGAACGAGTAAAGATACTTGCAGGTAACGAGATTGAACTAGGTATTGAGATACCGACGATCGAATCTCGGGCAAGTAACATACCGATGACAAAGGGAACAACATATGTTGTTATGCGGTTTGATCGATAAAGATCTTCGTAGAATGTGTGGGAGCCAATATGAGCATCCAGGTTCCGCTATTGGTTATTGACCGGAGACGTGTCTCGGTCATGTCTACATAGTTCTCGAACCCGTAGGGTCTGCACGCTTAAAGTTCGGTGACGATCGGTATTATGAGTTTTTGTGTTTTGATGTACCGAAGGTAGTTCAGAGTCCAGGATATGATCACGGACATGACGAGGAGTCTCAAAATGGTCGAGATGTAAAGATCGATATATTGGATGACTATGTTCGGACATCGGAAGTGTTTCAGGAGGTTTCGGACATATACCGGAGTACCGGGGGGTTACCGGAACCCCCCAGGGGATTTAGTGGGCCTAATGGGCCCTAGTGGAGAAGAGGATGGGCGGCCAGGGCAGGCCGCGCGCCCCCTCCCCCTCTAGTCCGAATAGGACAAGGAGAGGGGGCGACGCCCCCTTTCCTTCTTCTCCTCTCTCCCTTCCTTCCCCTCTCCTACTTGGACTAGGAAAGGAGGAAGTCCTACTCCCGGTGGGAGTAGGACTCCTCTGTGGCGCGCCTCCTCCTGGCCGGCCGCTCCCTCCCCCTTGATCCTTTATATACGGGGGCAAGGGGGCACCTCTAGACACAACAATTGATCTCTTGATCTCTTAGCCGTGTGCGGTGCCCCCCTTCACCAGATTCCACCTCGATAATATCGTAGCGGTGCTTAGGAGAAGCCCTGCGTCGGTAGCATCATCAACACCGTCATCACGCCGTCGTGCTGATGGAACTCTCCCGCAAAGCTCTGCTGGATCGGAGTTCGTGGGATGTCATCGAGCTGAACGTGTGCTGAACTCGGAGGTGCCGTACGTTCGGTACTTGATCGGTCGGATCGTGAAGACGTACGACTACATCAACCGCGTTGTGCTAACGCTTCCGCTTTCGGTCTACGAGGGTACGTGGACAACACTCTCCCCTCTCGTTGCTATGCATCACCATGATCTTGCGTGTGCGTAGGATTTTTTTTGAAATTACTACGTTACCCAACACTGGCATCCGAGCCAGGTTTTATGTGTAGATGTTATATGCACGAGTAGAACACAAGTGAGTTGTGGACGATACAAGTCATACTGCTTGCCAGCATGTCAAACTTTGGTTCGGCGGTATTGTTCGATGAAGCGGCCCGGACCGACATTACGCGTACGCTTACGCGAGACTGGTTCTATCGACGTGCTTTGCACATAGGTGGCTGGCGGGTGTCAGTTTCTCCAACTTTAGTTGAACCGAGTGTGGCTACGCCCGGTCCTTGAGAAGGTTAAAACAGCACTAACTTGACGAACTATCGTTGCGGTTTTGATGCGTAGGTAAGAACGGTTCTTGCTCAGCCCGTAGCAGCCACATAAAACTTGCAACAACAAAGTAGAGGACGTCTGACTTGTCTTTGCAGGGCATGTTGTGATGTGATATGGTCAAGACGTGATGCTATATTTTATTATATGAGATGATCATGTTTTGTAACCAAGTTATCGGCAACTGGCAGGAGCCATATGGTTGTCGCTTTATTATATGCAATGCAATCGCCTTGTAATTGCTTTACTTTATCACTAAGCGGTAGCGATAGTCGTAGAAGCAATAGTTGGCGAGACAATAATGATGCTACGATGAAGATCAAGGTGTCGCGCCGGTGACGATGGTGATCATGACGGTGCTTCGGAGATGGAGATCACAAGCCCAAGATGATGATGGCCATATCATATCACTTATATTGATTGCATGTGATGTTTATCCTTTATGCATCTTATTTTGCTTTGATTTACGGTAGCATTATAAGATGATCTCTCACTAAATTTCAAGGTAAAAGTGTTCTCCCTGAGTATGCACCGTTGCCAAAGTTCGGCGTGCTGAGACACCACGTGATGATCGGGTGTGATAAGCTCTACGTCCATCTACAACGGGTGCAAGCCAGTTTTTGCACACACAGAATACTCAGGTTAAACTTGACGAGCCTAGCATATACAGATATGGCCTCGGAACACTGAGACCGAAAGGTCGAGCGTGAATCATATAGTAGATATGATCAACATAGTGATGTTCACCATTGAAAACTACTCCATCTCACGTGATGATCGGACATGGTTTAGTTGATTTGGATCACGTGATCACTTAGATGATTAGAGAGATGTCTATTTGAGTGGGAGTTCTTAAGTAATATGATTAACTGAACTTTAATTTATCATGAACTTAGTCCTGATAGTATTTGCATAACTATGTTTTGTAGATCAATAGCTCGCGATGTTGCTCCTCATTTATTATTTTTGATATGTTCCTAGAGAAAAAACTATGTTGAAAGATATTAGTAGCAATGATGTGGATTAGATCCATGATCTGAGGTTTATCCTCATTGCTGCACAGAAGAATTATGTCCTTGATGCACCGCTAGGTGACAGACCTATGGCAGGAGCAGATGCAGACTTATGAATGTTTGGTTAGATCAATATGATGACTACTTGATAGTTTAGTGCACCATGCTTAACGGCTTAGAATCGGGACTTCAAAGACGTTTTGAACGTCATGGACCATATGAGATGTTCTAGGAGTTGAAGTTAATATTATAAGCAAATTCCCAAGTTGAGAGATATGAAGTCTCCAACAAGTTATATAGCTAAAAGATGGAGGAGAATTGCTCAACTAGTGAGCATGTGCTAAGATTGTCTGGGTACTACAATCGCTTGAATCAAGTGGGAGTTAATCTTCCAGATAAGATAGTGATTGACAGAGTTCTCTAGTCACCATCACCAAGTTACTAGAAGTTCGTGATGAACTATAATATGCAGGGGATGACGAAAACGATTCCCGAGCTCTTCGTGATGTTGAAATCGATGAAGGTAGAAATCAAGAAAAGAGCATCAAGTGTTGATGATTGACAAGACCACTAGTTTCAAGAAAAAGGGCAAAGGGAGAGAAAGGGAACTTCCAGTAGAATGACAAGCAAGTTGTCACTCCCGCGAAGAAGCCCAAAAGCTGGACCAAAGCCTGAAACTGAGTGCTTACACTGCAAAGGAAATGGTCACTGGAAGCGGAAATGCCCTGAATATTTGGTGGATAAGAAGGATGGCAAAGTGAACAAGGGTATATTTGATGCTTGTTCGGTTGCTAAGATTAGTAGCTCGAAACAGGAGTTACATAATAAACAGAGACTAGTTGAGGGTGAAGTGACGATGTGTGTTGGAAGTGGTTCCAAGATTGATATAATCATCATCGCACACTCCCTATACTTTCGAGATTAGTGTTAAACCTAAAAAAATGTTATTTGGCGTTTGCGTTGAGCATGAATATGATTCGATCATGTTTATTGCAATACGACTATTCATTTAAAGTCAGAGAATAATTATTGTTCTGTTTACATGAATAAAACCTTCGATGGTCATACACCCAATGAGAATAGTTTGTTGGATCTCGATCATAGTGATACACATATTCATAATATTGATGCCAAAAGATGCAAAGTTGATAATGATAGTGCAACTTATTTGTGGCACTGCCGTTTGGGTCATATCAGTGTAAAGCGCATGAAGAAACTCCATAAAGATGGATTTTTGGAATCACCTGGTTATGAATCAGTTGATGCTTGCGAACCGTGCCTTTTGGGCAAGATGACTAAAACTCCGTTCTCCGGAACAATGGAACGAGCTACTGACTTGTTGGAAATAATACATACCGATGTATGCGGTTCAATGAGTGTTGATGCTCGTGGCGGGTATCGTTATTTTCTGACCTTCACAGATGATTTGAGTAGATATGAGTATATCTACTTAATGAAGCACAAGTCTGAAACATTTGAAAAGTTCAAAGAATTTTAGAGTGAAGTGGAGAATCATCGTAACAAGAAAATAAAAGTTTCTACAATCTGATCGTAGAGGAAAATATTTGAGTTACGAGTTTGGCCTTCATATAAAACAATGTGGAATAGTTTCACAGCTCATGCCACATGGAACACCACAACGTAATGGTGTGTCCGAACGTCGTAACCGCACTTTATTGTATATGGTGCGATCTATGATGTATCTTACTGATTTACCACTATCGTTTTGGGGTTATGCATTAGAGACAGCTGCATTCACTTTAAATAGGGCACCATCAAAATCCGTTGAGACGACGCCTTATGAGCTGTGGTTTGGCAAGAAACCAAAGTTGTCATTTCTTAAAGTTTGGGGCTGCAATGCTTATGTGAAAAAGCTTCAACCTGATAAGCTCGAACCCAAATCGTAGAAATGTGTCTTCATAGGATACCCAAAGGAAACTGTTGGGTACACCTTCTATCACAGATCCGAAGGCAAGACATTCGTTGCTAAATTCGGATCCTTTCTAGAGAAGGAGTTTCTCTCGAAAGAAGTGAGTGGGAGGAAAGTAGAACTTGATGAGGTAACTATACCTGCTCCCTTATTGGAAAATAGTTCATCACAGAAACCGGTTCCTGTGACGACTACACCAATTAGTGAGGAAGCTAATGATATTGATCATGAAACTTTAGATCAAGTTACTACCAAACCTCGTAGGTCAACCAGAATAAAATCCACACCAGAGTGGTATGGTAATCCTATTCTGGAGGTCATGTTACTTGACCATGGCGAACCTACGAACTATGAGGAAGCGATGATGAGCCCAGATTCCGTGAAATGGCTTGAAGGCCATGAAATCTGAGATGGGATCCATGTATGAGAACAAAGTGTGGACTTTGGTGGACTTGCCCGATGATCGGCAAGCCATAGAAAATAAATGGATCTTCAAGAGGAAGATGGACGCTGATAGTAGTGTTACTATATACAAAGCTCGACTTGTTGCGAAGGTTTTCGACAAGTTCAAGGGGTTGAGTACGATGAGACCTTCTCACCCGTAGCGATGCTTAAGTCTGTCCGAATCATGTTAGAAATTGCCATATTTTATGATTATGAAATTTGGCAAATGGATGTAAAAAACTGCATTCCTGAATGGATTTCTGGAAGAAGAGTTGTATATGATGCAACCAGAAGGTTTTGTCGATCTAAAATGTGCTAACAAAGTGTGCAAGCTCCGGCAATCCATTTATGGACTGGTGCAAGCTTCTCGGAGTTGGAATAAACGCTTTGATAGTGTGATCAAAGCTTATGGTTTTATACAGACTTCTGGAGAAGCCTGTATTTACAAGAAAGTGAGTGGGAGCTCTGTAGCGTTTCTGATATTATATGTGGACAACATATTGTTGATTGGAAATGATATAGAATTTCTGGATAGCATAAAAGGATACTTGAATAAAAAAAATTCAATGGAAGACCTCAGTGAAGTTGCTTACACATTGAGCATCAAGATCTATAGAGATAGATCAAGACGCTTGATAAGATTTTTCAATGAGTACATACCTTGATAAGTTTTTGAAGTAGTTCAAAATGGAACAGTCAAAGAAGGAGTTCTTGCCTGTGTTGCAAGGTGTGAAGTTGAGTAAGCATCAGAACCCGACCATGGCAGAAAATAGAAAGAGAATGAAAAGTCATTCCCTATGCCTCAGTCATAGATTCTATTAAGTATGCTATGTTGTGTACCAAACCTATTGTATACTTTGTTCTGAGTTTGGCAAGGGAGTACAATTTTGATCTAAGAGTAGATCACTGGACAACGGCCAAGAATATCCTTAGTGAGGACTAAGTAAATATTTCTTGATTATGGAGGTGATAAAAGAGCCCGTCGTAAAGAGTTACATTGGTGCAAGCTTTTACACCGATCCAGATGACTCTAAGTCTCAATCTGGATACATATTGAAAGTGGGAGCAATTAGCTAGAGTAGCTCCGTGCAGAGCATTGTAGACATAGAATATTTGCAAAATACATACGACTCTAAATGTGACAGACCCGTTGACTAAAATTCTCTCACGAGCAAAACATGATTATAACTTAGTACTCTTTGGGTGTTAATCACATAGTGATGTGAACTAGATTATTGACTCTAGTACATCCTTTGGGTGTTGATCACATGACGATGTGAACTATGGGTATTAATCATATACAGATGTGAATATTGGTGTTAAATCACATGGTGATGTGAACTAGATTATTGACTCTAGTGCAAGTGGGGGACTGAAGGAAATATGCCCTAGAGGCAATAATAAAGTTATTATTTATTTCCTTAT
Source organism: Triticum dicoccoides (assembly GCF_002162155.2). NCBI lineage: Eukaryota > Viridiplantae > Streptophyta > Magnoliopsida > Poales > Poaceae > Triticum > Triticum dicoccoides. The sequence goes on along the minus strand of NC_041393.1, from coordinate 392,293,133 downwards.
TTCATGATAAATGTTTATTATTCATGCTAGAATTGTATTAACCGGAAACTTAGTACATGTGTGAATACATAGACAAACATAATGTCACTAGTATGCCTCTACTTGACTAGCTCGTTGAATCAAAGATGGTTAAGTTTCCTAACCATAGACATGACTTGTCATTTGATTAATGGGATCACATCATTAGGATAATGATGTGATTGACTTGACCCATTCCGTTAGCTTAGCACTTGATCGTTTAGTATGTTGCTATTGCTTCCTTCATGACTTATACATGTTCCTATGACTATGAGATTATGCAACTCCCGTTTACCGGAGGAACACTTTGTGTGCTACCAAACGTCACAATGTTACTGGGTGATTATGAAGGTGCTCTGCAGGTGTCTCCGAAGGTACTTGTTGAGTTGGCGTATTTTGAGATTAGGATTTGTCACTCCGATTGTCGGAGAGGTATCTCTGGGCCCTCTCAGTAATGTACATCACTATAAGCCTTGCAAGCAATGTAACTAATGAGTTAGTTGCGGGATGATGCATTATGGAACGAGTAAAGAGACTTGCCGGTAACGAGATTGAACTAGGTATTGGGATACCGACGATCGAATCTCGGGCAAGTAACATACCGATGGCAAAGGGAAGAACGTATGTTGTTATGCGGTTTGACCGATAAAGATCTTCGTAGAATGTGTGGGAGCCAATATGAGCATCCAGGTTCCGCTATTGGTTATTGACCGGAGACATGTCTTGGTCATGTCTACATAGTTCTCGAACCCGTAGGGTCTGCACGCTTAAAGTTCGGTGACGATCAATATTATGAGTTTTTGTGTTTTGATGTACCGAAGGTAGTTTGGAGTCCCGGATATGATCACGGACATGACGAGGAGTCTTGAAATGGTCGAGACGTAAAGATCGATATATTGGATGACTATGTTCGGACGCCGGAAGTGTTTTGGGAGGTTTCGGGCATATACCGGAGTACCGGGGGGTTATCGGAACCCCCCGGGGGATTTAGTGGGCCTAATGGGCCGTAGTGGAGAAGAGCATGGGCGGCCAGGGCAGGCTGCACCCCCTCCCCCTCTAGTACGAATAGGACAAGGAGAGGGGGGCGGCGCCCCCCTTTCCTTCTTCTCCTCTCTCCCTTCCTTCCCCTCTCCTACTTGGACTAGGAAAGGAGGGAGTCCTACTCCCGGTGGGAGTAGGACTCCTCCCTGGCGCGCCTCCTCCTGGCCGGCCGCCCCCTCCCCCTTGATCCTTTATATACGGGGGCTGGGGGCACGGCAGGGCCTGCCGGGACCTGCGAAAGCAGAACCACCTCAGCACACCACCTCACCACGACGCACATCGTCGATCGTGCGGTGTCGAGATCCAAAGTGACTAAGTGGATGCTATTTACCACATGGCAGCCACTTCCTATAGAAAATGCCTCCAGGCGACACTCGTCCTGCAACGTGTCGAGCGAGCAGGCACGAAGCTGGCAAAACAGCTTGGCAAGGCCTGCCGGGCAAGCAACGGTGTGACGTTGAGCGGCGCATTTAATGCGCTCGGTCAGCCTACAGAGATAGGTATGATAGCACTTTTTGCTATCTAATCAGTGCATAATGACTGATTTGCCATTGTGGTGACCCCTTTGTCTATAAAACGACGCCCAAGGCAACCGTAGAAAGGGTTAGCGAATCCACCCCTACACACATTCATATGTGCATGGCCGCTTCGCCCATAGGCAACCCTGCCAGGCTAAGCGTGTTATGCTCACCACCATTTTTTCCACCATCAATCCACCAAAGGAGGAGTAGGGTTTTACGCCTCACAGCGGCCCGAACTTGGGTAAAGACTGCCTGTGTGATCTCTGCCATCCTGTCCCACGCCCCTCTGCTCTTTGTGCAATGTGTCATCCTCTCGTTGAACCAGCAAGGGACTCTTGGTCCCATAGGTGGCCATGGTTTCCCGCAACAATGGGTTTCTGAACCCATGGTTCTCTCTCTTTACCATGTTTTCTAGCAACGAAATCTCTTTTAGCATAAGGTTTATTTTTAGGAGGTGGGTTATCAAGATCAACAACATGTTTTATTTCAACATCATTATCAGGTTCTTTATCATTGTTTGGTTGAGTATCTACATGAACACCATCATTGTCATTATCATTATCACTAGGTGGATGTTCATTACCAGATTGTGTCTCAGCATCAGAAATAGAAGCATCATTACTATCCTCAGAAGGTTGTCTACCTCAGGTTCACTATAAGTATGCAAAGTTCTATCATTTTTATTTTTATTTTTATTTTTAGATGGACTAGGTTAATCTATATTAATTCTCTGAGAATCTTGTTCAATTCTTTTAGGGTGACCTTCAGGATAAACTAGTTCCCGAGTCATTCTACCCCCTCTAGTCATTACTCTAACAACATGCTCATTTATATTATTATTCATTTCATTGAGCAAATCATTTTGAGATTTAGCAGCTTGTTCTAACTGGGTTTGGACATAGAAGCCTGTTTACCTACACCTTTGACATCATTAGCAATTCTAAACATCAAGTCACTCAGGCGAGTAATCATGTAGGCATTATGGTTGAATTGTTTCATAACATTCACATTGAAATAATCTTGCTTAATAATGTAGTTGTCAAGTTCATACAAGCATTGACTAGCTTATTTATTATAAGGAATATCACCTTCATCAAATCTTATGAGAGAATTTACGTCTACTGCCTGTGTCGGGGTGTCAAGTCCATCTATCTCTTCAATAGGGTAAATTCTTAACATCTTCAGCTTTAATACCTTTTTCTTTCATAGATTTCTTCGCCTCTTGCATATCTTCAGGACTAAGAAATAGAATACCCCTCTTCTTCGGAGTTGGTTTAGGCAGTGGTTCATGAAGTGTCCAATCATTATCATTCTTCAATATATTATTCAATAGTTCTCCATCTTGTTCAATAGCTCGTTCCCTGAAAACACAACGAGCACAACTATCTAGGTAGTCCCTAGAAGCACTAGTGCAGGATGCTGCTAACGTGACACTACGATCAGAGACCCTTCGAAGAAACTGCGTGCGATGCATTAATCGCAAATGGTGATGTAAAAAACCGTCAAAAAGGTGCAAAACGTTTGCGATGGCGGATGCATCAAACACGGTTTAGATTTTAGTTGTGTGTGCGATTCTAGGCATACGGTTGAGTTTAATGAACTGTTTGCGATGAGGCAGAACAACAAAAACAGGAAGCCAGATGAAGGCGTGTGTGATATACGGCATACGGTTCACTCGGATGAACTATTTGTGATTAGGCAACACAAAAGAAACGGTCAGCCATATCAAGGTCTGTGAGATATACGGCATACAATTCACTTGGATGAACTGTTTTTTTTTGAGCCAAGAAAACAGAAATGGTTCAATTTAACAAGATGTGTGTGATACGCGACAAACATGTCTGTAATCAAAAATGTGTGTGAAGACCGATAATAATACAGACGATTGCTGCTAATAAGCCGTGAGTGTTGTGGGCAGACGCTTGGTGGTATACAATTGTGAGCGATTGATGAAATCATCACCGACGGGTTCCCTAGTATGGTCTGTTTGCGATGTCATTGCACACAGAACAACAGTATATCTCTACTCTTATAAAAAACAGAGTTGGTGATGATGGTGTGTGTGCCATCCTGCAATATAGGCCGTCCGATTTACATCTGACGGATAGGAAGGAAACTATGGCAATTTTACAAAAAGATACCCACACCCCTCTCCACATTTGCAAATAAGGCCTTCCCTCGTTCATCATTTTCTCTCACAAGATAAATTACTCATACAAATGCATCTTGATGTTACGTGCAATGCACGCGCATCTTGCTACTGTACTTATAACTTATAAGGACTGTATTCCATAAACAAACTGAACATCCAATTACATATGTGGCTAGTACACACATGACCTTTGCACATACCAAAGTATGTTCCGAAATGCCTAGAAAACTCAAATAATGTATAAGAAGCACTAAGAAATACACTTCCATGATGATACGTGTTTGTCATAGTAGGTCACGTTTTTTGTCATGCATGTACATCCATGACGATTTATGACCGAATCAAGATAGTCATACATGTGTTGTCGTAAAAGTGTTCCATGACATTACCAAAATTATCATCACGGAAGTGTCCACTTCCATGATGATAAATCGCGCGTCATGGAAGTGCTTTCGTCAAGGGTGACCGACATGTGGCATCCACTGTAATGAGTCATCATTATGCTATCGGGTTCGGTTTTGGATCCAATAACCCGCTAAGAGCTACGACCAATGGGGATTTTCCACGTGTAAATTTCTCATTGGACGGAGGAACCACGCGTCGGCTCACCGTTGGGACAGATGTCCTCCACTTAGTGGACTGAAGGCGCCTATCATACGTTGACACGTGAGATGGCTCAACAGAGGCCCATTCCTGTGAAAAGGTCGTCCCGTTTGACTTGGTCAAAAGGTAGCAGGCCGGCCCATGGAATGCTTGTTAACGGCCTGTTCGCATATAGCCCATTTATAGCCCACTAACCCAGGGCCCGTTAAGGCCTATCCGAATTAGGCCCAGTAGCGTCATCTGGGCCGTCCAATATGATTCTAGCCCATTTTAACTTCTGGTCCATCTATGTCCCATGACATCTTTCAGCCCATATGAGGCCCTTTGTAACTCTTGGCCCATTAATGGCCCGTGGTGAAAATGGCCCGTAATGAACAGTGTATCACTTTGTACCGATTAACGGCCCATTATTCCATTGGGCCGTTTCTAGACCATGTTATCTTTCAGCCTTCTCATGGCCCATTTATTCTTGGGCTCTTTTCCAGCATTCGGTTACTTACGGCCCGTTACTGTCACTTTCTGCTTGTGGGCCAAATTCAGCCTATGGTTACAGTCGGCCCGTTTGTGGCTCGTTAATCCGTTGGGCCGTTTTCATAGTGTCATCAAATATGACCGATTAATGACGGCCCATTATAGTCGGCCCATGAACGGATGATTCCAACTCTAGCCCATTTACGACCCATAATGTGGTTTGTTATTGGCCCGTAGAAGGCCCATTGATGATACGACCCGTAGAAGGCTCATTGTTTCTATGGCCCGTAGAAGGCCCATTGATGATATGGCCCATAGAAGGCCCATTGTTTCTATGGCCCGTAGGAGGCCCAGGGTCACTACAGTAAATATGTAGCCCATGGTTATTGTGGCCTGATTTTTGAAAACAGGTTATTGCGACCACTAGCAAACCGCGGAAAAAGAACTGCACTGACTACAAGCAAAGAAATAAACAAGACAACAAGGAAATAAATAAGCAAGCAACTTACGCTAGGATATCATGACTATTACACATATTAACATCCACTGGGAATCAAAGTTCGCCACCAGTGCAAATATAGGGAACAAAGCAGCATATCACATACACTGGTTGTCAAAGTTGGCGACCAGTGCAAATAAATGTCGCAGCAAAACAAGTCTAGAACTGAAACCACTTCAGCAGAGCTCAAGAAACAATATCCTGGGTACCCATAATGCTGGCAAGATGCTTAGCAAGCTTATTAACTTTCCCTTGTTTGGCGCTGAAATCCTCCAGCGCTTGTTGTTGCACCAGAAAGTATGCATCTGAATTCTGCAGGGACTTCCTTAGTCCTTCGGCTTCCTGTCGCATAACATCTCATCGATGTCTTTCAACTTGAAGTTGAGACTCAAGAATCCGAACTGATTCATGCAGTGAGTTCAAAGAGCTGGTGCCAGTAGTAATAGCCAGTAACTCAAACACTACATCAAGACAGGACTTTGGGGTTGTCTCACTGCCTTCAATATAGTTTTTATCAGCTTTCTTGGAGACCAACAGGGATGTCTCACTATCTTGAACCTTATCTGCATTACTTCCTTTACCATTGCATAACAAGGTACTCTTCTCCAATATTTTATCTGCAATGTATAAGAGGAACAAACTGACACATCATAGGTTTACCATGTTGTACATGAAACTCATTTTGGTAAACCAGTTCAGTAGCAAGGTGGACAGGATAACAACATGAAACAAACATATATCTATGTAGTATGGTAACTATATGGTCTATATCATTCTAGTTTATGTTGCCAAATCAAGATAGATACAATTCAAATCATATCTATTTAAGACAAAGCAACATAGACAGAATATAAGTGTGGGAAACTACACAGCAATAACAACACTTGTAATGTGCATGGCATGAGAATATAACTTTTTATTGAATTGAAACTGAAATCAACATAAATCAAGTTACAACAACAAAGACGTTAAAGAAACAAGTTTAAAGCATACCTATTGCACCATTGGAGTTTCAATTGCATCCTTCAAATTTGAAATTAGTTGGTATGAGTAAATACAGTGATGCAAGAGCAAAGGAGTATGAACTATAGCTATGGAAGCTAACCTAAGAACAATTCTTCTTCTGCTTTAAGCGTTGACTTGGGGTTCAAAGTGGTGGTCCTCGTGCTTTGGGCACTGCAGTTGCCTTACTAACTGCTCGTGTTTGGGTGCTCTGTGGTGGAGATGGTACTGTGTCAACTTGAACTGGGTTACTATCTGTTGGGGTTGGGGTTAGAAGGGGTGTACCTGGTTCTCTGTCCAATTGGGTAGGGGTACAATCTGCATGAGTCTGAGTTATGTGTGGTGGGGCTGGTTCTTGGGCAAGTACAACCGTGGTTCTATCTGCATCGACCGGTAGCACGACCTTTTCTGAACACCGTGTTTTTACTCCCACAGATACTGCCATCACGCCCTCCAATTCAAGTGGCGGATAAACAAGAAAAGTAATTGAATGTACAAACATTGTAAGATAGACAGGTGCAATATATAGTAGGAAAGAAAACAGGGCATGAAATAATTCACATTTATATACTAAGCAAGTGAGTAGAGGGTAATTGCATATATGATGTGTCAACTAAGGAGATGGCATTCAATATTGTGTATATGATGTAAAAACTAAGCATTGCAATACAACATATGCATGATATGAGTAATATAACCCTGCCAAGTTTGAGCATACACCTCAGGGGGATAATAGGACTGGTCATCTGCCTCTGAATCCTCCTCTAAGGAGCTATCTGTAACCAGTAAGATATCTGCTTCAGCGGGTAGCATTGTCTGCTTTGAAGACCTTGTTTTCACTCCAGATTTCTCCATCACCAATTCAAATGGGCGATGCATAGGAAGAGCAGTTGAATATACAAGCATTGTCGACAAATGCAACAAGAAATACAAAAAAAGGATGGCATGATATAATTCACATAAATGACGGTTGGCTAAAAAGCATGGTATTGCATAATTCACATATATAATGCCTTGCAACAAGATAGCATTGCATAATTCACATATATAATGTCTTGCAACAAGATGGAATTGCATAATTCACATATATGGTAATTAGACACTAAACATGTGGCATTCACACAAAGCATGTCTAAACTAAGCAAATGACATAGAAATGCAAGACACCATACACATGATATGAGCAACATAACCCTGCCAAGTTAGAGGATGCACCTCGGGGGGGGGGGGAATAGGACTGATCATCTGTCTCTGAATCCTCCTCTGAGGAGCTATCCATAACCAGCAAGACATGCGCTTCGTCATATAGCATTTTCTGCTTTGAAGACCTTGTTTCCACTCCAGATTTTTCCATGACCGTGTCGAATGGCTGATGCACAGGAAGATTAATTGAATGTACTAAAATTCTTGACAAATGTAAGACGTAATAGAAAAATGATGGCATGATATAATTCACATATAAGATGACTAGCTAACCAGGGTGACATTGCAAAATTCACATATATGATGCCTGGCTAAACAAGATGGCATTGCATGATTCACATATACGATAAAGAAACTAAACATACGACATTCACACAAAGCATGTCTAAACTAAGAAGATGACATATTTGATGTATAAAGTAAGCAATGCAAGGCACCATATGCATGATATTACCAACATCAGCATGCCAAGTTAGAGCGAAGACCTCGGGGGGGGGGGGGTAAATAGGAGTGGTCTTCTCCTTCTGAATCCCCCTCAGAATAGTTATCTTACTCTTGATTACAATTCGAAATGGGTGGAGGGGGGCTGCCTTTGCGCCCACCATGGAGCGACATCTGCATGAAATTTTATTGCCACGCAAGGCTCATCTCTTGTGCTCTACATGTTCAGTTCCATTGTGTACAATAAATGACATGCATAGGAATAAAACATAGTGAGATTATGTAAGGAGTGCATGCACAAATCCAAAGTGATGGTAGAAAACTGTGGATAGACCCAAAACCAATGATAGCAGGGAGATAATAGCTTTAGTTAAAAAATACAGATAATGGCTTCGTTAATGTTTGTTTGCACCCAACATGAAACTCATAGTAGACACCCGAGATTAACCAGATAGTAGACAGATAGTACTAATTGCTACCCCAATATGTACCCCACAGCCATTTAAAAACTCAAGTTTCAGCATTAGTTTGGACCTGACTCGGAGTGTAATAGGTGAACAGGATGATAAAGTAGAATGTCATCATATTATGCGATGCATAACATAAGCAGACACGGAAGAGTGCGACCTCTCTTGCAGACCCGTGTAGTCCTCAAGGTCATCTGCTCAGTTGATGATGGTAATGTAGTTGTCGTGGCTGCTGGGGCGGGCAAGAAGATCTGAGGCGACGAAAGACAGTCTGGAGAGCGGATCCTTGCTGTGGTGAACCCTTCCGTCATTGGAGCAGCCGAACTGGGGTGGAACACAGCGCAGCAGGAGCGGAACAAACCACACGAGGTTTTCTTTGACACATATCTGTAATAGAAGTAATCGTGTAAGGGCTTGTTTGAATTTCAGGATTCTAACAATGCAGGGATGGGAAGTACACAGGAATAGGATAGGAATGCACGGGCAAAACAAAGAATTTAAAAACACAGGATTTCTGCCAATCTGGGTGTTTGGTTCACAAGAATTGGAAGATCACATGATGCAAGGAAGCAAGGGGAGATTAAGTCAAACCACAAGAAAATGTACGATTATAATACTATTATGCTACTATCTCTTAGTCTTGTGCTTCATGAATAGGAATTTGAAAAGGAGGATAAGTGGATATTAAAATTCGTACGGTTTTTCTTTCAAGGAGACACTAAAGGAACAAATCCTACAGTTTTCCTTTGATCCATTCCTTTGAACCAAATGCATGAATAGTAATACCATAGGAAACGTTCCAATTCCTATGTTTTTCCTTCACTTTTCCTTTCAAGCATTGGCGATTCTAGTAGACAGGCTTGAGCAAGGAAAAGCCTACACTCAAAAAATGTTTTTGTGCTACTTCTACTACTTTGGACCCAAGCCACATCCCTACTAGCTCAACCCCCAAGCCCATCTACAAATGCATAGCTCAAACGCGCAGAGATAAATAATGATGGCGTTCAAGAGAGTCCATCACGGATAGCTAAGTTGTCTGGTACCTCACTACTTGTCATATAGTAGGAGAAACTAATCGTATTTCACGTTACTGCATGTGCTCAGTGGACAATATATATATATAACATGTAGAGTAAAAAATACATGCAACAAGTGTACAACCTCTTTGGTGAAGCCATGTCGATCTCAGCGTGATTGGGTTGGTCGGTGAGGATGGTCCGGCTGATTTGGCTCTCAGAGGAGGGGAAGAAGATCTTAGGCGTCTGGAGATGGAGCCCGGGGTACTGCTCCGCTGTGATGGAGGGCTTCGTCGTTGGAGCAGCTCTGGTGAGTTGTACGAGAGCGAGGCTGAAGCAGGACAAGAGAGACAACATTAACCTGAGTGGAATTCTAATAGCATCTCCAATAGATGACGTAAAATACATAACCACAAAGTGCTAGATGTAAAATACATCAGCCGCTCATCTCTGATCTTAACTGTCGAAACTAAATTTAACTGTCGAAACTGAATTTTGCTGTCAAAACTGAATTTTACTGTCAAAACTGAAAGCACTAGTAGCAGAAAAGCAGCAGTAGAAGCAGTGCCAGGAGCAGCAGCGCATGCGAGAGCCGGGGCAGCTGGTCATGTAGCAGCATCTCGGGTAGCAGCTGCAGGGGCTCGAGCGAGAGCAGTATCTGTTGCTCGTGCAGCAGCAGCGCGCACAAGAGTAGAGCAACAGGCAGAGTCGACTGATTTTTCATCTCTGGTCAGTCGATTTTCCAGCCGTTGGATAGGAAATCAAGGGCATGCACTTCATCGTCATCCTCCACCCCGTGAGCCGCCAGCCACCACCGGTCAAACCGCCGGCCGGCGGCGCTTTCGCGCCGCCTCGCCGCCCCGAAACCACTCCCCACCACCAGTCCGCCGCCGCCCCAGCTATCCCTC